>NC_083835.1:3200222-3517262 GCF_015708825.2 Lethenteron reissneri
GACAACACGTTCTACTTAATTAAATATACTTTTTAATAAATGTTTTCTCCTACAACATCAGAGTACAGCGCCACATTAAATACGCACTACAATGACAATTGTTTAAAGCGATTTGAAGCATAATAATAGAAACACGTCGTATTCTATTATTATTTAATTTATTTTCTTTCTACGCGACTTTATCGAAGTTTCAAGTTTTCAAGTTTCATTTATTAAGTTTCATTTATCGAAAGAACCAAAGAGTGGAGGGTGAAGTTTGTTTCGATGAAGGGGGTGAGAAGAGAGAGCCACAGCGTGGATTGAGCACTCGGAGAAGAAAGAGGAACACAGCGAGACTTTTTTTCTACTTTTGTATTTTTTAAAACCAATTTTATTGACGCTTTCGAGTGGAACAACATCACAATTGGCACGTGCAGTGCAAGCAACGCGCCATCAAGCACGTCGCCCGCGTAAAGTTAAACACACACACAGAGACTTTGACTTTTAAAACAGTTTTATTGCTGCGGCAGCAAATTGCTCCACACACAGAGAGAGAGAGAGCGAAAGTAAAGATGATGCTTTAAGATCGGGCCGATGGTGATCAGAGATTGAGTCTAACGGGGTGAACGTTTGCTGAGCTGTCTCGTGTGTCGAGGTGTCGTGACACGGAGTGCGACTTCTCCGCTCGCTAATTGCAGATGCAGAAAATTGTGCCCGACTGAAGAGGGGCTTATACTCATTGTTTTTTCGGTAAAGTCACGTAGGTGAAAAATGAAATTAAAATTAATAAAAGTAATAATAGAAATAAAATAATAAAAAAATCACGACGTTTCGGAGGCAACACAAGTCTCCGTCGTCGTTATTTTTAAATTATTTTATTTCTATTATTACTTTTATTAATTTTAATTTAATTTTTCACCTACGTGACTTTACCGAACAAACTAAGAGTATGAATCCTTGCAGTCACGAAAGCTTCAAATCTAGAATGAAGAGGGATTTTTGAAATGAAGTTTTGACGTTTGACAAGCGCTCACCTCCTCCTGGTGTACAGCCTTTGGCGAGTGCAGTGGAGTGGTGGTGGTGGTGAGTGGTGAGTGGTCACGTGACATCAGGTGAGGAGTGCCAGGGGGGGGGTGGTAAGTGGTGAGTGTCTGGTCACGTGACATCAGGTGAGTCGTGCAGGGTGGTGAGTGGTGAGTGTCTGGCCACGTGACATCAGGTGAGTAGTGGCAGGAGGGTGGTGGTGGTAAGTGGTGAGTGTTTGAGAAGCCCCAGCAGAGGCGGGGTGAAGTGAAGCGGTGGTGAAACGAGTAAGGGGACATTGGTGGAGAGAAGGAGGAGACTGAGCCGATGGGGTTGGTGGGGGTGGAGGACGAGAGAAGGAAAATAACCCCGTCTGTAGGATCGGGGCTGCCCGGCGGGCCTGAAGTCGAATACCTGATTGATTGCTGTTGCTAGTTTATGGTGCACTCAGTCCACCAATTAAAAGCCTCCTCCTCCTCATGTTCCTCCTCATTCTCCTCCTCACCCTCCTCCTCCCTCTCCTTATTCTCCTTCTCTTCATCATCGGAGACGTTCAGTCTTGATCATCGGTCCTCTGATCAAATGTTTGCCAAACCGCTGTGTGGCTTTCACTTTCCCTTTGATTCATCTCCCCTCTCCCTCGCGCGTGCGAAGATCGGTGACTCTCACAACGCGTTGAATGCTTTTTCTTTTTGTGTTGCCGAATGCTTTTCGACTTGAAGAGGTATGTACAAGAATTTACTTTCATTACAATTTGGTTATTTACGTGTTGCGAATTTATTGTTGTCGTTCGTTACCTTTTGCGCAAACGACCACGCGTGGAATTCGAAACGGAGAACGTTTGATTTAAGCATGTTGTCACGTTTTCATGCCGCGGGGGTTGCCGCGATAGCCACGCGTGATGGATGGGTGCGTTTCGCCTCGATCGATGAGAGAGAAATTGCTGCTTCGTGCGTACTTTTAAGCACGCGGGCAATGCTTCACATTTTTGTTTTTTTTAATACGTCGACTTACAGTGCTGCAACACGCGTGACACGTGTTCGTGAACACTTGAGGTGCAGGGCCGCATCATGGTCCCGTGAGGCCCCTGGGCTCATGTCTTGTGGAGGCCCCCCCCTCCCCCCGCTGTCCTATATTGGTGTCTTTCTTGCCTTCCTCCTCGCTAAATCATCTACATCAGTATATCATCAAAATCTGAACGTGCTTTGCCATAATGCAGGTTCAGTGACCTCATAGCACCAGGAATGGCTTGGTTGCTGATTTGATTCTTGTGAACTGCCCAACTGCTGCTGAGAGGGATATGACGGTTCTTGTATTATACCATTAGCTGCTGAGGGTTCACCTTCAAAGGATGGCTCTGGGGGAGTGACAACATTACTGGAAACTGAACTAGTGCTAGTACCTTCCTGACAGCTGACAATAGTGCTGCTGTCATCATTATTACTATCAGAGGGTTTTTTTAAAGAAGTTGCCATTGAGTGGAACATATTCTTTGGGTCTTTCGGTAAAGTCACGGAGATAAGTCCAAAGAAAATAATAAAAAAAAACTATAGTGGTGTCTTTCTTGCCTTCCTCCTCGATAAATAATCTACATCAGTATATTATCATAATCTAGCTGTCTGACAAGGTCTGACTCTATTGACGTAAGTGACAGTCAGCTGAGACGTGTTTGGCAACACGCTACTCCACAGCTCATAATTTTTTATTCTGCCTAAAAGGGAAAATGTCCGCTCACCCTGGCAGTTTGTCACTGGCAAAGTTAGACAAATCCGAAGTGCCACGAACACATTGGGGAACACGGACTGCAGATGAAGTGCCTGCAACATCTCAAGAAATTTAGTTGGGCACTTCTCACACTCAGAGTCAGACATGGAAGACTTGAGAATTGGATTAGTTCGTTGGCAAAGTTCATGTCCAGGTCTGATGGATATACAGCGGAGAGTGCATTTACCTTTACCACTATGACATCACTGTTAGACACCTGATCTGACATGAACAGAACTGCAAAGGGACTTGTCAAACGCTTGTAAGCGTCCAAGCGATGTTCAAGGCATGCCACTAGCTTATCAATGACCACATAAAATGTCTGTATTTTCAACTTCTTCCTCCCCTCAGGTGTCACACCTGGCTTTGAGCTCTTATCTGCAAATGTTTAGCGTTTCCTCTTCCGCTGAAAATCGTGCTTATATGACGGAGAGACACCTGTCACATTTAATGCTGCCCTTTCAAAAGCCTCAAAGTGGTCTCGCTGTCCCACTCCAAAATCTTTCAACGAAGACAAAAGCTGTGCTGCTCCAGAGATGTCAATGTCACTTGTCTGGAACCGGTCAAGTTTGACGTCCCAGAAATGTGCCATGAACACCACCTCTAAGGTGTCCAATTTAGCACGTAGTCCAGCGGCCTCAATTCGAGTATCTTTTTTCTCATTACCATCATTGCACATACCACCGAAGGCCTCTCTAATGTGGGTGTAATTTCTCCACAGTGCCTTGGTTGACTCTGCCCTAAGCACTGAGTACTGGACAGCGATTTTAATGTCAGTTTGACGTCTGTCTTCCGAAAGACTTTCCCCCATCTGTGTGTGGATGAAGAACAACATGTGCACAGTGACTGCAACATGTTTAAAAACTCGTCAGCCTCTGGGCTACTGCCGTCTAAGGTGTTAACACCAACTAAGTTAAGTGAATGTGCTGCGCAAGGCACATACTCTATCAGAGGGTTTTTTTCGGTTTCAGGTGGGCCTGCAGGCCATTGTATTCTCCTGACACGTTGCTTGCATTGTCATATGACTGACCTTTACAGTTTGAGAGGTCCAACCCAAGGCCTTCCACCATCAAAGTCACACAATCTGCTAAATCTTGATTACAAGCTTTCGTGACTGGAGGAATCCAAACTCTTTGGCTATTTCGGTAAAGTCATGTAGGTAGAAAAATAACACTGGTCAACAAAAAATAATTTTGGCCTGGACTTTTGCAGCTGTTTTAGACAAATTTCAGGGTGCTGATTCCAAATCTGATCTCAGATTTGCTCTATCACATCTCATTTTTATGCTATCGGCATACCCCATTTTCATTGATTTTACCCGAAATTAACCCTGTCACAAGTTGTTGCGAGTCAGTGACTGCTTTAGTGTTATAATATGGTGCTGTATTTTTAGGATAGTGTGTTTATAATATCATTTATGTAGATATCCACATTTACTTAATATTTTTCTTCCGCAGTTTTATTGAAAATGCAATATTTGATCTCTCAAAAACCTGATGTGATAGACAAAAACTGATGCCAGATTTGGAATCAGCACCCCAAAATTACCTTAAACCCGCTGGAATACCTTATGCCAGAAAAAGTGTGTTGACCAGTGTTATAGATCACGACGTTTCGATCGCAACACAAGCAATCGTCATCAGGTGAGACAAACACAGCCGGAGAACTGCTGAGGCTGGAGAAAGAGCTGCTGCAACAAGAGGTTATATACGTAGTCTGCTAAACTTTTACCAGTGTGGCTCTCAGTTGGCTCAAAGTCCAGGAATAGCTCCACGACATTCTCGCTGCTGTTACAAACCGGAATATGAACGTAAATTGGTCCACATGTGACAGGTCTGGGGTGGCGTCAACAATTATTGAAAAATATTCTTGGTTCTTTCGGTAAAGTCATGTAGAAGGGAAAAAAACAATAACATTCTCACGACGTTTCGATTGCAACACAAGCAATCACATTTACTTGCTGTGGGTTTCACACCTGATGATGATTGCTTGTGTCGCAGTCGAAACGTCGTGAGAATTTAATTGTTTTATTATTTTATTATTAATATTATTTCCCTTCTACGTGACTTTACCAAAATAACCAAGAATATGAATCACTGCAGTCCCGAAATTTGGCATCCCGAATCCCATCTGCTATTGTTTGGTGAGTTTTCTGACCTATTAGTTCAATGAGTTCCTCACGTATTGTTGATAACAAATAGAACACTGTGCCTCTTCCTTTTCCGCCAAACGTTTTAGTATGTTCAGCTAAGAATGGCTCAAATTGTTATAGCAATTCTAGGATGCCATGAAAATTACCGTTATTGGTTGACCCAAACCGTTCATCATCTCCCCTAAACGCAAGTCCTCTTTCACCCAAGAACTTTATCACTGCTACAAGTCTTTTCGAAATGTCCCTCCAGCATTTACGTTCCCCATCAAGTTGCTGCATGCGATATTTCAAAGTTCATTTATTAGGTATAGCCCTGTGAGCCATTCGGCTCTTGAATCGGGTGCAACCGCAACAAACAAAAAAACATGAACAAAAAATCATCTTAAAGTGACTATGTGCAAACAGAAAATCCAAGAAAAGGCAGCAAAATATTGCAGAAAAATCACCGTACACCAACCCTGTGCAAAAATCCCAGTGGGATGCAAGTCAAACAACAACAACCACAAGACAACTTAGATTAAGGCCATCAGTCTAACTCTGCACTACAACAAACAAACATGGCCAAACCAAAAAACTTTTCGAAAATCACCAAAATAAAGCCATAAAAGCAATGAAACAGTGGTCATAGGAACTGTCACCGAATTTTCACAATAAACGACGTAAACAACATGTACCACCAAACTCTGCAGCCATAGCTGGCTGCATGAGTCACTCCACAACAGTAGGAGCATCAGTCGGAGTATCAACATTTTTCTATGCAGATATGCATCTATAGCATTGTCCTTTGTCCGCTGGTGCAGGGCATGCATGTGTGACCTGTGTTTTGCGCTCTTTTCGTGCTCCCCTATTCTTTCAGAGTGCTTCCAGTCACTAAACCTCTAACTAAAGCCACCGAGCTCGCTGGAGAACAGTTTGCATGCAAAGCAGTGCACACACAACCTGTTGAGGGTGAGTACAGTAGCCACTGTATAGAAACATTCTGCCCCTTTGGCAATATACAGTTCAGAAGTTCATTGTTGAAACCTCTAGTCTTTCCATCAAGCGATCTACCTCGGACTGAAGCTGGGTATTTTTCACTGCGGTTTTGGAAGGGGACTGCTCCTCTTTCAATAAGCACCGACTCAGCAATGTCACTGAACGTGCTTTGCCATAATGGTGGGTCAGTGACCTCATAGCACCAGGAATTGCTTGGTTGCTGATTTGATTTTTGTGAACTACCCAACTGCTCCTGAGGGGGAAATGACGGTTCTTGTGTACCATTAGCTGTTGAGGATTCACCTTCAAAGGATGGCTCTGGGGGAGTGACAACATGACTGGAAACTGAACTAGTGCTGGTTCCTTCCTCACAGCTGACAATAGTGCTGCTGTCATCATTATTACTATTAGAGGGTTTTTGAAAGACGTTGCCATTGAGTGGAACATATTCTTTGGGGCTTTCGGTAAAGTCACGGAGATAGGTCCAAAGAAAATAGCAAAAAATATTTTTTTTTAAACTACGACGTTCTTTATGACGACGGCTTGTGTTGCGATCGAAATGTCGTAGTTTTTTGTTATTTTCTTTTGAACTATCTACGTGACTTTACCGAAAGACTTAAACATAAAGAATATGAATTCCTGCAGTCACGAAAGCTGTAAGTCATGAGTGGAACACTTGAAAGAAACACTGCCTCTCTTGCCTCCCTTTCTTTTTTGGCTTTCCTTTTGGAAGCACCACTATTCCAACGTTTGTGGTCCATATTTTTCAGAACTAGTATGCTATTTATATGAATATATTTATAGCATATCTCAATACTTATTCAATAATAATTGTATTAATATATACCACCCTTCAAATACTGTTGTTGGAAAATACAATCAAGTGGTAGTATAATCATATTCTTAGGTTTTTTCGGTAAAGTCACGTAGGTAAAACATTAAAATTAATAAAAGTAAAATAAAATAAAAAATAAAAATCACGACGTTTCGGAGGCAACACAAGCTTCCGTCTTCAGGTGGAACCGTCACAGCCACGACAGCTGTATCAATACAGCTGAAGACGGAAGCTTGTGTTGCCTCCGAAACGTCGTGATTTTTATTTTTTATTTTATTTTACTTTTATTAATTTTAATGTTTTACCTACGTGACTTTACCGAAAAAACCTAAGAATATGAATCCTTACAGTCACGAAAGCTGAAAAATCTAGAATTAAGTGGTAGTATTTTATAGTCTACTCGTACCTAAAGGCAGCTTTGAGTAGATAAAAGAAAAAAGTAGACAAGCACGTAAATCAAAATAACCCTAACCCTTTTAAAAGGCTGTTAAATAAATGCCCTTAGGAGGGATTGTTGAAATAGCCTTTAAAAAGGCTGTTATTTTAGAAAAAAGATTAAAAAGTCTGAATATATTTACTGTGGCATACCAAGCAAGAAAACAGTAATCTGTCTGTGGCTTTTCCTACCAAGAAATGTCTTATACACCTACCTGGTACAGAGAGAAGTATGTTGCTTGACATTCAAAATATCTTTTTTCATTGGCTGAACAACCAACAAAGGTTTCTGATGAGTCAGTGAAATGACTTGGTGGAGACGATGCACATATGCCACACCCCATCGATGGGGAGGGGAAAAACACATTCCTGCGGAGGGAGCTGGTAGGAACGTTGAGTTGCTCGGTCAATGGCCAGGGTCAACGGCGGCGTGGTGTATTCCGCAAATATGGCCGACTGTGAGGGCGGGCACAAGCCGGCCGGGTACGGGTAGCCGGGTATTGGGTAGGGTACGGGTATCGGGTACTTGGTTGCGACCTCTGCGATGTACACACCGAGGTGCCTGGGAGCCCGAGTGGTCAACTCACGCTTTAAGCCCCAAGAGCCTAGGGGCCCTAGTGTTGAGCTCACTGTTTTAAACACCAAGGGATTTGGGGGCCCTCACATTGTAAGCGCTGAGGGGTCTGGGGGGGGGCCTAGTGGTTAGTTCACGCAATAAGCACCCAGGGGCCTAGTGGTCAGCTTGCGCTGTGCGCACTGAGAGCCCAGGCATTCAACTTCCTTCATAAGGCCCCCTGTCAGTCCGAGGCCCCACTGGCCATAATCCAGCCTTCAGACTCATTCAGACGCTGTCTCCCCGACAGACCTGGTCTTCACCTGAGGACGACTGCTTGCGTTGTGGCCGAAACGTCGTGAGAATTATTTTATCATGTTTTATTCTTATTATTTTATTACTTCCCTTCTACGTGACTTTACCGAAAGAACCAAGAAGATAATCCAGCCTTGTTGAGGTGTAATAGCTCAGTCGCAAAACTTAAATTACAACAATTCTTTAGCCAACTAAATGTAACATTGAGAGAGAGATCAAACACAGAACCAGAGACATATAGACAGACATATAAGCAGACAGATATCACAGAGATACATAGAGCAGTCCCTCCAGAAAAACGCGATTATGCGATCGCAAGATTCCACGCAAAATCAGCCAAAGTCCGCATATTTATGCGGGGGCGCGTTTTTTCAAATACGCCGCACTTTCGCCGCATAAATTGCAGATTTCCGCGCGCAAAATATGCGGGCTTGCATGATTTCATAATCCCCGCATTTCCGTTGCAAAAAGTCACATATATCTTAGCAGAAAGTTGAAGAATGTTGCGTTTACTTCACACAAGCGCAGCCATTTCCCCTGTTGCCATGGGAACGTTATGAAGTGACGTCACTCATTACAGTTGTAAGATTGCACTTTTTGTTAGTAGTATGTAAATTTACATTACTGTAAGACTGTACTGTTACTGTATTGCTTACGTTACTGTGCACTGAAAACACTTATTTTAACAGAAGATGTCTGTTTTGTATAGCTACCTCTGTAAAACAGAAGCACACATTTTATTTTTTAATATTTTATTTATTCATTTTTACAGAAGTTGTAGCATATTCATTTAGTAAAGCTACAGAACTTGTTCGACTCAATGTTTTGTAAGTTTGAGCCATCTGTTTGTTAAGGTCTGAAATAAAACAAGATGAGAACTTAAATATTCCCAGCACTTTCTGTGATGTAGTATGCTTGCTTATCATAGGAAGTAATAAGAAATGACTCTTTACATTAAAGTAGTAGCCTAGTGAATAGGGTGTTGGGGGAATCACTTTTTTTTCTCTTTTTCATCAAACCGCAGTTTTTGCAAGTTCCCGCAATTTAATCGCATAAAATTGCATAAATATCCCGCATATTCCATCGCATTTTTTAAGAAAACGTGCCGCATAATCAACGATTTTTGCCCGCAACAATCACCAAAAAACTCCGCGTTTTTCTGGAGGGACTGATAGAGAGAGAAAAACATAGGCACTATGTATATCTGTGATATCTGTCTGCTTATATGTCTGTCTATATGTCTCTGGTTCTGTGTTTTATCTCTCTCTCTCTCTCAAATGTAGCATTCTCAGGAAGAACGTAATCAACCAGGTAGGGTGTTGACTGTTATGTAATCCGACTCTCTGTTGTATTACATTACATTTCTAAGTATACTAGATTTGTGTTTCTATTTCATTTATACCTGATGACGATTGCTTGTGTTGCAATCGAAACGCCGTATGCTATTTTTTTCTTCTTGGTTCTTTCGGTAAAGTCACGTAGAATGGAAATAATAAAATAATAAAAATAAAACATAATAAAATAATTCTCACGACGTTTCGTCGAGAAGACAGACCTGTTCTCCACCTGAGGACGGCTGCTTGCGTTGTGGCCGAAACGTCGTGAGAATTATTTAATGTTTTATTTTTATTATTTTATTATTTCCATTCTACGTGACTTTACCGAAAGAACCAAGAAGATGAATCCCTGCAGTCACGAAAGCTTTAAATCGAAAAGTCGTATGCTATTATTTAATTTATTATTTTATCTTTATACGTGACTTTACCGAAAGAACCAAAGAGTAATCCCTGCACTCACGAAAGCTCCAAATTAAGTTTAAATGTAACATTGATTTCCTCCCCCTCCCCTCCCTAAGCTACATCGATGTCGGCGTGTAATAAAATAAAAGACTTACGCATCGATCGCCCGTGTGTGATTCACAAACAATTTACGGGCATATTGATCTCTGCTGGGAGATGGGTGGGTGGGTGGGTTGTTTAGTGAGCTGATTGACAGACTGGTGTCTGACGAGGTCTGTGAACACTGCGCCGACTGGTAGCCTCTGTGGATTCATTGACCCAGGTGCCATCACACCAGTCGCGTAACTATTATTCATCATAAGTTGAACAACTATTATTAACGTGGGGAGGGGGGGCAGAGGGTGCCTTGCACCACAACTCCCTTCGCATGGTGACCACAACAAGATATGTTTGCAACAACAGTGTAAAAGAACACCAACAACATTTATTTAAAAGGCGGTTTAACTTTTTTTAAATATGAAAATGCCTTTATTTAACGTTGCACCTTAATAAAATAATAAAAATAAAACATAATAAAATACAATTCTCACTTTTATTATTGTATTATTTCCCTTCTACGTGACTTTACCGAAAGAACCAAGAAGATGAATCCCTGCAGTCACGAAAGCTTTAAATCAGAATGTGTCATACATGATATGAATTGCATCATGTTATTCCTAGAAGTCAAAGATGACGCAATCATAACGAGGCTTACACCCATCTGCTGAACAAATTGCCCTATATCAGCTCTAGAAATTATACAGTGTCGTGCTCTCTTATTGTCAGTGTTTGAATTTGCAAAGGGACACATTTCTGTTTAGCCAAAGTGAGCAGAGATGCCTCGTACTTGTGTGAACAAAACAGATAACTTCTGCTGTGTTTGTGGTGAAGTGACTTTTGCATCACAAAAGCACAGTATAACCACTATGGTTAAGAAAGTCTATCACCTTTATTTTGGCTGCAAAATTGGAGATCGGGACAAGATGTGGGCCCCACACATATGCTGCAACACTTGTGCAACAAATGTTCGCCAGTGGTTTAACAGGAAAATGAACTCATTGCCTTTTGCAGTGCCAATGATTTGGAGAGAACCAACAGATCGTATCAGCAATTTTTACTTCTGCATGCCGCCTCCAGTTGGGAAAGGTGTGTCAAGAAAAAGTGGACTGTGCATTATCCAAACATTCCATCAGCTATACGCCCAGTACCCCACGGAGAAGGAATGTCGGTTCCTGATGCACCAGAATCATTCTCACTTGAGTCAGACGAGGAAGAGGATGAAACTTCTGGTTCTGAACTATCAAGGTCACATGACCCAGATGTTCTCCCATCCTCCATCTCTGAACCACATCTCATACCACAAGGTGAACTGAAAGACCTTGTCAGGGATTTGGAACTAATCAAGAGTAAGGCAGAGCTGTTGGGCTCCAGATTGCAGCAGTGGAATCTCCTGGCAGGTGATGTTATGGTTTCCATGTGACCGGGAAAAGGATCTTGTCCCATTTTTCTTCATCGAAGGTGATCGTGTAGCCTGCAACAAAATCGATGGTTTGATGGCAGCCCTCAACATCGTTCATGATCCAGATGAGTGGAGACTCTTCATTGATTAATCGAAGATGAGCCTTCCAGCTCTTTTGCTGCATAATGGCAATGTTTTGCCATCAATTCCAGTTGGTTATGCAGTCCATATGAAATAAACCTATTACAACACGAAACAACTTTTGGGGTACATAAACTATGACCAACATCAGTGGCAACTTTGTGGCGATTTGAAGGTTGTTGCTCTATTGCTTGGTCTGCAGACAGGACACACAAAGTACTGCTGCTGATTTCTCTACGAATGGGATAGTCTTGCGAGAGATTCCCACTACATCAAGATAGATTGGCCACTCCAACAGTCATTGGAGCCTGGGAGGAAAATTGTTCAGCATCCACCACTTGTTGAGTCAAGGAAAATGTTGTTACCATCCTTACACATCAAGCTGGGTCTGACGAAGAACTTCATCAAAGCCATGGACAAGACACACGCAGCTTTCAAGCACCTCCGTGGAAAATGTCCAAGGTTAAGTGAAACTAAGATAAAAAAAAACGTGCCTTTGTTGGTCCTCAAATTCATGAACTTTTTCGAGATGATGCATTTGACAGTGCACTCTGCGTGGCAAGGAAAAGACGGCATGGAAAGCTTTCCAATTAGTGGCAACACATTTTCTTGTGAACAACAAGGCAGGCAACGACAGGGAGTTGGTGAAAACCCTCTTCAAAGCATACAAAAGCCTTGTTTGCAACATGTCAGTAAAGATACATGTTTTGCACTCTCATCTAGACTTTTCCGCACCGAACTGCAGAGCAGCGAGCGACGAGCGTGGCGAGCGATGCCACCAGGACTTTGCGACAATGGAGAAACGCTCTCGGGGCGAATGGAGCCCATCAATGCTTGCAGACTATTTCTGGACAGTGACAAAAGACGCTCAATTTAATGAATACAAGAGACAAGCCGAGAAGCGCCGAGTAGACACTGAATAACGGCTAAACTATGTACTTTTTTACGTAATAGTTTTTTTTTTACTTTTGTTTCATGATACAATTTTTTTTAACCCTTTTGCTGATTTTTAAAGTGTTACATGAACAGGACAGGTGACATATTGTCATGTAAAGCAACCATAAACACATGAAAAGACCGAGGCTTACAATTTACGAGTTAAGCTCTACTATCTACACAATATACATAGACGTAAAATGTAAAAACTTAAATATCTCGGGAACAGTAGCCAATCAGTTGATTTAATTGTCATATTTGAATTCAGCACATGAAAGTCTATAATAAAGAGCACATTTCATCTCTCAAGCAGACGACGTCTAAAAAATTGTAGACCAGTGTAATGTCTAGAATCAGTGTAATGTAGTTGCTACGCCACTGATAACACTGGTCAACACACTTTTTCTGGCATAAGGTATTCCAACGGTTTTAAGGTAATTTTGGGGTGCTGATTCCAAATCTGGCATCAGTTTTTGTCTATCACATCAGGTTTTTGAGATATCAAATATTGCATTTTCAATAAAAACTGTAGAAGAAAAATATTAAATAAATGTGGATATCTACATTAAATTATATTATAAACACACTATCCTAAAAATACAGCACCATATTTTAACACTAAAGCAGTCACTGACTCGCAAAAACTTGCAATCATAAGTGACAGAGTTAATTTCGGGTAAAATCAATGAAAATGGGGTATGCCGATAGCATAAAAATTAGATGTGATAGACAAAAACTGATGCCAGATTTGGAATCAGCACCCCAAACTTACCTTAGACCCGTTGGAATACCTTATGCCAGAAAAAGTGTGTTGACCAGTGTTAGCAGAGGATGTTTTTGTTTGCATTCTGAACACAAGTATTGTGGTTAATGCACACATGATTCCTTGTAAAATGTTTCAGTTTGGTGTTTTTTCATCTTAACACAGCTGTTTTGTTGCCAGAAAAAAGGGGAAACCCCTATTATCACGCCATCAAAGTGGTTCATGAATTCGCGAAGTTGGCTTTACACGTCCTGATTTGCCCTGAGATGAAATTGCAATTTGTACAAAGTCCAAATGGAGTGGTGGGGGGAGGGGGGGGTTTGGAGGGGGGGGGTCAGATTTGTTTTTAAATAAATAAAATCAACTCCGTGCATTTTGATTTAAAGCTTTCGTGACTGCAATGGATTCATATTATTGGTTCTTTCGGTAAAGTCACACCCGATGATGATTGCTTGTGTTGCAGTCGAAACGTCGTGAGAATGTTACTGTTTAATATTTTTATTATTTCCCTTCTACGTGACTTTACCGAAAGAACCAAGAATATGAACTCCGTACATTGTTTTTTTTGTGTGTGTGGGATTAGCTGCGCTAAAGAGCTTTGTGGTTCAAGCCGTGCTTTAAACGAATTCCTTGCAAACCTTAACGACTGAAACATATTGGAATAAACTTAATATACAACGCATAACACAAAACGCGCCACGGATCGAATCCGCGCAAACAGACCGCGAAGTGAGCAGCTCCTGCGACAGGCCGAGCGTCTGCAACGTCAGACACGGCTTGTGCGTCCGTAGGTTGTTCACGTTCACGTTTCATTCCGCGCACTCAGTGCCTGATTAATTATCCTAGTAGCAACAATAGCTGCATGTGTAGTAGCAACATTAGCTGCATGTGTAGTAGCAACAGTAGCTGCATGTGTAGTAGCAACAGTAGCTACATGTGTAGTAGCAACAGTAGCTGCATGTGTAGTAGCAACAGTAGCTGCATGTGTAGTAGCAACAGTAGCTGCATGTGTAGCAGCAACAGTAGCTGCATGTGTAGTAGCAACAGTAGCTGCATGTGTAGTAGCAACAGTAGCTGCATGTGTAGTAGCAACAGTAGCTGCATGTGTAGTAGCAACAGCAGCTGCATGTGTAGCAGCAACAGTAGCTACATGTGTAGTAGCAACAGTAGCTGCATGTGTAGCAGCAACAGTAGCTACATGTGTAGTAGCAACAGTAGCTGCATGTGTAGTAGCAACAGCAGCTACATGTGTAGTAGCAACAGCATCTACATGTGTAGTAGCAACAGTAGCTACATGTGTAGTAGCAACAGTAGCTGCATGTGTAGTAGCAACAGTAGCTACATGTGTAGTAGCAACAGAGCTGCATGTGTAGTAGCAACAGCAGCTACATGTGTAGTAGCAACAGCAGCTACATGTGTAGTAGCAACAGTAGCTACATGTGTAGTAGCAACAGAGCTGCATGTGTAGTAGCAACAGCAGCTACATGTGTAGTAGCAACAGCAGCTACATGTGTAGTAGCAACAGTAGCTACATGTGTAGTAGCAACAGTAGCTACATGTGTAGTAGCAACAGTAGCTACATGTGTAGTAGCAACAGTAGCTACATGTGTAGTAGCAACAGTAGCTGCATGTTTAGTAGCAACAGTAGCTGCATGTGTAGTAGCAACAGTAGCTGCATGTTTAGTAGCAACATTAGTTGCATGTGTAGTAGCAACAGAGCTACATGTGTAGTAGCAACAGCAGCTACATGTGTAGTAGCAACAGTAGCTTCATGTGTAGTAGCAACAGTAGCTAAATGTGTAGTAGCAACAGTCGCTGCATGTGTAGTAGCAACAGTAGCTGCATGTATAGTAGCAACAGTAGCTGCATGTGTAGTAGCAACAGTAGCTGCATGTGTAGTAGCAACAGTAGCTACATGTGTAGTAGCAACAGTAGCTGCATGTGTAGTAGCAACAGTAGCTGCATGTGTAGTAGCAACAGTAGCTGCATGTGTAGTAGCAACAGTAGCTGCATGTGTAGTAGCAACAGTAGCTGCATGTGTAGTAGCAACAGCAGCTACATGTGTAGTAGCAACAGCATCTACATGTGTAGTAGCAACAGTAGCTACATGTGTAGTAGCAACAGTAGCTGCATGTGTAGTAGCAACAGTAGCTGCATGTGTAGTAGCAACAGTAGCTGCATGTGTAGTAGCAACAGCAGCTACATGTGTAGTAGCAACAGCAGCTACATGTGTAGTAGCAACAGTAGCTACATGTGTAGTAGCAACAGTAGCTACATGTGTAGTAGCAACAGTAGCTACATGTGTAGTAGCAACAGTAGCTGCATGTTTAGTAGCAACATTAGTTGCATGTGTAGTAGCAACAGTAGCTACAAATGTAGTAGCAACAGTAGCTACATGTTTAGTAGCAACAGTAGCTGCATGTGTAGTAGCAACAGTAGCTGCATGTTTAGTAGCAACATTAGTTGCATGTGTAGTAGCAACAGTAGCTACAAATGTAGTAGCAACAGTAGCTGCACGTGTAGTAGCAACAGTAGCTACATGTGTAGTAGCAACAGTAGCTGCATGTATAGTAGCAACAGTAGCTGCATGTGTAGTAGCAACAGTAGCTGCATGTGTAGTAGCAACAGTAGCTACATGTGTAGTAGCAACAGTAGCTGCATGTGTAGTAGCAACAGTAGCTGCATGTGTAGTAGCAACAGTAGCTACAAATGTAGTAGCAACAGTAGCTGCATGTGTAGTAGCAACAGTAGCTGCATGTGTAGTAGCAACAGTAGCTGCATGTGTAGTAGCAACAGCAGCTGCATGTGTAGTAGCAACAGTAGCTACATGTGTAGTAGCAACAGTAGCTGCATGTGTAGTAGCAACAGTAGCTACATGTGTAGTAGCAACAGTAGCTGCATGTGTAGTAGCAACAGTAGCTACATGTGTAGTAGCAACAGTAGCTGCATGTGCAGTAGCAACAGTAGCTACATGTGTAGTAGCAACAGTAGCTACATGTGTAGTAGCAACAGTAGCTACATGTGTAGTAGCAACAGTAGCTACATGTGTAGTAGCAACAGTAGCTACATGTGTAGTAGCAACAGAGCTGCATGTGTAGTAGCAACAGCAGCTACATGTGTAGTAGCAACAGAGCTACATGTGTAGTAGCAACAGTAGCTGCATGTGTAGTAGCAACAGTAGCTACATGTGTAGTAGCAACAGTAGCTGCATGTGCAGTAGCAACAGTAGCTACATGTGTAGTAGCAACAGTAGCTGCATGTGTAGTAGCAACAGTAGCTACAAATGTAGTAGTTACATATGTAGTAGCTACGGGCCCCGCACTTTCAAGGGCCCCGCGCTAAATGCTTTCAAGCCATCAATTCTGGTTCAGTGATTCTGCACTTGCTCTATTACTATAGTACTAAACCGCCTTCGACTTTTACGAACGACCGGGTGTTTAAGGTTAGCGAAAAAATACAATGACTTTACAATTCTATGGGTCTTTCGGTAAAGCCACGTAGGTAGAAAAATTATAAAAATATATATATATATCACGACGTTTCCATCGCAACATAAGCAATCGTCTTCAGGTGCAATAAAAAAAAACGTGAGTGTTTAATGTGAACGTTTTTTGTTTGTTCATTTAGGGCCTCTTTATAACATTTGCCACTGCCCCCTCCCCGCACTGCTCATCAGAGGTCGCAAATGGGTTTTCATTCCTTACCCGTACCCGGCCGCACCAGGGTCGCAAACGGGTACCCGTACCCGGCCGTACCCTATCCGTACCCGGCTGGGTACGGGTAGGGTACGGGTACCCAATTGCGACCTCTGGGATGAAGCCATGTTGCAGGCGCGGGTGGGTTGATTCTAGGAACTTGAATTGTGAGAAGAGACAAGACGTTGGGAAATGAGTGACAAACGGTGACTCACCAGTGACTCACGGCCTACCCGTACCCGGCCGGGTACAGGTAGCCGGGTATCGGGTATGATACGGGTATCGGGTACCCGGTTGCAACCTCTGCTGCTCATACTCCTTGCACCGCCCACCGCCCAGTTCAAGAACAACCAGACGGGGGGCACGCGGGGTGGGAGCACGTGGAGGGGATTTGGTTGAGGGGGGGTTCCTCCTTTGGGGCAGTCGCTCCGATTCGCCGTAGCCAGTGGGACACGGCTCTTGCTTGTCCATCGACACAGCAAACTCGACAATTCGTTGACGAGCCGACACGACGTTTGCCGTCGCGTGAGCCGGACATCGAAGGCATCCCGATTCGGATCGAGCCCCGCGTCGAGAACGGCCGCTGCGTCCCATCGCTGGCAGGTGAATGCGCGCGCGTTGCAACCACAACAACAACCACAACAACCACAACGACAACAACAAAAAGACACGCGCGCACACGACAAAGGCATAGGTCCTCCTCCCCTCCCACCGGTATAGCCTCAACAGACTGTTGGGGCAAGTGATGTACCGCCAGCATGTGCTGGAAATTCACCTGCCCACGGGATTGTTCCCTAGGAACTACATGCAACAAAAACCACACACGCAAAAGGCAAAGATCCCCCGTATAGCCTGAGCAATATTTTTGGGGCAAGTGCTGTTAGCGAGCAGCATCTGTAAAGGCCGGAACGGTACACGAGGGGGTGGGTGGCCAGCACCACGCCCGGCCGCCTTTGTCTCCCCAGTGGCAACGCTTACACACCGCACTGGGTACAGTAAATCTGGCTGTGACGGTCCCACCTGATGACGGAGACTTGTGTTGCCTCCGAAACGTCGAGATATATAATTTTATTTCTATTATTATTTCTATTATTTTATTTTTATTATTTATTTTTACCTACGTGACTTTACCGAAAAACCCTAAGACTATGACTCCTTCTCTCTCCATGCTATAATTATAATCGTATCATTATTACCACTAGAGAACACATTGCTCTGCCACGGTTTAATAAGAAACAGCCGTCATTGTAATACTCTGCTCACAATCCTCATATGCTCGGGGCACTCTCAGCAATCTGCCCTTTTTACATAATAATATAATTCCAATATGATATGTATCGTTGGGTGTTTTAATATTCTTCTTGGTTCTTTCGGTAAAGTCACGTAGAAGCGAAATAATAAAATAATAATAATAAAACATAATTAAATAATTCTCACGACGTTTCGGCCACAACGCAAGCAGCCGTCCTCAGGTGAAGAACAGGTCTGTCGGAAAGACATCGTCTGAATGACGCTGTCTTTCCGACAGACCTGTTCTGAATCAGACGCTGTCTTTCCGACAGACCTGTTCTTCACCTGAGGACGGCTGCTTGCGTTGTGGCCGAAACGTCGTGAGAATTATTTTATTATGTTTAACTTTTATTATTTCCCTTCTACGTGACTTTACCGAAAGAACCAAGAAGATGAATCCCTGCAGTCACGAAAGCATTAAATCGAAATGTTTTAATATTATTTAGGATGTAATGGATATTCTTGTAAAAAGAATGCCATTCATAGGAGTACACATTGAAAAGCTAGAGCGGTGGTTTACTGTCACTGGACCCGTTTGGTTCGCAAAGAGGGCATCTCGCATCCCCAGCGGGTGAGTGCACCCCAGGTTAAGAAGCACTGAGTTAGAGTAATTGAAAACGCAGCGTGGTCATTCCTCTGTATTCATTACTCACACTTCTGTGGTGTCGCTAGCTATCATGATTATTATTATTACGCCTTCCGAACTTGGTCTTTCACCCTTTCAAATCAACTCAGTGTTTATTTGTTACGCGGAGAAATCCCGTGAGCCAGTTACTCGGCTAGTTTCAGTGGCAACGGCTCTGCAGCAGCCACTTACCAATCGAGTTGATGTTCGTGTGAAGAGGGGCCTTTGCCAACAGCCAACAAACTCGAGGCATAGATTATTTTTAAGAGCAGAATGATAATTATTATAGTTATTTAACCTCGCCATCAGCCATCATCTCCTCTAGCCATGGCGTGTCCCACCCAGGCCCAGTAATATTAACAGTTTGAACGGTACAGAAGTTGATCATTGGTTTTTTACCCTTGTTTCTGGCAACAAAACTGACACCTTTTTTTACGAGGAGTCATGTTTGCATAGACCACAATACCTGCAGTCATAATGCAAACAAAAAACATAACTCTGATCATGTATGCACTGTCCTTGAAGTTGATTGGTCCACACCCGAGACAGCTTTCCTTAGAGCCTAGTCTCACATAGATTGGACCAGATGACGCCAAAAGGCGCGCAACTCAAAAGACAATGCACCATCAGAGTATGAGAGTGTCAGTTTTGTTACCAGATAAAAGGGTAAAAAATCAATTATCTTTTTTTTTACTGGCAAATGAGGTACCAATGGTGGTACAAAAGTTGTTCGTGGTTTGTGAAACTGTCCCTGTCATGGGAATGCAGAATTATTACCAACCAATAGTTTACAAAAAATGAATTTACCCGTAAGAGCCACACTAAGTCCATAGACTATTTTCAGGAGCGTCTTGCAGTGGGTTTTTTTATTTTTAGATGTTTTCAACCTATCAACGACTCAGTTGATACGTGCGAGAGGAAACCGCAGCGCCCCGGATAAAGCCCACGCACGCGAGAGGGGACAACGCTCTATCCCCGTACAGAATGGCTTGAGCAGACGCAGATTCGTCAACACGCTACACTGCCTCCTCCTGGCGAAACCGAGCTATGGCAGTGCCCACGAGAGAGGAGTTTCACAACATCTGTGGACGAACACATCCCTGAATCTCAATTGAGCACAGGGTGACTCACATACCTGGCAACCCCTTACCAGTGCCTACCTTATCACAGACCAATTCAGACCTCATTGGTCACCCCGTGCCTTTAGAAATCTCAACGTTCATCCTACAAAGTCCCATCACAAGGGAAAAACACAAACAAATAGACAAAACAAATGTGCCCGTATTGAAACGGCTGTGCGCCGTATGGACCTGAAGACTCAATTTCCCGGTACACTGTTTGAGACTCGGCTCTATAGAAAGCTGTCTGTGCTGTGAACCAATCAGTTTCAAAATCAATGCATCATCATATACTACCAGCGCATGTTTTTGTTTGCATGTTCACCACAAGGCCTGTGTGTGGTTAATGCAGACACGATTCCTTGCAAAGGGTTTCTGTTTGGTGATTTAACATCTGAACGCAACTGTTTCATTGCCAGAGAGGGTCAAACCCATTCTCATATTGTGATACTGGCAAGGCGAGGTCCCTTGATAAACCAAATGGGTTGACAGCCGCGGACTAGGGGACTTGTTAGGACACCGTAGAGCCCGTGTCCTTATCCACTGCTGGATGAGTGCTTTCCCCTCGCCGCACGTAGGTCATGTCCCGAGAACTTTCGGTCGATTTCTCTATTCCTGCATCTTGACAGACCCGCACCGAGACTTTGCATCGATAGCTCGTTCTTACGATGTATCTTTACTTCGTTATTATAGGGCGCCCTGCCTCAAGGCGCCCTCTAAATATAAAAAAGCGGGGTAACGAAACATCGAGTGACTGAGCTGGCAAGGGCGTGGAAGGCCTGATAAATGAGTGATTGTAACAGAGAGCACATGGGGTCACGATGATGGTAATAATAATATAATTATAGATTTGAAGTTTTAAGTTTTTTTCTTTTTTTTACCTACGTGACTTTACCGAAAAAAACAAAGAGTAATAATAATATAGTTGGTCATCGATTATGCCAATTTCATACAGTAAACACATTTAAAACACTTAAAGAAAAACTTTTAGCAACACCTAAGAGCATAACGTCGTGCAAGATTGTGCAAAAATAAGCGATTTAAAAAAATGATTAGTAGTGATTATCCGGATAATCGATGATCTACCGTACTTTAATTTTATATAGTATCATTCATGCTAATTGCATTCCATGACGCTATATATTGATTGTATATAAGGACCAAATCTTATATAGAGCCTTCCTACCAAAGCAAAAAATGTATAGTAGATGAATAAATAAACGAATAACGAAATGGCACCACAAACAATAGGGCACAAACAACAACAACAGCAGCAAAGTTATCACAGACATGAGCCCATGAGCTCTTCTACACATCCCAGAGCACAGATCCGACTTCTAAAACAAGCCAGGCAACGTTCACACGAGGGGCGCTGGGTAGAGTGCCCAGCAGTTGCGACTCGTTCAGTCCCATCGCTCAAATGTCCAAAAATACGACAACGACCTATTTCGACGAAGAACATTTTTTTTGTACGAGTAACACAAAAAAAAGAAAGAGGCCTCTAGTTCGGATTTGAGTGAGACGAGAGTGTATAGGGGAGGGATGGGAAGGAGTGGAGAGGCTAGGGGAGGGAAGGGAATGGAATGGATTGAGGGCAAGTTATGAGTTAAGGTGGAGAATACAGTTTCTAAACTCGACTAAAAAGTAAACTATTGATTTTATTTTACCAGGTAAGGCCCACTGAGCTGTACATCTCTTTTTCAGAAACGACCTGGCCACAAACGATAGCTCAACGAAGTGGCTTATCACGTGAAAATGTATGGCAGTAGCCAAATACTATAAACGCACGTTTCTAAAACCCGGAGAAAAATCCACGCGACCACGAGGGGAGGAGAGAGAGAGAGACACGCAAACTCCCAATATACAGCAGCAGGCGTCAGGGTCGGGATCAACCCCACGATCTCCTGCATACCAGGCGAGGTAGTTAACATATCTTAGCCACGGTGAAGATGATGATGAGAGAGAGACACGCAAACTCTAAATATACAGCAGCAGGCGTCAGGGCCGGGATCGACCCCACGATCTCCTGCATACCAGGCGAGGTAGTTAACATCTCTTAGCCACCGTGATGATGATTATGAGAGAGAGACACGCAAACTCCAAATATACAGCAGGCGTCAGGGCCGGGATCGACCCCACGATCTCCTGCATACCAGGCGAGGTAGTTAACATCTCTTAGCCAACATGATGATGATGATGAAAGAGAGACACACAAACTCCAAATATACAGCAGCAGGCGTCAGGGTCGGGATCGACCCCACGATCTCCTGCATACCAGGCGAGGTAGTCAACATCTCCTAGCCACCGTGGCACCCCTAGAAAGCAGAACTGCTGTGACTGGACACTGCTCAGCGTGCGTCGGTCATGGGTAGAAAAACTCCGATTTTTCCAGCGGCAGGCATCGGGTTTATTCTTTAATACAATTAAACCCGATTTCGGGGAATTATAACCTGGTTTAATGAATACGAAACTCTGATCCAAGGCTTCGGCTGCTTCCTCGTCGGTGCTGCTATCGTACTCGGGGGGGCCGTCTGGCACGGGGTAGTCGTAGAATGCGGCGGGCAGGTTGGTCTTGATGAACACGTGGAGCTTCTCCTCCACAATCGTGGGCGCCAGTGAGTTCCTTCGCTTGGAATGGATGAAGCCCATCGTTGAGAAGTTGGCAAAGTGCGGTTCTGCAATTAGAACCAGTTAAACCGGATTTCTCCCAATCTCAGATGATCGGGTTTAATATAAAAAGACAATTAAACCCGATTGTAAATAAGTATAACCCGTAAAAACAAAGTTTTTCACTATAAATCCTTTATATGCGTGGCGGCTAGAGTCCTCTCGTCCTCTGGCTTGAGATGGCTGCCACCTATGGGTCAGAAGATTGTCTGCCAGTATTAAGCAATTGGTAATTACATATTTAATTTGTTTTCCCTAAACAGTGTAACATTTTGGAAACATTTTGGGGGAAAAATTTCACGAACATTAATTGTCTCGCACAACGAGTCTGTGTGCAAAATGTCAGCTCGATTGGATCACGGGAAGTGGGTTAAAAAACGACCGAAAGATTTGCACGGTCGTAAGCAAGCAAGCAAGCACGCAAGCAAGCAAGCACGCAAGCACGCAAGCGAACTTAATATAAAGGATTTTAAAAAACCCGACTGGGCCACCCTTGGCGTCGGTGGCTGTGGGTTTGCGTGCGTGCCCATCCCAGCAGGGAGCTGAAGTTGACGTTTTTCGAGGACATAGCCCCGACCCTGGCAAGGTAAAATGGGGTCCCTGTGTCGAGGAGGTTAAGAACGCTTTACCCTTGCGGCCATTGATGAAGGTGATTTCTGACAGACATACCTAAAACACGTTCCTTTGACGGATGTGCAGTATAAGTGTATATATATTACATTTACGTGTGTGTGTGTATGTATAAGTACCTCGTTCAACACAGCTTGTGGTTCAGAGTCAAACAGCGGTGCTTGAAACTCAAGACGATGTGAGTAATGGCGTTTTTGTATATGTCCGCATACAATTTAAACAGAATGAGAGCATAGCTATCTTAAGAGAGTAATTACATAATTAGTAATCACATTTTCATATATTAATATACGTGACTTTACCGAAAGAACAAAAGAATAATTCCTGCAGTCACGAAAGCTCCAAAATTAAGATTATATTAATATACTTTGCAAGCAGTGGAGTAAGCAAGAAATTACAAGGTTGCAACGTTACCGATGCCAACGCTAAGGAAACATTTATATTAGGCGACGTTTTAGGCAATAGACCTTCTTCAGAACACATGGATAGAGGCGACAGAGATAGCGTGGATGAGACGGCGCTTTACACCATGAGACCTGATGGGAATTACAGTTTTTATTTTATATCAGATTCATTTGCTTTAATAGTTAAACTAATAGCGGCCTAGTTAACAACAAATGCTTGCTAAATGTATTGCTAAATATACCAATTTGCATAATACGTAAGAGAAGTCTAATGTCTAATGTTGATACTTTATTGATGACTAAAGGGTTTGTCTGTTACTGAGTACGGCTACCATTAGCGTAACGATCCATTTACTGATAAATACGGGGTGAAAACTTGATTTGGAGCTTGAGCGACTGCAGTAATTACTTCTTGGTCCTTTCGGTAAAGTCACGTAGAAAGAAAATAAGTAAAATAATAGCTTACGACGTTTCGATTGCAACACAAGCAATCATCATCAGGTACGAATGAATGAGAAAAACAAACCTAGTAAACTTATAAATACAATTTAACACGTGGCAGGCTTTCGCGACCAATATTATTCATAATCAACGTTTTTTGGGTTAGATTGCGTTATTTATAAATGTGTCGTAACCCTCCACCACCCGACACGGCCAAACGTGACACTTTTTTGCTGATTGGCCGTGTCGGGTGGTGGAGGGTTACGACACATTTATAAATAACGCGATCTAACCCAAAAACGTTTATTATGAATTATAAATACAATGCTATACAACACAGATAGTCGTCTAACACAACAGTCAACACCCTATTTATATTCTTAGGTTTTTTCGGTAAAGTCACGTAGGTAAAACATTCAAATTAATAAAAGTAAAATAAAATAAAAATCACGACGTTTCGGAGGCAACACAAGCTTCCGTCTTCAGGTGGAACCGTCACAGCCACGACAGCTGTATCAAGTAAATGAGAGATTACAAGAGCTACCACTCCGAAAGCGATGGGTATTACCTTGTTATCTCGGCATGCCGCTTTCGGAGTGGTAGCTCTTGTAATCTCTCATTTACTTGATACAGCTGTCGTGGCTGTGACGGTTCCACCTGAAGACGGAAGCTTGTGTTGCCTCCGAAACGTCGTGATTTTTATTTTATTTTACTTTTATTAATTTGAATGTTTTACCTACGTCACTTTACCGAAAAAACCTAAGAATATGAATCCTTGCAGTCACGAAAGCTTCAAATCTAGAATTAGTCAACACCCTACTTGGTTGATTACGTTCTTCCAAAGATTGCTAAATCTGAGAGAGAGACAAAACACGATGTATTTGGCTGGGGCATGCGCGGGTGTCGTAGTCGTTGTTGTTGCTGTGTGTCTGTGTGTGTGTCTGTGTGTGTGTGTCTGTGTGTGTGTGTCTGTGTGTGTGTGTCTGTGTGTGTGTGTCTGTGTGTGTGGGTCTGTGTGTGTGGGTCACTGTGTAGCGGTTAGCGCGCTGCGCTATGAACCTAGCGACCCGAGTTCGATTCCCGCTCACGGCCAACACCGGTGACGATTATCTGAATCGGTCCTGGCCTCCCCTAGGTCGACTCAGCCTCAAATGAGTACCTAGTGCGGTGTGTAGTAAACATCGCCACTGGGGAGACAAAGGGGGCCGGGCGTGGTTGTTGTCCATCCACCCCCTCGTGTGCCGTGCCGGCCTTCACAGGTGCTCGCTAACAGCACTTGCCCCTACAGTCTGTTCACGCTATAGGTATGACAAGACTGTGACCCAGCCAGGCCATCGATACATTCGTGATGGATATGACGTGATCATCGCCAGCCCCGAAGCCAGTCGTCGATCAATGACTTTTTTTTGACGTTCAGCATTGCGCTCGACTTTATTTACGGGACAAAATTTTTTTTTTGGTCGTTTTGCAGTTGACATCATAACGACGAGTCGATCGCCTCCAGGCGGCGACAGACGAGGCGCCGTTTATCTTTGGGCTTGTCATCGACGTGATCTTCATTCAACGCCGAATCGGGAGCGCGCGACGACAATCGATGAAACTCGCTCACGCACGCGACTCTGGACGGGCAGAACGTTTCGTTCTGTGCATCCGCCGGCAGAAGAGGTCACTCAGTTTTCAGCTCGGCGAACGTACCAAAGGTGCAGCCTACGATCAATGGGGGCATGACCCCTTTGACCTCACCTCTCCACCCCCCCCCCCCATATCTAATTGTTGCCCCATGACTCCCTCTATGATTCAGCCCCCCCCCCCCAAAAAAGAGTTATTTGAGGAGCAGCCGGGCAGTCCTCGTCTGTGGAACATACTTCCCCAGAACATTTGGGGACTCTGAAGTCGGGGTTGACTATTTTAAGTCCCCGGCCTACAAGAGATGTTTTCTCTCACTCGCCCGGTACCGCCTGCCTGAGGAAGGTCACGTGACCTTTGCGTTGTTTGTATTATTGTAAGTTTCAGTCGTCAAGGGAGTTATCTGTGAAGAGCTGTCCGCGACTTTGGCTGTCCACGAATCGCATCTGGAACTCTGCACGACCTGGATCGAGAGGGAGAAAGCGATGAGAGAAAACCCGATGAGAGATAAAGTGATTAGATCAATTAATTTGTTATTGTGAGCATGTGCACGTGTTTAAAAGCTTACTTACGTATTTATTTAAGGTACGATTTAAAGCTTTCGTTACTGCAGGGATTTATCGTATTGGTTCTTTCGGTAAAGTCACATAGAAGGGAAATAATAAAATAATAAATATTAAACATTATTAAATACAATTCTCACGATGTTTCGGCCACAACGCAAGCAGCCGTCCTCAGGTGAAGATTCGAAAGAACCAAGAAGATTATTTAAGGTAATTCGTAAAAATAAGATTTCGGAGGCTAATATCATTATCCACTACATTTTCTATTCACGAGCATAGCCGGAAGGTATCCCTCTTGAATAATGAGGGAATATGATGTGGTTGTTTACCCTTCTATCTGGCAACAAAACTGACACCTTTTTTACAAGGAGTCATGTTTGCATAGACCGCAATACCTGCAGTCATAATACAAACTGCATAGACCGCAATACCTGCAGTCATAATACAAACTGCAGGTATTGCGGTCTATGCAAACATGACTCCTTGTAAAAAGGTGTCAGTTTTGTTGCCAGATAGAAGGGTAAACAACCAATTATCATATTTTTACTGGCAAATGAGGTTCCCACTATGAGGGAATAGTCTACATTCAGTTTAACACGTAGCAGGCTTTCGCGACCAATGTTATTCATAATAAAGTTTTTGGGTTAGATCGCGTTATTTATAAATGTGTCGTAACCCTCCACCACCCGACACGGCCAATCAGTAAAAAAAGTGTCACGTTGACAAAAGACAAAATAGTTCACGACTTTAGCCCACCGGTGTGTTGAAGAGTGAATCTACAACATTTACAATTCACGCTTCAACACACCGGTGGGCTAAAGCAGTGAACTATTTGTCTTTTGTCAACGTGACACTTTTTTACTGATTGGCCGTGTCGGGTGGGGAAGGGTTACGACACATTTATAAATAACGCGATCTAACCCAAAAAAGTTTTTTTATGAGTCTACGTACATTCAGTTTTATTTGTAAAGGGTGTTATTCGTTTGGAGTTTCGTTCAGCTGTATTCGCTCAGGGCTTTGCCGAGGGTCGGGCTCTTTCCTATAAAGCGCCGCGCGAGCCCTTTGTGCGAAAGGCGCCAGGCACAATTGAGTTTTCACATCGCTCGCCCACGCCACAAAGGGAGGCATTGCCGTGGTGCAACAATGAGATGAGTCGACAACACTGAGCAAACGACTTCACCCCCAGCACCCCCAAAAGACAAAGAGTTCCCCCCCCCCCCCCCCCCCCGTATAGCCTTAGCAGACTCATCTTCTTGGTTCTTTCGGTAAAGTCACGTAGAAGGGAAATAATAAAATGATAAAAATAAAACATAATAAAATCCAATTCTCACGACGTTTCGGCCACAACGCAAGCAGCCGTCCTCAGGTGAAGACCCCCTGGAAGATTTGGTCCCCCCCAATGTTGACTCCATGGCTACGGCCTTGTGGTGGGGTAAAGTGTGGGTAGCTGCCGCCTCGTCTCTTTCAAGACGTCCAGCCGAGCGTCGAATAAGCTGACCACAACAAAAGATACACTTTCTAGACTCCAGAGTCATCGCCATACAAATGATACCCTTGGAGGGAAGGGGGAGAGAGAAAATTAGGCGAGCAAACACGCGTCTGCCGTTGAGTGCGGGTTGGCCATGCAGACGTCTGGCCAACGTGGAAGAGTAGGCCAAAATATTGCCACCAGAGGGACTCTATAGAGCAGTGGTTCTTGACCTTAACCGCAGCATGCACCTCTACGGTTCTCAATCCTTGAAAACACATTCCTGCGGAAGGAGCTGGTAGGAACGTTGGGTTGCTCGGTCAATGGCCAGGGTCAACGGCGGCGTGGTGTATTCCGCAAATATGGCCGACTGTGAGGGCGGGCACAAGCCGGCGTGAGTCGGTTAAACGTTGAGTTTTATAAGGGCACCACGGGGTGACCAACCCCTCCCCTCCCCACCCAGCCCGACCCCACCCTCCCCTCCCCACCCAGCCCCTCCCTCCCTACCCAGCCCCTCCCCACCCTCCCCTCCCCACCCCGCCCCTCCCCACCCTCCCCACCCAGCCCCTCCCCACCCTCCCCTCCCCACCCCGCCCCTCTCCACCCTCCCCACCCAGCCCCTCCCTCCCTACCCAGCCCCTCCCCACCCTCCCCTCTCCACCCAGCCCCACCCCTCCCATTTGTGGATGCACGACGGACGGACACAATAATCCCCTGTGGGCTGGTGTAACCAGGAGGTTCCAACCAGTAAAATATAGATATGGTAATAAAAACACAGGAGTTTGATCAAACAAAGTAAGTTGGATCTTGATTTGAAGTTTTCGTTACTGCAGGCATTCATACTTTTTGGTTTTTTCGGTAAAGTCACGTAGGTAGAAAATAAAATAAATCACGACGAAAGCTTTCCCACCTGATAACGGACGCTTGTGTTGCGCCCGAAACGTCGTGATGTATTTTATTTTATACCTCCGTGACTTTACCGAAAGAACCAAAGAGTATAAAGTAAGTTGTACTTGTATGCAGTGGCGGATTAAGCTAGTGCGGGGCCTGTAGCATATGTTATAAAGGGGCCCTAAATAAATCAAACAAACGTAAATATTAAAACACATTTTTAACTTGCAAAGTAAAGTAATTGTATTTTTTCATTTGCTATATAGTCATATAATACGACAAATTGCTAACCTTAAACATCCATACTCTTTGGTTCTTTCGGGAAAGTCACGTAGGTAGAAAAATAAAATACTGCTGGATTATTTTTTCCACCTGAGGACGATCGCTTGTTTTACAATCGGAATGTCGTGATATTTTATTTTATTTTTTCTACCCACGTGGCTTTACCGAAAGAACCAACGAGTATGGATTCCTGCAGTCACGAAAGCTTCAAACCAAGATTAAACACCCAGTCGTTCATAAAAGTTGAAGGCGGTATAGTACTATAGTAATAAAGCAAGTGCAGAATCACTGAACCGGAATTGAAAGCTTGAAAGCATTTAGCGTGGGGCCCTTGAAAGTGCGGGGCCCGTAGCTACATGTGCAGCTACACGTTCGAAGTGATCGGCAACCACTTTCGCCCCGAGCCTCCTCAACTTTTTAATCCAGGCTCAGAGGACTGGCTCAGATATCCACGGCAGAGTACCTCGGAGCAAACCCACACGTGCAAGGGAGCTAGCACTCAGAATCGGAGTTCGAATATGTTTTTTAATATATATACTGGAGGAATCCGAGGAGCTATAAAGCTCTTTTTCGCAGATGTCCAGTAAAACCCACTTGGACTAATTGCTTCTCTTTCAGAAACGACTTGGCCGCAAACGATAGCTCGGCGAAGTGGCTTACCACGTGGGCATTGATGGCAGCCATATACTCGATGTCCACGTGCTGTAACTTGCCATCATGTACGCCGGTGAGATCGACACTCACGGGTACGGAGGGAGTTTCACGACCCTCGCGTGATCCACCAACGCTTGTTCAAACAACAGCAGATGCCACGAAACGCCTGGCATATTTTTACATATGTACAATTTTATATATATACTTCTATGTGAATATCCACAATCATTATGAGATCTCTTTTACCAGTGGCAAAATATAGTAGTAGGTTTTTACCCTTTTAAACTGGTACAAAACTGACACCTTTATTCAAGGCATCATGTTTGCAATAACCACAACACAAGTAGTCAAAAAAGCAGACAAAAAGAAGCAACTCTGAAGGACAGTGCATATTATTATTATCATCATCAGAGTTGCTTCTTTTTGTTTGCTTTTTTGACTACTTGTGTTGTGGTTATTGCAAACATGATGCTTTGAATAAAGGTGTCAGTTTTGTACCAGTTTAAAAGGGTAAAACCCTACTACTATCCACAATCATGTCACTCCTCATATCACTCTTGGGGGGGGGGGGGCTGAATCACAAGGGGAGTCACGGGGCAACAATTACCCATTGGGGGGGGTGAGGGGGGGGTCAAGGGGTCATGTACGAGGGGCGAAGCCACGTGATGGACTGGCTCGGACTTCGTGTGCAAGATGACAACAACAGTCGGTCATCTCGAGGGTAGCTGCAATACAGCGATACTACGATATATCGTACGACGTAAGGTAAACTTCAACCGTGATGATGGGTACAAAGTGAGTAATCATTGGAAAGATGTTATTAACCATGCAAAAAAGATTTAAGTACACATATTTGGACCATCTTATTTGACAGGTTCTACTTTACCGAGTGTTGACATCCCCAGCGTTTAACAGTACTCTCCTTTTTGCATTTGCATTGTCAACCAACACCGGTAACAACTAGGGGTCGGCACGGTTTGGCTCAAACCACCAAACCGCGATTTGAACCGAACCAAATCGGTTTGGTTTGGCTCTGTTTAAACTGGTTCGGTTTGGTTTGGGGCTACGAAAACCGACTCGGTTTGGCTCGGACAGGGTGGAACCGGCTCAAACTAGTTTGGTTGGTTGTAAAGGCCGAGTACAGCAATATCAAGGACATGATGACGGACATTCTCAACCAGCGCTACCCAGCGTTGACGACGGACGCGGCGCCGAAGGCGGCGCCGCGTGGCGGCATTAACATCCTCTTTGACGTGGTCTACGCGCCCAACGCTCACGACGGCGCCGCCTCCGAGGTCGACCGCTTCCTGCTTGAGCCGACTCAGGACCTGAGCATGGACGTCGTCGAGTGGTGGAAGCTGTACGGCGGCAAGTACCCGCGCATACGACGCGTGGCCCTCGACTATTTGCCTATCCCGGCGTCGTCCGTGCCCTCCGAGAGAGCAAACTCGGCCGCCAAGCGCTCCTTTCTCGACCGACCAAACCTGCTCAAGTGCACGTTCAAGGCCGAGATGTGTGTGCGCTCGTGGGCGCGGATGTTGCCTAGTGTTGGGGTTTCACTGCCATTGAACTACCACACTGCGTTCAAGGACATTGGGCGTGCCAAGCTTGAGGAGATGGCTGTGGACGACATCGTCGTCCAGTACTTGCTAGTGAATCTCAATATGAAGAAAGCCTGCGTAGAAATTAGCGATTAATACACTTGATATTTGTATTGAATGCGAATATTGTTTGCCGCGCATCTTTTCGGTTCAAGCCAACTCAAGAGGTTTGGTTTAGCTTAGTTTGGTTTGGTTTTGGTTTGGTTTGGTTCAGTCGTCGCTGGTTTGGTTTCGTTTGGTTTGCTCAATTTGAAACCAGTTTGAGTCGGTTCAAACCGTGCCGACCCCTAGTTACAACAACAAGTGCACCTGTTGTTCTCTTTTAGCCCCGCCCACCCCCCCCAACACGTTCCATTCATTGGCTACCACATTCAGATAAGCCCCTCCCCCTTAACTTGTATATAAGAACTCGTCTCTTGGAATGTTGCCTCACTTGAGACAGTGAATGTAGCTGTGACGGTCCCACCTGATGACGGAGACTTGTGTTGCCTCCGAAACGTCGTGATTTATTATTTTATTTCTATTATTATTTCTATTATTTTTACCGACGTGACTTTACCTAAAAAACCTAAGAGTATAGGGTCCACGATAATCGATATATCGTACAGCCTTCGTCGTCGTGGCTCACGTGATTGCATTATTTCCTGTCAATATTTTTGCAAGAATAACAGAAGTACAATTTCGATTTAAAGCTTTCGTGACTGCAGGGATTCATCTTCTTGGTTCTTTCGGTAAAGTCACGAAAGAACCAAGAAGAAGAAGAAGCACAATTGATAAGGTTCAGCCCGTTCACCAATAACTGCACACACACACACATACAAAGACAAAGATCCCCCGTATAGCCTGAACAGACTGTAGGGGCAAGTGCTGTTAGCGAGCACCTATGAAGGCCAGAACGGTACGCGTGACTGTCACCCCACGAATGGGGCTCTAATTGGGGTCAGGTCAAGATAAAAAATAAGATTCGTTAAACGAGCGAACAAGCACTGAGTTGAGTGTTCTTGGAGAGCCATAGCCATCTCTCGGGGGTGCTGCGATTGTAACAATGCGCGTAATGCGCGCGCGTGAGCAGATTTCATCACTCTGTTTCTAAAAACTGACCTCCACCCCCTGACCCCCCTGACCCCACGCCCCTTCCCCCACGAACACGCGTGTAGTTGTAACACAGACGTCAACGAAGGGGGACGAGGCGACAGGCCGCGACGTCTATTGGCGGAGAATGCTGTTTGTATCGAGCTCAAGTTGAACGAGGAGAGTTCAATTGCTGCGATGGTATTGCGGCTCTGTTCCAGCGACCCCCACCCCCCCCCCCCCCCCCCGAGCGATGTGCATGTGCCTCCCGTAGGCCTGTCTCTCTCCTATGACCTTGAGTTTACAGGAAGTGCGAGAAAGCGATTGACCCCTGCACCATCACTCGACTGGGTGCACACCCAGCGGCCGCGTTTCGACTCCGATTCACGGAGTCATTACGCAGTTGTCTCCTTTGGGACCGTCCATAAATGACGTCACGCACCTAGAAGGGAAATAATAAAGTAAAATAAATTCCCTTCTACGTGACTTTACCGAAAGAACCAAGAATATGAATCCCTGCAGTCACGAAAGCTTTAAATCAAAATTCAATAAAGGGTGTTGAATTTTTGTTGCATGGCGATGCAGCATGGAAGGCGATTTTTTTCCTTCATGTTTTCACTCCAGCACTGGGTAATTCCCGACTGGCCCTCTTCTCAGACCGTTCCCCGACGCAGCAAGAGGGTACCGAGCTCACAGTATCAGAAGCATGATCCTTATGACACAAATCTGACAGCACCAGGGGCATTCATTTCCGATGCAATATTGTCCGGGTCTCTGTGAGACTGGGATATAGGAGACACGTATCTGTCGTGGGCACAGTAGGCCATAGCGCGAGGGATACTGGATGTGGTGTGCCGATTATGGACATGTTTTCCAGGTCGCCGATTCAAGACAGACCCAGCCACGGTGGCTAGGAGATGGAGGAAAATAACAGACTCTCTCCTTTCTAGATATTTTGCTGGGACATGGTCTTAATGGCAAAATAACACAGCGTTTGCTTTCGGTAAACGCTGTGAATGCAGATTCACATCATCACCCAGCTCAGAAATCTCAGAAATCGTCTCTTGTCAAAACACTCATACATCGGGCAAAAACAGTGTCAGATGGTGAGAGTCTAGTGAGAGAGATGAAACATGTTAAAGAAGCACTAAGACAGAATGGCTACAATAATGCTCAAATTAACAGAGCACAGAAGGCCAAATCACGAACGCAAAGCAACACTGCTGAAAGCGATAAGATTGTTCAAACAATAAAAATTCCATACATCTCAGGAGTAACTGACAAATTAGCCCGGGTTGTGCAAAAGCAAAACATTAAAGTAAGATTTGGTACAGTGCACAAAATTCAAAAAGTGGTATCTGGCACTAAAGACGAATTGCCCAAATTATCAACAGAAGGTGTATATCGGATTAATTGTTTACGTGGCAGATGCTATATTGGACAGACGGGACGCAACATCAGTGTAAGACTAAAAGAACACCAAAGAAACATTAAATTTTCTCAAACACAACTGTCGGCAGTGGCAGAGCATGCTTGTCAACAAGGACACTCAATTGATTTTGATAACGTTGAAGTGTTGTGTAAAACTAATTATTACTGGCCAAGACCAATTAGAGAATCCATTGAAATTGAGAGAAACAGAAATAACTTCAATCGCTCTGACAGCTACACGCTTAGTGCGGCCTGGAAGCATATTATCAAACAAATACAATTACAATTCCTTATAAGGGGAACAAATACCAATGAATAACAATTGAATGATTACCAATCTATATAATTACAATACCCCCAGATTGAATTGAATTAAATGATGACGTCACCCTGATGCTGCTCTATTTAAGACCGGAAGCAACAGGAGAGCTTCACCATTCTTGCCCGATGAAGCTGATTGTAATTATCAGCGAAACGTCGTACTACTCAAATTTTAAAATGCTGTTGATTCTCTCTTCAGCACACCGGTGGGCTAAAGAAGTGAATTATTTTGTCCTTTGAAAACGTGACACATTTTTTACTGTTTGGCCGTGTCGGGTGGTGGAGGGTTACGACACATTTATAAATAACGCGATCTGACCCAAAACCCTGTATTATGAATAGGAGATGTTAACTACCTCGCCTGGTATGCAGGGGGTCGTGGGTTCGATCCAGACCCTGACACCTGCTGCTGTATATTTGGAGTTTGCGGTGTCTCTCTCTCTCTCTCTCCCCGTGGTCACGTGGATTTTTCTCCAGGTCTTCTGGTTTTTCACTCCACGTTTAGAATCAACATCACGCGTTTAGAGTATTTAGCTGTTATGCATTTCGACTCGATAAGCCACTTCGTTGGGCTACCATTTCTGGCCAGGTCGCTTCTGAAAAATAGCTAGAAAGCTCAGTCGGCCTTACCTGGTAAAAACTTTAAATAGTTGAACGATATAAAACCCTGGATAGCATTGGCGTGATGCAATCCATGAAACAATTGCAATTTTTTTTGTATCTCAATGTGACATCCCATTATCGCGCGTTGTTTCCTCCCTCCGTTAACTGTCTCGTCGTCTCCCTCTCTGCGTGCGCCTCCTCAGAGCAAACTCGAATCGGAGGACCTCCACTGAGAAGCGATCACAATGGCAACGAACGTCGGCGGTTTGGTGGCGGTCATCGTGTTTTACATCGCCATCCTGGCGACGGGCGTGTGGGCATCGCGGAAGTCCAGAAAGACGGAGAAGCGATCCAAAAGCATGCGGAGCGAGATGGCCATGGTTGGGGACCGCAAAATGAACGTAATCGTCGGGATCTTCACGACCACAGGTGTGCCGTGCAAAGACAAAGATTCCCCCGTGCGTGTGTGTGGCCTTGACAGACCTTATTGGGGCAATTGCTGTGAGCGGGCAGCACCTGCGAAGCAGAGGTCGCAAACGGGTTTTGATTCCTTACCCGTACCCGGCCGCACCAGGGTCGCAAACGGGTACCCGTACCCGGCCGTACCCGTACCCTACCCGTACCCAGCCGGGTATCGGGTACCTGATTGCGACCTCTGGGATGAAGCCATGTTGCAGGCGCGGGTGGGTTGATTCTAGGAACTTGAATTGTGAGAAGAGACAAGACGTTGGGAAATGAGTGACAAACAGTTACTCACCAGTGACTCACGGTCTACCCGTACCCGTACCCAGCCGCACCAGGGTCGCAAACGGGTACCCGTATCCGGCCGGGTACGGGTAGCCGGGTATCGGGTATGGTACGGGTATCGGGTACCCGGTTGCGACCTCTGCTGCGAAGGCCCACGACGGCGCACGAAGGGGATGGGTCGCCAGGTCCAGGCGGTACCGGTCCATCTCCCGGCAGACGATTGGCAGCTTTAACTCGACATTGAGCGTCCGGACATCCCACGTGGCCAGCCACAGTCGTTTTCTGTTTCTGGAAGAATTCTGACTGGGAGGGGTTCGAACTGGCTCCGCCAAATGGGGCTTTGGCTCGAAGGCGTCATGAACGCCTGTTCCCCCTCTTGGTGCCTCCGGCACAAGCTTAATTGGGTGTTTCCACCGTGGTATTTGGTCAAAAAAGAAAAATACTCGCAGACTCACGCCAAAGCCAAAGTTCGCCCGTATAGCCTGAAAAGACTGTTGGGGTAAGTGCTGTTCAGCGGGTAGCACCTATGAAGGCCGCAACGGCGCACGAGGGGGGTGGGGTGGCCAGCACCACGCCCAGCCGCCTTTGTCTCCTCAGTGGTGATGCTTACACACCGCACCAGGTACTCATTTGAGGCCGAGTCGACCCAGGGGGGGGGGGCAGGATCGATTCAGATCATCAAACGGGAATCGAACTGCGCCACCGCTCCCCATCTACATGCAAACGCACGCACACCACGCACACACACACATCGCACAGACGGTACATTGCCGTTTTTAAGTTTGTGAGCACATAGCCTTGGTGTCATGTCGTGTGTGTGTGTCCCCCCCTCCCCCCTTCTTATATCTGTAGCCACGTGGGTTGGAGGGGCTTACATCAACGGCACGGCGGAGGTCATATATACGCCCGGAATGGGCTTAGCGTGGATGCAGGCTCCCATCGGCAGTGCTGTCAGCCTATTTGTCGGTATGAAAGCACGCACTTGCACCAAGGACAAATCTCTACCGTTCATCGCCAAAAGTAATGGCAGACCTCTCGAAAAATGTGTCACTTCATCCGTTAAAAAAAATCCACCTCTGAGAATTGAGAATATAATGTTGGCTGCCTTGCAATGTACGTGTCTCTACTAGTAGGGATGGATCTATGGGATCCCGGCAGTAGTTCTGCGATGTCTGCTTCTTTCGCGGGGCCATTCTCAAACACATGGGCGGTGTTTCGATTTAAAGCTTTCGTGACTGCATGGATTCATCTTCTTGGTTCTTTCGGTAAAGTCACGTAGAAGGGAAATAATAAAAATAAAACATAATAAAATATTGTTATGTTTTATTTTTATTATTAAATAATAATAACATCCTCATCTTCTTGGTTCTTTTGGTAAAGTCACGTAGAATAGAAATAATAAAATAATAAAAATAAAACATAATAAAATAATTCTCACGACGTTTCGGCCACAACGCAAGCAGCCGTCCTCAGGTGAAGAAGAGGTCTGTCGAGAAGACAGAGTCTTATCAGAGTCTTATCGACAGACCTGGTCTTCACCTGAGGACGGCTGCTTGCGTTGTGGCCGAAACGTCGTGACAATTGTATTTTATTATGTGTTTTATTATTTTATTATTTCCATTCTACGTGACTTTACCGAAAGAACCAAAAAGACATGGGGGTGGAATAAAATTTGCATAAAAAAACTCCACGAGTGATTAACAACAATCACCGCCGTTAAGAATCGTTTATGCGTCTCGACGCGGCACACTTGAATGCAATACAAAACAACAACAACAACAACATTGAAATCCGTAGGCTAAGGGGCCGTCCATAAATGACGTCACGCGATTTTGGACGATTTTTGACCCCCCCCCCCCCTCGTCACACAGCGTTACAAAAAGTCAGACCCCCCCCTCAAATATGACGTCACAAAGCTCTGCCCCCCCCCCCACTCTGATGTTGTAGGAGAAAACATTTATTAAAAAGTCTGCTTCATTAAGTAGAACGTGTTGTCTATATTAATTTAAAGTTGCGCATTTTGATGTGACGTCACATTTCTCAAACCCCCCCCACCCCTCGTCACACATCGTCACAAATGTCTGACCCCCCCCCCCTAGGTGCGTGACGTCATTTATGGACGGTCCCTAACCTTAAACGATGTAATAAGTCCTTTCTAAACTCATTGATCGCGAACAATGTGGTTCTCAAGAGTATCCAGCGAGCGCGAACAAATGAAGTGGCACGTGCGTAGGCGTCTATTGAATGTTGTTGTTGTTTGTTTGTTGTTGTTGTCGTTACCCGCTTGCCGTTATGAGCCGGTCGGGCTAACCTCACGTAAACGGACAAATGGTGAGAAAAAAAAAACCCAAAAATGTCCGTTCCGTTATTTCGTGCGTCGTTCGTTTCTCAGAACCATCGCAAAAGGAGCCGTCCATAAATGACGTCACGCACCTGGGGGGGGGGGGGGTTCAGACATTTGTGACGATGTGTGACGAGGGGGGGGGGGGGTTGAGAAATGTGACGTCACATCAAAATGCGCAACTTTAAATAAATATAGACAACACGTTCTACTTAATTAAATAGACGTTTTTAAAAATGTTTCCTCCTACAATATCAGAGCGCAGCGCCACATTAAATACGCACTTCAATGACAATAGTTTAAAGCGATTTGAAGCATGTTTTAGTTTTTGGGGGGGGGGGCAGAGCTTTGTGACGTCATATTTGAGGGGGGGGGGTCTGACTTTTTGTGACGCCGTGTGACGAGTAGGGGGGGTCAAAAATCGTCCAAAATCGCGTGACGTCATTTATGGACGGCCCCAGAGTCAGGCAAGGGGGAGAGGGGCGGTAGGGGGGGGGCTTGGCTGGAACAATATTCAACAAGGCGGGGGGAGGGGAGGGGTCAAGTTTGGTGGAGAATCACCGGATCGAGACGCGGCTGCCTCACCTGGTGAGCATCCACTCTTCCCCAGGGTTTCCCCAGCCCTTGGACCAACACAATCCCCAAATACTCCCTCCGAGCCTGTTCTTCTGGGCCGTGGCTGTGGGGGGCCCGGTGGGATGGGGGAGGGGTGGAAGGAGGTGGTGGGGGGCAGGTTGGGGGGAGGGGTAGAAGGTCGAGTTTCGGCCCCTAATAGCACTCCCCACAGTAACCCAGCAAGGTGAATCGGCGGGATTGTAATGTTGGAATGTGGTGAAAATACAATTACAAATAATACATTTTAACCGCCACGCGTGAAAACGAACTTTTTTTTTTAAAAGCAGAATACTACATATGACAATCAATCATGTGATTAGGCCATCGGCATGTTAGCTTGCAAAGGCAATTATCGAGCAGCAATTTGTTTCAGCAGCAACAACAACAACAACAAAACTCTGGACTGACATCGGACCTTCTGCGTCTGGCTTGTCAAACACAACGCTGCTGTGAACGCCACAGATGATGTTTCTTGGCAACAGTCGATGCGATTCCCACTGCTCAAATAAGCGCCAAAAAGCGGTTGTTCAAACGCAAAGCGGCACGCGAACTCGATCTGCATTCCCGTCGGATGAATGCCACAATAGGCACGGCCTCGTTGCGTTGATATCTCTTAGTTCCGGCTGTCGACAGATTAGGAGGAGCTGCCAGAAGCCACTCTTTGGTTCTTTCGGTAAAGTCACGTAGAACGGAAATAAATAAATTTGAAAGACAAAACACAGACACGGAGACACAGAGAGAGAGAGAGAGACACGACATAGACTTTACCGAAAGAACCACAGAGTAATTCATGCAGTCACGAAAGTTTCAAATCAAATTTGCCAGAAGTCAATTTCACGATGCCCTACGATCGGTGCTCCGGGGAAGTTTTTGTGCCTCTCAATTGATTCGTCCTCCAAATTCTCTGAAGGCCACGTGGACTACGGTATCCTATTCTTTGGGTATGGCTCGTGGGGGTGGATGGCTGGGGCAGGGAAATTGAACAATGCCTCTTAGTCAGGAGCTATTTCCCTACAACTCGTTCAACCTTCAACACAAAACGTGCATTATCAGAGGCTGTTCAAGCCGGCTGCTTTCACTGTCCGTCCTTCGCCTTCAGCTGTTCGTTCCCTTCTCCCTCTCCATCTTATTCTTCCTTCTCTGATCCTCTTCTCCCTCGTTCCTTCGCTCGCTGTTCCTTCCTCCAGTCCCTCTTCTCGTGCGCTATTTGTTCGAACCGCTACTTATTTAGTCTTCAACTCTCCGATTGTCCGCCGGGTTCTTTACCCCGTCATCCTGCATGGCAGCTCACGGTCGAAATACTCCGCGGCGAGACTAAAAAAAAAAACCTCCTTTTCCATCCTCCTCCTCCTCCTCATCCATCCTCCTCCTCCTCATCATCTATCCTCCTCCATCCTCATCCATCCTCCTCCTCCCTACATCAAGGACCAAGGGGACCGCCGCTGCCAGGCGACGTCTCTTTGCGGCGGTCCCCCTCCCACCCCATCGCCGTCTGAAACGCGGCCACCACCGAGCCACAGATTTTGTATCAGCAATCGATCTCCACTGGGCTTTTGAAGAGACACTTAAAAGGCCCACCTCTTTCTTCTTAAAGGCCCACCTCTTTCTTAAAGGCCCACCTCTTTCTTCTTAAAGGCCCATCTCTTTCTTAAAGGCCCACCTCTTTCTTCTTAAAGGCCCACCTCTTTCTTAAAGGCCCACCTCTTTCTTCTTAAAGGCCCACCTCTTTCTTAAAGGCCCACCTCTTTCTTAAAGGCCCACCTCTTTCGCCTGACATTCGAACAACTCTGAGCTTGGCTCCACGTCTCAGTTCGTGGTAATTTATGTCCGTGAACTATCGTGCACTACAAATTGCATGATTATTATTATTAGCGAGACCCTTACAATTTAACCGCAATATTCCTTCGAATTACCGTAAAACATCTTTATTTTTTTCACACAGACCAAAGGGACTGATGTATATGATGACACAAGCATTTTCTTATCGACATCATATCACGATGATGCCATCATCAGCTTAATTCAGGGCATTTCGTAATTGTTTCGAGATCGTTTACCAGAGATTACACATGTCCATCACAGTGCACCAAGCCCCACCACATTTCTTCTAGATCTCAAGCTTTCGTGACTGCAAGGACTCATACTCTTAGTTCTTTCGGTAAAGTCACCACGTAGGTAAAAAATGAAATAAAATTTAATAAAAAATAAAACAATGAAAATCACGACGTTTCGGAGGCAACACAAGTCTCCGTCATCAGGTGGGACCGTCACAGCCAGATTAGCTGCATCAAGTGAGGGAGGGGTTCACTTGATCCACCACATTTCGCCATCGAATACAAACAAACGCAGGCTATAGAGCAGCGATGCTTAACCTTCACTGCAAGCGTTGTGCCCCTTTGATTCTCAATCGTTAAAAACAAATAAGAACGGATAATGATACACTGTAAATGTGACGTTAATAGCTTCACGAAGTCAAAGAGTCTCGCCATCATTGTCAAAGCACGTGGCCTGGAATCTTCTCCAGGTGGTCTCCAGAGCCCGAAGGCAGCGCATCTCTCGTGGTGTCGTTGCAAATTCTCAGAAGTGTTCACATGTTTCTTTTTTAAACACCCCGTATAGGTTTCATGAAACAAAGTAAGTTGTACATATTTTTTTCTACCTACGTGACTTTACCGAAAGAACCAAAGGGTATGTATGGATTCATGCAGTCACGAAAGCTTCAAATCAAAAGTAAGTTGTAACTTAGGTGCCCATGCTCCATTTGTGTTGTCGATGATTTATCTTCTAAAATAAAAAAAAAATCTGGCCACGTCTCGCACCCCCAGAAAGGGCATCTCGCAGCCCCAGGCGGTGGTGTAATGCACCCTTAATCTTAATCTAAGTTGTCTTGTGGTTGTTGTTTGACTTGCATCCCACTGGGATTTTTGCACACAGCGTTGGTGTACGGTGCTTTTTCTGCAATATTTTGCTGTTTTTTCTTGGATTTTCTGTTTGCACATAGTAGATGTTTTCTTGTTCATGTTTTAGTTTTTTTTGTTTGTTGCGGTTGCACCCGTTTCAAGAGCCGAATGGCTCACAGGGCTATACCTAATAAAATGAAACTTGAAAAACTTGAACCCCCAGAGCGAGCGTGCAACCAGCACGTTAAGAGCCACTGCTACAAAGTAAAACGCAACCCGCGCGTATGAAACTGGAAGGTTTGCGAATTCACATTCCTGGTTGGGAATCGACTCGGCCCATCATTTCTGCGGGGGTTGCTAAAGTGAGTACCGCTTTGCGGGAAAGACAACAATGGTGAGCCCCATGGATAGACTCACCCCCGCCATATGAAAGAGGAATTTCCACAAGGATTCATACTCTTAGTTCTTTCGGTAAAGTTACATAAAAAAACTGAAATTCAAATTAATAAAAATCAAACAATTAAATCACGACGTTTCATATTTTATTCTTTTATTTTTATTAATTTTAATTTCATTTTTTTTTTACCTACGTGACTTTACCGAAAGAACTAAGAGTAGGAATTCCCACCCCTAAGCTCAGGGGCTCTGTACAAACTGGACATGGGCACCAGCTCAACGCTCACATGAGCAAGAAATCACTTTGACTTGAACTCACGGGTGTGCATTATGATTATTATTATTACGTTGCTATCCAAAACTGGTTTCAATTGAAGCTCACGAGTTCAAAATCCCGTGATGACAAATCAGGGTGACGTGACCAAAATGAAAGAAGATCGTTGACAGAGCGAGAGACGGAGAGTGGGAGAGCGATAACTGAATGACCCCCCCCCCCTGACCCCCTCCATGTTGCATTCTTTGTCATTGTGACGCACCCACACAGCCGCGCTCTTCTTCGCAAAGCCCATGCGCTCACGCACCTACATCACGATGATTGACCCCTTTCAAATCAAGTACGGAAAGTGGATGGGGTCAATCTTCTTCATCCCGGCAGTCTTCGGAGACCTCTTCTGGGCAGCCGCCACTCTCACCGCGCTTGGTAAGATACATTGTGTGGGGTGGGGGTGGGGGCTTTGTATGTCCACATTTACGAATCGTGGGTACACATCAACAATAATTATACTGGTGAACACACTTTTTCTGGCATAAGGTATTCCAACGGTTTTAATGTAATTTTGGGGTGCTGATTCCAAATCTGGCATCGGGTTTTGTCTATCACATCAGGTTTTTGAGATGTCAAATATTGCATTTTCAATAAAAACTGCAAATTTATGCTCATATACGAATAGCTAAACAGACATCCATACAATAATAAGATAAGATACAATATACAATAATAATGAGACAAACGTTTAATGAGCCGTAGCACAAAGTTGTGAGAGTGACTGCATATCAATGTGAGTGAATGCATATTACCATGTAAGAATTTAATTGTGAAGATAAGAAAAATATGTACAAAAGGTCATTCACAATAGTGATGTTACATCTGTATAAACGACCTCTTCTTTGACGATCTCCGATGTACAGCTTGTGGAACGTCTCTCATCAAGGACCAGCAGTAATCTGCAATCATGTTAGAGTCCCATCGGCCTTGGTAACGTTCTTCCATAACTTTGATGTCTTGATGAAAGCGTTCAGTTTGCTCTTCGCTCACGTGACCCATGTTCTCTGGAAACTGGGCCACGTGACTATGTAAGTAGTGAACCTCGATGCTCATTCTACATCCAAGTGCTTGGAAACTCAAGAGCAGCTCCTCCATAATCTCTCGATAGTTGTCCGCTTTCCTGTTCCCGAAGGAAATTCCGCACCACATCAGAGAATGCATTCCAAGTTCTAGCCCTCTGCCGCAGTCATTGTTGTAACAAAGTGTGGATCCCTGATGAGTGTTCTTATTTGAGGGCCATCAAATATTCCTGCCTTTTTCTTCTCGGCACTGAGACTTGAAAAGATTGAACATATACAGCTGAAGCAGTCTCCAGTGTGATCAAGAGCTTTGACGAATTGCTTCATTAACCCAAGTTTTATGTGCAGTGGGGGAAATACAATTTTATTCCTACTAAACAGAGGCTCATTCTTGATGTTCTTGTCACCAAGCGTCAAACTTATTCTTGGTGGCCAGTTCTTTTTAACCCAGTGTTCTAATGTAGCCCTACTGTCCCAGTAGCACATGAAATAAGGGTATTTGGTGTGACCTCCATTCTGATTATTTACAGAGCTCGCTGTTGGGATTTTACAGGATTAGCTTAATTGTTTTAATGAAACACACGAGGGGTGGGGGAAATGGATAACACATGGGGATGGATAACATATGGGAGGGTAGGAGCTGCAGGTGTTGGCCAGGAGAAGAGGCTCTCGCAGTGGAGGTGTGTGTCCTGGTGGCACGGTGCCCCAAGGGTCTTATTTAAATCCTTTATATTAAGTTCGCTTACGTGCTTGCGTGCTTGCTTGCTTGCTTACGACCGTGCAAATCTTTCGGTCGTTTTTTAACCCATTTCCCGTGATCCAATCGAGCTGACATTTTCCACACAGACTCGTTGTGCGTGACAATTAATTTTAGTGAAAAAAAAATGTCAAAATTTTTACACTGTTTAGGGGAAAATTTTTTAAATATTTAATTACCAATTGCTTAATGCTGGCAGACAATCATCTGACCCATAGGTGGCAGCCATCTCAAGCCAGAGGACGAGAGGACTCTAGCCGCCATGCATATAAAGGATTTATAGTGAAAAACTTTGTTTTTACGGGTTAATTTTTTTATTATTTTAAATCACAGCCGCTGAGTGTGCAGGAGGCACTTACCTAGAAGTGGAGTGAGGAAGTATTCCCGATTTTCAGATGACTCTTTTAAATAAAGTAAAATCCAGGGTTGATGCTAAAGTTTGACTGATCCTCAAATTTATTTTATTGATCCGCAAATGGAAGTGATGTCAATTCCACGGTATCACTTCCACAACTTCTCACCCAAGAGGGCCGTCACGTGATTTCACCGTTTCTCACATTGTTTACGATGTAAAGAATTCTGAAATTGAAATGATCGTTTGACTGTTAAAATTATTACATTTAGTGCATGAACAGCAAACGTCACTAACATTTAATTAACGTAAATAAAAAACACTAAAAGCTGAAATAAAATTTTAAATGTTGCCCAAAATCCAGAAGTCCACAAAAAAATATATTTATTGGATTCATTTGAAACATCGGAAAAATGTGGATTATCTGAAGAAACACATTTCAGATTTATCAGAAAACCGGACGTGAAGCCACCTCATTTCCCACCAAATGTAGCATCACGTATTATCACCTATTTTATTTTTGAGCATCAAGACATTTTACATGAGCACATTATGCAAACTTTCAGAGACAAAAAAAAAGATTCGATGTCATTGCGAGAGAAAAACAAAATCAGCAGAATTCAAAATCCAAAGCTAATCTCGAGGACGTATGCAGTATGGACACCATTAATACTGTTAGGAACCCACTGGTTCCACCAGCCCACAGGGGATTATTGTGTCCGTCCGTCGTGAAGGGAGGGGCTGGGTGGGGAGGGAGGGGCTGGGTGGGGAGGGGAGGGTGGGGAGGGGCTGGGTGGGGAGGGTGGGGAGGGGCTGGGTGGGGAGGGGCTGAGTGGGGGGTGGGAGGGGTGGGGCTGGGTGGGGAGGAGAGGGGCTGGTCACCCCGTGGTGCCCTTATAAAACTCAACGTTTAACCTACTCACGCCGGCTTGTGCCCGCCCTCACAGTCGGCCATATTTGTGGAATACACCACGCCGCCGTTGACCCTGGCCATTGGCCGAGCAACCCAACGTTCCTACCAGCTCCCTCCGCAGGAGGAATGTGTTCAATGAATACTAACGGTCACGTGTGCTTGGTTTGCCTTTTTCCAGGCTCAACGATCAGCGTCATTCTGGACATCGACAGGATGATCGCCGTGATGATTTCAGCCTTCGTTGCCATCTTCTACACGCTTCTCGGAGGCCTCTATTCCGTGGCTTACACTGACATAATCCAACTCGGCTTCATCGCCATTGGCTTGGTGAGCTCATTACGGCCAATGTCAGGAGGAGACAGCTGAGATGCCTTGGCTCCAATGTGCAGTGGTGCTTCAAAAAACATGTCAACACTTCTGAGGTTTTGCAACAATGCCACGGGCGCTGGAGATGACCTGGAAAAGATTCCAGGCACGTGTTGACAATGATGGCGAACCAGTGGGAGACTCTTTGACCTTTTGAAGCTACTAACATGGTTATCATGTCACAGTGTATCATTATCCGTTTCTTTGGCCATTAAAAACGATAGTCTCATATTAGTGTTGACATTTTTTTAAGCACCCTGTATGAGGAGACAGACATTTTGTGAGCTATCAAGTAATTTTTGTTTCAGGACCGCGCTCAAACGTTGTAAATAACGTGTGGGTTTTTATTTTAGTTTGCACATTCCCATCCTGCAATGTCCTGTAAGCAGTGACAGATGAAGCTAGTGTGAGGCCTGTTGCATATGTTATAAAGGGGCCCAAACTAAATAAATAATCACATATTAAAACACACATTTTTTCTTTGCATGGTAAAGTAATTGTACTTTTTCATTTGCTATACAGCCAGATAATACGACAAATCGCTAACCTTAAACACCCAGTCGTTCGTAAAAGTCGAAGGCGGTATAGTACTATAGTAATAGAGCAAGTGCAGAATCACTGCACCGGAATTGATAGCTTGAAAGCATTTAGAGCGGGGCCCTTGAAAGTGCGGGGCCCGTAGCTGCTACATGTGTAGCTGCTACATGTGTAGCTGCTACATGTGTAGCTGCTACATGTGTAGCTGCTACATGTGTTGCTGCTGCATGTGTAGTAGCTGCTGCGCGTGTTGTAGCTGCTGCGCGTGTTGTAGCTGCTGCGCGTGTTGTTGCTGCTGCACGTGTTGTAGCTGCTGCGCGTGTAGTAGCTGCTGCACGTGTAGTAGCTGCTGCACGTGTAGGAGCTGCTGCACGTGTAGGAGCTGCTGCACGTGTAGCTGCTACTTGTGCTACTGGGATAATCGGGCACTGGCTGTCAGCTGCCGTCCCTGTAAAGGAGCTGCTCAGCCCAGTGAAGCCGTAGGGGCCATCCACTTAGCAGGTAGGCAAACATCTGTCAAAACTTGACCCCTACCCCCCTCCCTGTACGCACGCGTACGTTTTACACCCCCCCCCCCCCCCCGAATCCCATAGAACGGCCGATATTGAATCCACGCAAAAACGACCAAGGATTCATAATAATATTAACGTGTTTAAGCAAACAGATAGTCCACCGCCGGACTATCTAACTCATTTGAAGGCCAATGTAGACAAATTATTATCGAGGCTTCACCCCCACCCCCCCCGTTTCCTATGCGTACATGGTCAGTAGACCCCCCTAATAAGCAAGCTACGCATTTGGGTTAACCCCCCCCTCCCCCCTCCATGCGTACGCACTCTATGGATGGATGGCCCCTTAGCGGGTCAAGTAAAATACGAGTGAGAATTATTTTATTATGTTTTATTTTTATTATTTTATTATTTCCCTTCTACGTGACTTTACCGAAAGAACCAAGAAGATGAAATACGAGTCTCGATTTGTACGTAATGGGTTCACGTGACCCCCCCCCCCATCTCCCCCACAGTCACTGCAGTGCACTGGTAGGCGAAGTGGTAGTAACAATACTCGTGGCACGTAGAAGGGAAATAATAAAATAATGCAAATAAAGATTATAAATAATTCTCGCGACGTTTCGGCCACAACGCAAGCAGCCGTCCTCAGGTGAAGACCAGGTCTGTCGGGGAGACGGCGTCTGAATTTTACCGAAAGAACCAAGAAGATGAATCCCTGCAGTCACGAAAGCTTTAAATCGAAATTTAATACTCGTGGCCTCACAGCAAGACGAGCTCGAGTTCGATTCGCATGTCGAGTGCCTTTCTGCGTGGAGTGTGGCAACATCGCCCCCTACTGCGATAAAAAAAAACACGTGGCAGAGTCTCGATTTAAAGCTTTCGTGACTGCAGGGATTCATCTTCTTGGTTCTTTCGGTAAAGTCACGTAGAAGGGAAGTAATAAAATAATAAAAATACAACATAATAAAATAAAATAATATAATTAAATATTGTATATATTCTGTTTTATTTTTATTATTTTATTACTTCCCTTCTACGTGACTTTACCGAAAGAACCAAGAACATGCTGGGTCTCTTGTTGTAACGGTTCTCTATATAACCTCTTGTTGTAACAGCTCTCTCGCTGGTTCAGCATTTCCACTGCCGGATGATTTTTGTGTTGCGATCGAAACGTCGTAATATTTTATTATTTTTGTTTTAGTTTATTTTCTACCCACGTGACTTTACCGAAAGAACCAAAGAGTATGGATTCTTGCAGTCACGAAAGCTTCAAATCAAGAATGCTGTGCCATTATACGTTTGTATTTATTACGAATTAATTGTTAAGCGGCGAATAACAACTGCTTCCATTCGTCACGATGAGCGCACAATGTACCGGGTGTCTCAGAATTAAAGAAAGGCAAAGGAGGACACGGGTGGCAAATGGGAAGTGTCGAGCACGGGAAGGAGAAAAGGGAAGCGATGAATGGGGTCCAGAGGTACAGGGGGGAGAATGAGAAAGATTTTATGATGAGATGATTGACAGCAGACAGAGCAAGGGGTGAACCAGGCAAAGTCCAGAAGGATACATCGAGTGGCCACAAATGGTGGAGCAACGGATCCTGGCACATTGGTTTTCATAGCTGCAACTTCCAATTCATATCCATACTGGAAGACGATCGCGATTCAAATGCGGCCCGGTAGATGGTAGCACAACATCACGTTGTCGGGTGCGGCTGACACGCACTCTCTTTGCGTTTCGAGAGAGAGAAAAAAGTTGCGCGTGGCCGCGATGGATTGAACGCATACAACGTGATGTGTGACTCATCTCCTCACCCTTGTGGCCAGAAAGTTAGCACATTCCTCCTGCGGAGGGAGCTGGTAGGAACGTTGGGTTGCTCGGTCAATGGCCAGGGTCAACGGCGGCGTGGTGTATTCCGCAAATATGCCCGACTGTGAGGGCGGGCACAAGCCGGCGTGAGTAGGTTAAACGTTGAGTTTTATAAGGGCACCACGGGGTGACCAGCCCCTCCCCACCCAGCCCCACCCTCCCCACCCTCCCCTCCCCACCCAGCCCCTCCCCACCCTCCCCACCCAGCCCCTACCCACCCTCCCCTCCCTACCCAACCCCTCCCTCCCCACCCAGCCCCTCCCTGCACGACGGACGGACGGGCACAATAATCCTCAGAGGTTCCTACCAGTATCATTATTTAGAGTCGTAATGTTTACAATGCGAAGGGATGTAGCGACCACGACTGGCTACTCGAGTGTATAACAAATACGTTATATTTTCGAAAACAATTATGCTTTATCCATCTCTACATTCAAAACGTGCGCGTAGAATAGAATACAGCCGCAGCAGTTATTGTTACCTAGCAAACCCCAAGGTGTCTCCAACTCGTTTTCAAGAGGGCCCTGCCGAGTTTTCACAGTTATACGGGGCGACAATAGCAACCGTTTCCCAACTCAAGTGATTTGTGAATATATTTTTTACGCGTTATTTAGACCGTGGCGCCGACGTGCACACACTCACGCACACACTCACTCTTCTTCGAATGTCAGAGTACCTCATCACGTTCACCTTGAAAACAGACAACACTTTTCTACTTTTCAGTCATCACACCCCCGGGGAGTATAAACTGAGGGCCGCCTGCCCAGAATTCGTTAGGGCGCCACGGTGGCTATGAGATGTTAACTGCCTCACCTGGTCTACATGAGGTCGTGGGTTCAATCCCGACCCTTACGCATGCTGTTAATTTGTAGTCTGCTTATTCTCCCCGTGGTCGCGTGGATTTTTCTCCGGGTCCTTCGGTTTTTTTCCCTCCACATTTAGAATCAACATGCAATTAGAGTAATTGTCTGATGTAAATTTCCACACCATGATAAGCCACATCGTCGGGGCTATCATTTGTGGTCAGGTCGCTTCTAAAAAAATAAGAGCTACATAGCTCAGTGGGCCTTGCCTGTTGAAATAAAAAATATATATAAATAGTCGTGAATAGTTTGTGATCCTCTCTCGCAGGTGGTGTGCGTGCCTTTCTCCATGATGAACCAGGCGGTGACCAACATTGGCAACACCTTCACGCAGCCCCTCTACCAGGAGCCGTGGGTGGGCACCCTGAACCCCAGGGATGTCACGCGCTGGCTTGACAACATGGTCTACATGGTGAGGGTCGGCGTGAGAAGGGCGAGGGAGGAGTGTCTGTCTGGGTCTTCCCAATCAACGTGGAACCTGAGGCCGACCATTCCAACCACATGCCAGCATTAGCCCAACAAGAAGATTTCGGTCCCTGTGGGCCTGTCATCTCGTAGGGTCCAGCGGAGGGCTTTGTGGGCCCTCTATGCAGCCTCTAACGTAGGTTTAGGCTTTCTAGGTTAGAATACAATTTTGATTTAAAGCTTTCGTGACTGCAGGGATTCATATTCTTGGTTCTTTCGGTAAAGTCACGTAGAAGGGAAATAATTTATAATGTGTAGAATAACTATATATATGTGCATTCTGTGTGTGTGTGTACGTGCGTTTGCATGTAGATGGGGAGCGATTGCCCAAGTTGATTCCCGCTCACGGCCAACAACCAGTGACGATTATCTGAACCCCTAGGTCGACTCAGCCTCAAACGAGTACCCGGTACGGTGTGTAGTAAACATCACCACTGGGGAGACAAAGGCGGCCGGGCGTGGTGCTGGCCACCCTACTCCCTCGTGTGCCAACAGTGCCGGCCTTAATAGGTGCTCGCTAACAGCACTTGCCCCGAAAAGTATAGCAAGGCTATAGGGGGGATCTTTGTCTTTTGTGTGGATTTATTTTGTTGCATGTAGATCCTCGGGGAGCAATCCCGTGCCAGGTGTATTTCCAGCGCGTGCTGGTGGCACAGCACTTGCCCCAAAAGTATGGCACAGGCTATACGGGGGATCTTTGTCTGTTGTGTTTTTGTTGTTGCATGCAAATCCTCAAGGGCAATCCCGTGCCAGGTGTATTTCCAGCGCGTGCTGGCGGCACGGCACTTGCCCCAAAAGTATGACACAGGCTATACGGGGGATCTTTGTCTGTTGTGTTTTTTGTTGTTGCATGCAGATCCTAGGCGGCATCCCGTGGCAGGTGTATTTCCAGCGCGTGCTGGCAGCGGGCTCTGTGGCCCAAGCCCAGTACATCTCCTTCGTCTCGGCATTCACCACCCTGCTGCTAGCAATGCCACCGCTCCTCATTGGCGCAGTGGCCGTCAGCACTGGTAACCCCACCCCACCCCAAAGACATCACAACAACGAAATATACACAAACACCATGGCAGTGTGCGGCGACTGATAATTTGACACCAGTGTTTAATTATTGGAAGGCCCCGCAGGGCCACTTGGTGGGCCACTTGTGACGTGCGGCCTGCGGCGATACACAAACGTGAAAACATCCCATCATCATCATCGTGCTGCTGTTAAACCCCCTTCTTCTTCCTAGCGTTGTTCCCGCTGTGGCACATGGTCCGCTTTTCGGCATTGTCTTCTCCATTTGGCTCGGTCCAGGGCATCTTCAGGGGATGCGTTGACCGTCTTCACGTCTTCCTTGATTCGATCCATCCATCGCTTCTTCGGACGTCCGCGTGGACGGCGGCCCTCTGGCTCAATACGCACGGCAGTCTTGGCCACTGATGACTCTTCACTTCGTATCGCATGGCCGTACCACCGAAGCCTTGCCTCAAGCATCTTGTCCGCAATGGGGGCCACACCAAGTCGCTTCCGAACGTCTTCGTTCGGAAGCCCCAATGGTTTCAAATGTGTGGCGGCCCTCAACATTGATGATGTCTTATCGGCGAAAGTGCAACCCTCCCCGCCTCCCCTCTGATAAATTAGTGAACACGTATTTACATTCACATCAAAGGGTTGGTAGAACGTTAGCAAGGAGACCTAATGTGGCTCGTGAATGGCTGCAGCTTCTCTTTTGGCTGTTGAAGACCGCTTGTGTTGCAATCGAAACGTCGTGGGTTTTTTGCTTTTATTATTTGCCATTAATTTTACATTTTATTTTACTATTTTTATTTTTATTGTGAGTTTTTTGCTTTTAATATTTTCAATTTATTATTTTTATATATTTCCATTTTTTTCTAATTACGTGACTTTACCAAAATAACCAAGAATATTTCGATTTAAAGCTTCCGTGACTGCAGGGATTCATCTTCTTGGTTATTTCGGTAAAGTCACGTAGGTATAAAATAAAATCAATCACGACGAAAGCTTTCCCACCTGATGACGGACGCTTGTGTTGCGCCCGAAACGTCGTGAATAATAATAATAAAACATAATACATAATAGTATTTTATTACTTCCCTTCTACGTGACTTTACCGAAAGAACCAAGAAGATGAACCAATAATATTGTTGTTTTTGTTGTTGTTTCCCCCCCCCCGAGACTGGAATATGACCACCTACGGGTTGCCAACACCTCACGAGCGGGGAGAGAACGGTATGATCCTGCCCATCGTGCTGCAGCACATCTGCCCGTACTTCATCTCCATCCTGGGCATGGGCGCTCTGGCGGCAGCCGTGATGTCTTCCGCCGACTCGGCGCTTCTCTCGGCCAGTTCGCTCTTCACCAGAAACATCTACGCGAAGCTCATCCGTCCCAAGGTGGGGAGGGTGGGGAGGGGCTGGGTGGGAGGTGAGAGGGGTGGGGCTGGTCACCCCATGGTGCCCTTATAAAACTCAACGTTTAACCTACTCACGCCGGCTTGTGCCCGTCTTCACAGTCGGGCATATTTGCGGAATACACCACGCCGCCGTTGACCCTGGCCATTGACCGAGCAACCCAACGTTCCTACCAGCTCCCTCCGCAGGAATGTGTTTAATCTTTCCACTCCCATTAGCCCAGATAATCGAGAGTTGACTCATTCAACGTTTGTATTTTCTTTTTTAATCCACTCGTGACCTATTTGCTGGATTGATCATCTCTCTTCTTCCCCTTTTTTTTCTGTGTATTCTCTCTTTCCTCTGCTTCCCTTTCCTGCCTTACACGACGAAGGATCTTCTTTAGATAGTTCCGTCTGTTTCTAACACGGTAACAGTCTGTATCCTTTTGTCTATTTAAAAATCAGAATAATACATTTCACTCATTAGGCGCCTTTCATAATGTCACCATAATAATGGTTGTCTTTTAATAACAATTTCGACGTAATTTATGATAATATAATCGAACATAACATCATTAATTAAAATGAATTAAACTTCATGCATCACTTCCTGCCACCCTTTGTGGGTGCACATTGATGACATCACACCGCCTATTTAAGGCCCAAAGCTGGAGGACATTTTCACAATTCTGTCCACCGCCTGATGATGCCTATTGTAACAACTATTGCACGTACCCACTGTTAAACGTGCGTGCATGGCTCTCCAACGCGCTTTTGTAATACATCACCTTCGATTAATCAATTATGACTCGTGATTGTTCCGTTTGCTTTGTCGACAACGTAAAAAAAAATGCCCGTAACGAAAGTAAACGTCCCGTGTGCGTGCGCCACCGACGGCAGGCTTCCGACCGGGAGACGTTGTGGGTGCTGAGGATTTCGATTTTGGCCATCGGCAGCATGGCGATGATTCTGGCAATCAAGACCGTGTCCACCTACAGCCTGTGGCTGCTGTGCGGAGACATGGCGTACGTCATCGTCTTCCCCCAGTTCTGCCTCGTCCTCTTCTTCCAAGCCAGCAACAGCTACGGCCTCGTCGTAGGCTTCGTCCTGGGCCTCTTTGTGAGACTCACAGGCGGCGAGGCCCTGCTCGGTCTTCCCGCGCTCTTCCACTACCCGGGCTACTACGAGGAGGGTGGCCTGGACTACCAGATGTTCCCCATGAAAACGCTTTCCATGATGGTCTCTTTGCTGAGCAACATCGGCGTCTGTTACCTCACGCGCCACCTCTTCCTCTCCAAGAAGCTGCCGGCGCGGTTCGATTTTTTCAACGAGTTCGGCGGACGGGGCAAGGACCCGGCGGACGGGACGGCGCCCTCCCGCGTCCCCCGCGGAACCGTCGAGCTGGCCGTAATCTCGGACGAAGCGGTCGACCTCAAACACGAGAACGGCAGGGAGGGCAAGCCCGTGGATGCTCTGCCTCAGTCCCAGTAACTCGTCCGGTGCGCATTTACGGATCGCAAGGATTAGAATCTAGAAGGTAAGGGGGCGGTAAATCCAATTTTGCTACCCCGGTTTACCCCAGGATGCGTCCCTGAATACTAGAACGTACATCAAGTAGTACTTAAATCGAAGAAAAGAGAGATGATGGATTGTAACATGGTACAGAACCTACTACTCGTGGCAGTCGGTACTACTACTAGAGATGAGATGGTGGATCCTGACGTGGTACAGTACCTCGACAGAAGATGCTCAGTAAACAATTGCGCATCCATACTGCACAACTATGAAAAGTAAGTGAAAATTATTGATATATTACAATATATCACCTTGTTCAATTAAAATAATTGTATTATTAATAGTTGTTTAGCATATAAAAAATAGTTTACACTTGTACAAAAAGTCGCCATGGGGGGGGGGGGAGGGGGGATATGTTAATTGAGTACACTTGGAAGAGACGATAGCCAATCAGGGACGCTCTCGTTTGGGCGCCATTTTGGCTCTTGAATGTTCGCCATGCAACGAAAAAATTGCGTGGCTCGACGGTGAAGTTGGTAATTCTCGAGTACGTCGTGGCGAGGTACACGGTGAGTAGAACGGGATTGGGTATCAGTAAGTCGAGGACGTTGTCGCCAAAAGTACGTGATGCGGGAGGGTGTAAACCGGGGTATTACAGGTAGAAACAACAGGTTCCACACTGCCCACCAGGGATTATTTGTCTGTCTGTCGTGCAAAACCACGCCCTCGATTTGTATTTCATAGAGCGCTTCGGGCGGGCTCAGCACCACGTGATGCGCTGTCCAACCAAGTTCCTACCTGCCCACTCCGAAGGAATGTGTTGGTGTACAGTAGAACCCCCTCTCAACGACGGTAATTGGTTCCATGATACCGGTCGTCAAAGTGATCTGGTTGTTAAGCGAGTATATAGGAAATACACGTTGAAGGCTTGATTCGTTCCGGTAGCATCGAACGCTGCTCCTTTTTACCGAAAAAAACGTACTTTATAATATTGAAACAATGGGTATTAATACGTAAAGATGCTAACAACATTATAAAGACAATATTAAAATAAATGTGGTTCATCAATGCAATAAATTGATATTTACTGTACCTACAACAGATTGTCTTTAACAGTGGAATGGTCGGTAAGCGAACACATTGGGCTCTATGCAGGCACTGCACTACAATATACTACACTATACACTACACTATTATACACTATACACTACTATATACTACACTAAACACTACACTACTATACACTACTATATACTACATTACAAACTACTATACACTGCACTACTATACACTACAATACACTAGTATATACACTACACGACTATACACTACTATATACTACACTATACACTACACTACTACACTCTACACTACTATACTCTATTATACACTACACATTGGGATCTATGCAAGCACTACACTACTATATACTACACTACACTATTTTACACTATACACTACTATATACTACACTATATACTACACTACTATACACTGCACCACTATACCCTACTATATACACTACACGACTATACACTAGACTATACACTACACTACTATACACTATTATACACTACACTATACACTACACACTACTATACACTACACACTACTATACACTACTGTATACACTACACTACTATACACTAGACTATACACTAGACTATACACTACACTACCTACTATCACATTATACACTACACTACATACACTACTATACCCCTACATATACACTATTATACACTACACAACTATATCACTACACTACTATACACTATTATACACTACACAACTATACACTACACTACTATACACTATTATACACTACACTACTATACACTATTATACACTACACTATACACTACACTATAATACACTACACTACTATATACTACACTACTATATACTACACTATACACTACACTACTATACACTACACACTACTATACACTGCACTACTATATACACTACACGACTATACACTACACTACTATACACTATTATACACTACACTACTATACACTAGACTATACACTACACTACTATACACTATATTATACACTACACTATACACTACACATTGGTCTCTATGGAGGCCCGTCGCGAAGCGATCGGTCGTGAACAGGGGTGGTCGTTAAGAGGGGTTCTACTGCCTAAGTTGGGACGGATCTAGATGTAGCCCAAGTCTCACTTGGTCGAGAAGATTCCGGATGAAATCTACCTCGTGTCGGGGAGGTGCAAACCAGGGCACCACGTGGTGATCCGTGGAGCCACTCAGACACGCCCACTTCACATTGACCACGCCCACTTTCACATTGGCCACGCCCACTTTCACATTGGCCACGCCCACTTTCACATTGGCCACGCCCACTTTCACATTGTCCACGCTCACTTTCACATCGGCCACGCCCACTTTGACATTGGCCACGCCCACTTTCACATTGGCCACGCCCACTTTCACATTGGCCACGCCCACTTTCACATTGGCCACGCCCACTTTCACATTGACCACGCCCACTTTCACATTGACCACGCCCGTTTTCATTTTGACCGCGCCCGCTTTCACATTGACCGCGCCCGCTTTCACATTGACCACGCCCATTTTCACGTTGACCACGCCCACTTTGACCACGCCCACTTTCGCATTGACCACGCCCACTTTCACATTGGTCACGCCCACTTTCACATTGGCCACGCCCACTTTCACATTGGCCACGCCCACTTTCACATTGGCCACGCCCACTTTCACATTGGCCCCGCCCACTCGGCCGCTAACCCCACTCGCCCGCGGCTTGTTGAAACGAAAGCTGGATGCGCGCAAATAAGAATGTAGCTTAAGCACCGATAATAGTGGCAATGTCCGTGCACTACAGTTTGAATAAGTTAATTTTTAATACATGTTTCAAGACACAGAGAAAAAAACGGTTGAAATTTTTTTACACAACGCATGAAATACCTTTCTTTAAACTATTACTGGCAGCAATGTACCGTTTGAGGAACTTAAATTTCTTAAATATCTGAATGTACAATAAACATGTGATTGCCGAACATTTGATTACGTTGTTTGTATACAGTTCTTTTCAGATTCGAAATGAATAGCGGCGGTGGGGGGGGGAAGGGGGGGCCTGTCATATACATGAACTCCTCGACTTACGAACACTCGACTTACGAACACTCGACTTACGAACACTCGGAGATACGAACAAACGTGTCCGTATGTCCAGTTGCCTGTTCAGACCGAGAGTCGTAAGTTCAACCGCTGTGCAATAGATGGCGGTGCGTGGCATCTACATCTACAGAACGTGAAGAACCAGTGGCATCTACATCTGCAGAACGTGAAGAACCAGTGGCATCTACATCTGCAGAACGTGAAGAACCAGTGGCATCTACATCTACAGAACGTGAAGAACCAGTGGCATCTACATCTACAGAACGTGAAGAACCAGTGGCATCTACATCTACAGAACGTGAAGAACCAGTGGCATCTACATCTACAGAACGTGAAGAACCAGTGGCATCTACATCTACAGAACGTGAAGAACCAGTGGCATCTACATCTGCAGAACGTGAAGAACCAGTGGCATCTACATCTGCAGAACGTGAAGAACCAGTGGCATCTACATCTACAGAACGTGAAGAACCAGTGGCATCTACATCTACAGAACGTGAAGAACCAGTGGCATCTACATCTACAGAACGTGAAGAACCAGTGGCATCTACATCTACAGAACGTGAAGAACCAGTGGCATCTACATCTGCAGAACGTGAAGAACCAGTGGCATCTACATCTGCAGAACGTGAAGAACCAGTGGCATCTACATCTGCAGAACGTGAAGAACCAGTGGCATCTACATCTGCAGAACGTGAAGAACCAGTGGCATCTACATCTGCAGAACGTGAAGAACCAGTGGCATCTACATCTGCAGAACGTGAAGAACCAGTGGCATCTACATCTGCAGAACATGAAGAACCAGTGGCATCTACATCTGCAGAACATGAAGAACCAGTGGCATCTACATCTGCAGAACATGAAGAACCAGTGGCATCTACATCTGCAGAACGTGAAGAACCAGTGGCATCTACATCTGCAGAACGTGAAGAACCAGTGGCATCTACATCTACAGAACGTGAAGAACCAGTGGCATCTACATCTGCAGAACGTGAAGAACCAGTGGCATCTACATCTACAGAACGTGAAGAACCAGTGGCATCTACATCTACAGAACGTGAAGAACCAGTGGCATCTACATCTGCAGAACGTGAAGAACCAGTGGCATCTACATCTGCAGAACGTGAAGAACCAGTGGCATCTACATCTGCAGAACGTGAAGAACCAGTGGCATCTACATCTGCAGAACGTGAAGAACCAGTGGCATCTACATCTACAGAACGTGAAGAACCAGTGGCATCTACATCTACAGAACGTGAAGAACCAGTGGCATCTACATCTACAGAACGTGAAGAACCAGTGGCATCTACATCTACAGAACGTGAAGAACCAGTGGCATCTACATCTACAGAACGTGAAGAACCAGTGGCATCTACATCTACAGAACGTGAAGAACCAGTGGCATCTACATCTGCAGAACGTGAAGAACCAGTGGCATCTACATCTGCAGAACGTGAAGAACCAGTGGCATCTACATCTGCAGAACGTGAAGAACCAGTGGCATCTGCAGAACGTGAAGAACCAGTGGCATCTACATCTGCAGAACGTGAAGAACCAGTGGCATCTACATCTGCAGAACGTGAAGAACCAGTGGCATCTACATGGACAGGAGATTATACAAATTTTAAAGCCATTCTCCGTGTTTGGTGTACCCGCCGTACAACATTTTAACACGTAGGAGGCTTTCGTGACCAATGTCATCCACAAGAGGTTTTTTTGGGTTGATCACATGAAGATAAATGTGTCGTTAAACCCGCCACCACCCGCCACAGCCAATCAGTAAGGTTTGTCACGTGAACAGAACATGGCTGTCGCCTGATGAAGCTGGTTGTAATTAGTGGCGAAACGTCGTAAATGTTGTGGCTTTGCTCTCCAACACACCACCGGTTAGTGCTGTACTAGTGACGTTGCACTTACGAACAAATCGACTTACGAACACACCTCTGGAACTAACTCACTCGTAAGTAGAGGAGCCCCTGGTACAGGAGTCAGCCTCGATTTAAAGCTTTCGTGACTGCAGGGATTCATCTTCTTGGTTCTTTCGGTAAAGTCACGTAGAAGGAAAATAATAAAATAATACAATATATAAAAATAAAACAATTATATAATTCTCACGACGTTTCGGCCACAACGCAAGCAGCCGTCTTCAGGTGGAGAACAGGTCTGTCGAGACTGCCTTCTCGACAGACCTGTTCTCAGAGACTCTGCCTTCTCGACAGACCTGTTCTCCACCTGAAGACGGCTGCTTGCGTTGTGGCCGAAACGTCGTGAGGATTATTTTATTATGTTTTATTTTTATATTTTTTATTATTTTCCTTCTACGTGACTTTACCGAAAGAACCAAGAAGAGGAGTCAGCCTGTCTGGGAACCAAGCGCACGTTGGGACGCAGGTGGCATGGTAACAGCACCGCTTTGACAGTAGCAGCTCATCCGAACCCATCCAACGTGGGATCAAAATGTGCATTCAATCGACTCGGCTTCAGCTACGGCAAGCACGGGGTCGCTCTGAACATCAAACAAAAACCCGAGGATGGGAAATTCTCAAAACTGGAATCTTATGAATGCGCGCGGTACCACGAGCGCGTGTGGTAAACACACGGATCGGGGTCATGGATCAGTGTCACGGATCGGGGTCACGGATCAGTGTCACGCATCAGTGTCACGCATCAGTGTCACGCATCAGTGTCACGGATCAAGGTGTCACAGATCGGAGTGTCACGGATCGGGGTCATGGATCAGTGTCACGGATCGGGGTCACGGATCAGTGTCACGCATCAGTGTCACGCATCAGTGTCACGGATCAAGGTGTCACAGATCGGAGTGTCACGGATCGGGGTCATGGATCACTGTTACGGATCAGTGTCACGGATCGAGGTGTCACAGATAAGAGTGTCACGGATCAGTGTCACGAATTGGGGTCACGTATTGGGGTGTCACGGATCGGAGTGTCACAGATAAGAGTGTCACGGATCAGTGTCACGGATCGGAGTGTCACGCGGCCCAAGCCGTTGACGCCCCCACTACTTTCTCTCTTCGACCAAAGCTCACAGCGGCTACTGCTGCTGCGTCGACAGGAGACGATCTAGAAGACTTACTACCCTGGCAGTCTCCCCCCATCATCATCTGATCTCCGCCGTGGTGGCCGGACTCCTGGAGACCACTCCCAATGCCCCCGTCTTGGAAACCGGCCCTCCCTGTCAGAGGTCGCCACTGGGTACCCGATACCCGTACCCTACCCGATACCCGGCTACCCGTACCCGGCCGGGTATGGTTTGCGACCCTGGTGCGGCCGGGTACGGGTAGGCCGTGAGTCACTGGTGAGTCCCCGTTTGTCACTCATTTCCCAACGTCTCGTCTCTTCTCACAATTCAAGTTCCTAGAATCAACCCACCCGCGCCTGCAACATGGCTTCATCCCAGAGGTCGCAATCGGGTACCCGTACCTGTACCCTACCCGATACCCGGCCGGGTACGGGTATCAGGTAGGGTACGGGTACCCATTTGCGACCCTGGTGCGGCCGGGTACGGGTAAGGAATCAAAACCCGTTTGCGACCTCTGCTCCCTGTCCACCGTCCCACACACACCTATTGCTGGAAATCAGTGGCAAAGCTGCTTTACGGCTCATGGGATTCCTCCAGTATGAATAAATATTCTGATTCTGATGTTCCTACGTTCCTCGACGAGTGCTAAGGATCCAGGTGGTGAACTTTCACTGACCGGTCACCCACGATGACCGCTCACCGCAGCGTTCGCTACGTAACATCGCAAGTTCAACGTTGTCACTTTAGCCACGATTGAAATAAGATAGCTATTACACAACTTAAAAAAGGTACACTTATCAACCGTTACGACCAATACTGTGCACAGTGTTCAATGTAGCTCCCAAGGTATTTTACGGCTGCACCGCATTTCACGCCGCATGCTGGCGCGAAACGTCGGGCACGCCGCGCAGAAAGCAACACACGGAACGACCCGGAAAACCGCATCGGAGAACTCGGTGGCGGCAGCAGCAGCAGCAGCAGCAAAACCACGAAAAACTCACGCGGTCGAATTATATTCAAGTCCCGAACAATTCAACAAAACTCCACGACGTACCCAACATACATCTGTGTTCATGTAGTGTTGTTGGGGAGCGGTGGTGCAGCGGTTAGCGCATTGCACTACGAAGCCGGCGGCCCGAGTTCCGATTTTTGCTCACGGGCAACCCAAGTGACGATCATCTGAACCGGTCCCGGGCCTCCCCTAGGTACCTGGTGCGGTGTGTAAACATTGTCGCTGGGGAGACAAAGGCGGCCGGCCGTGGTGCTGGGCACCAATCCCCTCGTGTGCTGTTCCGGCCTTTATAGGTGCTCGCTATCAGCACTTGCCCCGGCAGTAGTAGCACAAGTCGCTACATAGGCTATGGGCCCCGCGCTTTCAAGGGCTCCGCGCCAAATGCTTTCAAGCTATCAATTCCGTTTCAGTGATTCTGCACTTGCTCTATTACTATAGTACTATACCGCCATCAACTTTTACGAACGACTGGGTGTTGCAGGTTAGCGATTTGTCGTATTATCTGGCTGTATAGCAAATGAAAAAATACAATAAATTTACTGTGCAAGTTAAAATTTCGTGTTTTAATATTTACGTGATTTTATTATTTATTTAGGGCCCCTTTATAACATCATGCAACAGGCCCCGCACTAGCTTAATCGGGCACTTGCCATCACGGCGCCATCAAGGTAACGTGACAAGGTCCCTTCCTACGGTCTCTCTTATGTACGTGTGTACATTGAACTTCTTTCGCATCGTACGTAGCCAACCATGCTAATGGGAGGTGAGTGTGAAGGACAACAAACTGGGTCTCTGTGTGAGTCTATGAGTCTCTGTGTGAGTCTATGGGTCTCTCTGTGAGTGTCTATGGGTTTCTGTGTGAGTCTATGGGTTTCTGTGTGAGTCTGTGAGTCTCTGTGTGAGTCTATGGGTCTCTATGTGAGTCTATGAGTTTCTGTGTGAGTCTATGGGTCTCTGTGCGAGTCTGTGGGTCTCTGTGTAAGTCTATGGGTCTCTCTGTGTGAGTATATTGGTCTCTATGTGAGTCTATGGGTCTCTGTGTGAGTGTCTATGGGTCTCTGTGTGAGTGTCTATGGGTCTCTCTGTGCGAGTCTATGGGTCTCTGTGAGTGTCTATGGGTCTCTGTGTGAGTTTGTGTGAGTCTATGGGTCTGTGTGAGTCTGTGAGTCTCTGTGTGAGTCTATGGGTCTCTATGTGAGTCTATGGGTTTCTGTGTGAGTCAGTGGGTCTCTGTGTGAGTCTATGGGTCTCTATGTGAGTCTATGGGTTTCTGTGTGAGTCTGTGGGTCTCTGTGTGAGTCTATCGGCCTCTGCGTGAGTATCTATGGGTCTCTGTGTGAGTCTATGGGTTTCTGTGTGAGTCTGTGGGTCTCTGTGTGAGTCTATCGGCCTCTGCGTGAGTATCTATGGGTCTCTGTGCGCGTCTGTGTGTGTATGTTGAACTTCTTTCGCACCGTACGTAGCCCGCCGTGCTTATCGGAGGTGCGGCTTTCGTGAACGCGTATCCCAGTAGAACACACTTAACGCACTGGCCCGCAAGATAAACACGCGCCTGCTAACCGCCTGTGTCTAATGAGGGGTGTTGAAGCAGCTGCATCGTTTCCCCTGCGGTGCTGCGATGAGATTATTTGAGTGATTCGTCTGCTAGAAATGTACACGTGACGATAAGCCACTTTTGCGCCGAGGCTATCATTTGTGGCCAGGTCGCTTCTGAGAAAGAGCTACACAGCTGAGTGGACTTTAGCCGGTAAAATAAGTGTTTAGTTTTTATTTGTAGAGATTTGTTGCGATTTGTTTTACCTTTCCCATAGTTTTGCAACTCCTATCGCGTTCTTGTGTTGTTCTGATCCGCCCCGACTGGACATCTGTGAAAAAGCGATTTTTAGCTCTTTGGATTCCTCCAGTATGAACAAACATTCCGATTCCGAAGTTTCTAAACCCGGCTTGCTGGCGAAAGGGCCTCCCAACTCTATAGCTCTGTAGAAAGTGGGAGCTTGGCCTACTCTTCCACGCCGGCCAGACGAGGTGGCAGCAGCCGCACTTCACCGCCACCATATCCTTAGGCTTTTTTTTACTTTACCGAAAAAACCTAAGAATATGAATCCTTGCAGTCACGAAAGCTTAAAATCCACGCCACCATATCCGCAACCTGTCGTCGGGGGTGACCGTGGCGTACACGTTTAGATTATTAAGCACCGATTGTTCACGTTATCCTCGACGGCCGTAGGGCTGGCGCGAAAACTAATTTCTCCACGCGGCGATTATTATTAGACATTTTTTTCTCCAGATTATCCGCAAAATGTTCACGGGTAAGGAGGACGTCATCGGCGAATTCACCACGGAAAAAAACAGGAGCCCTGCATTTGTAGAGTTTTACAACAACAACAACAAAAAATCTCCCGAATTCCGTGGAGCTGATCTCCTGCAATTATTCCAGCATCTGCAAGGCCGCACCTCCGATTAGCGATTAGCGCGGTCGGTTGGCGACGAACGGTGCGGAAGAAGGTCAACATACGTACAAACTAACCCCTCTCAACCTTCATTGTGCCATATCTGCAGCCAAACAAGTGAACCCGTGCACTCCGGTAGCCTTACCAGCAGGGTTCAGTGTTTTACCACCGTTACGGCCACTTATACTGAGGCAGTTGCTTTCTCCATTTCTCTTCAGTGTTCTCAGACTTAAGACTTTATCTCTAAACTCAAAACCATTTTTTTTCTACTTCACCAGTTTAAGGCCCACGTTGAGTTGTGTAGCCGCTCTTTTTCAGAAGTGACCTGGCAATCACAAATGATAGCTCAACGAAGTGGCTTATCTCGTGCAAATTTACAGCGGCCAAATACTACAGAGGCACGTGATGTTGATTCTAAATGTGGGGGGGGGGGGGGGGCGGGAAAACGAAGGATCCGGAGAAAAAAAAATTCCACGTGACCACGGGGAGAGCATGCGAACTCCAAATATACAGCAGCAGGCGGCAGGGCCGGGATCGAACCCACGACCTCCTGTATACCGGGCGAGGTGGTTAACATCTCTCTTAGCCACCGTGATGATGAGAGAGAGACACCGCGAACTCCAAATATGCAGCAGGCGTCAGGGTCGCAATCGAACCCACGACCTCCTGTATACCAGGCGAGGAGGTCAACATCTCTTAGCCACCATGATGATGAGAGAGAGACACCGCAAACTCCAAATATACAGCAGGCGTCAGGGTCGCGATCGAACCCACGACCTCCTGTATACCAGGCGAGGTAGTTAACATCTCGTAGCCACCGTGATGATGAGAGAGACACGCGAACTCCCAAATATGCAGCAGGCGTCAGGGTCGCGATCGAACCCACGACCTCCTGTATACCAGGCGAAGAGGTCAACATCTCTTAGCCACCGTGATGATGAGAGAGAGACACCCCGAACTCCAAATATGCTGCAGGTGTCAGGGTCGCGATCGAACCCACAACCTCCTGTATACCAGGTGAGGAGGTCAACATCTCTTAGCCACCGTGATGATGAGAGACACCGCGAACTCCAAATATGCAGCAGGCGTCAGGGTCGCGATCGAACCCACGACCTCCTGTATACCAGGCGAAGAGGTCTACATCTCTTAGCCACCATGATGATGAGAGAGAGACACCCCGAACTCCAAATATGCAGCAGGTGTCAGGGTCGCGATCGAACCCACAACCTCCTGTATACCAGGTGAGGAGGTCAACATCTCTTAGCCACCGTGATGATGAGAGACACCGCGAACTCCAAATATGCAGCAGGCGTCAGGGTCGCGATCGAACCCACGACCTCCTGTATACCAGGCGAGGAGGTCAACATCTCTTAGCCACCGTGATGATGAGAGACACCGCGAACTCCAAATATGCAGCAGGCGTCAGGGTCGCGATCGAACCCACGACCTCCTGTATACCAGGCGAAGAGGTCAACATCTCTTAGCCACCGTGATGATGAGAGAGAGACACCCCGAACTCCAAATATGCAGCAGGTGTCAGGGTCGCGATCGAACCCACAACCTCCTGTATACCAGGTGAGGAGGTCAACATCTCTTAGCCACCGTGATGATGAGAGACACCGCGAACTCCAAATATGCAGCAGGCGTCAGGGTCGCGATCGAACCCACGACCTCCTGTATACCAGGCGAAGAGGTCAACATTTCACCACCGCGGCACCCCAGTCCTTATTACTTTCCTTTCTGGAATCCATTCTCGATATGTGTCCAAACCATCGCAAATGTATTATCTTACATTGTCACCAACACTCATTAACTTTCGGCCCAGTTGTTTTTGACCAGTTTTAAAAATAGATTATATATGTGTGTGTGTGTGTGTGAAGCTACGGTACATAGAGATTGCGTGAAATACTGACAGCATCTCCCAGTAAACGTGCAAACGTCGGGCCAACGTTGGCACTCGGTCGCATGGGTTGGTGCAACGTCGCCTACTTGTTAATCAGGGGGGGGGGGAAATTGCACAAAACCTCTCCCCCTCCCACCCCACCCCAACTCCAAATCCTTTTAACAATTATTTTATCGCTTGGCACTGGTCAATAATATATCTCGCTTATCAGAGGCTAAAGAGAGCGCACTTTGTTAAATATTGGCACAGAGAAAACGTGATGTGCTTTTTTTTTCGCTCAACGAATGGCTCCTGAGAGCCGAGCAGGTTGAGCGAACGACTCAAGAGGGCGGCGCGGCGAAGGAGGAGGAGCCACAGAAGAGGCGGCAGCGACGCGGTGAGCCAGCGCCAGCATTTCAAGCCGCTCCAAGCTCTGCAGCCCTCTATGCGGGGTGCTTAAAAACAAATGTGAACACTTCTGAGAATTTGCAACAATACAGAAATGTGCCTCCGGGCTCTGGAGACCACCTGAAGAAGATTCCAGGCACGCGTTGACAATGCTGGCGAACAAGTGGGAGACCCTTTAACTTTTTTAAGCCATTAACTTCACATTTGTTATCATGTTGCAGTGTATTACCCGTTGTTTTTCCATTAAAAACGATAGCCCCATAAAAGTGTTAACATTTTTTTTAACGTAACCTGCACATCGAGTTGCTTTCGTTGCCAATCGACGAGCGCTTCCACGTGGGAGGAAACCGGAGCACCCGGGAGTAAACCCACACTCGTGCGAGGGGGAAACACTCTATCCCGTACGGAGGGAACAGGTGGAGTCCACAGTCGCCGTACCGCCGCCTCCTGGCGAGTCAAACCATGGCACCTCATCGATGCACTTGTGCGATCCGCCAACCCTCGCTGCCTCCGCTGTGTGCTGGATTACGTGCCACGTGCATAGCCACCACTATTGAGCCTTCACCATCATCACCACCACCACCGTCGTCGTCGTCGGCGATCGATCCACTGCTCAATGAAGGCCTCGCCAAGCCATCGCCATTCCATAAGCAGTTCGAACGACGATCGAAATTCCAAATTCCCAGCCCGGGGCGCCGACCCTTGCCGTGGGACGACCCGCTTCTCCCCACGTCGATGAGGATTATTTAGCCGCTCCACTCTGGCTCGTGAACGCTCCTCCGGCGGGAGTGACTCGACTCCAGGTCGCACGTTGAGCCCGCGCGATCTTTGCTCGAGACACAAAATCGACGTTTTCTTTAGGCTTTTAAAAAAAAGAAAAACGTCCCGACACGATTCGTAGCGTTAGGCACCCACGGTACTTTTGCATCGCAAATCCACCGCCGGATGAGGAGGGCTTACTTGACCATACTTTGCCATGTGTGCCCCGTGCACTGGCGGGGAGAGATGGAGGCAGGGAGTGTAAATGTGGGAGCGTACGAGTACAGTACAGCAACGTGTTCGTTGTTGTTTGTTGCCGCGCTGCCCACTATGCTCTGCCGTGCGTGGCGGTCACCCCGCACCGAGCGCTCACCAGGCCCAAGCCTGCTTAGCTCGCGGGATCTGTCGAGACCGGGGGGGGGGCGCATTGCGGGCGGCTTAGCCAAAGGCCAATTTAAAATAGCGAATGTAAATTGTGAAAAATAAAAATTGTGAAAATCCATTGTAATATTTCACGTCCGAAGTTTCAATTTAGAAAGAAGAAGAAAAAAAACCCTCTCGCGAATTAGCCGACGCGTTTACCCACCGCCGGCGGTCTCTCGTCTGGCTTCTGCGCTCCGATCGCTACGGCATTGTCACAGGCGGAAGCGACGGGGCAAGGCGATGAGGTAGACAGCACGTGGGTCGGGTCGCCATCTGTATGCCTAAGGGATCAGACTTATCTTATCTTAAAATAACTTACATGGCGCATTATCCAAGGCCCTTTACAGAGAATTACCAGTGGTGTGACGTATGAATGTGACGGTGGAGATGAGGTTTGAATGAAAGGGGGGGCAAATCCGTGATGATGCATGAATTCGGTGAAAGCGAAATTTACGACAGCAAATGATGACGAATGGATTGCATTCATGAATGGGGTGACTGAGTGAAAGCCGCGTCATGAGAATATGAAGAGGAAACAGTGACGGTGGTGGTTATGACGGGGAGAGATTAAGGGGTCGTGGGGTGAGCAAGGGAACAAGTGGCTTGTGAGTGAGGAGCGGAAGCTTCGTGAGCGAAGGTGACCGCTTAACGCGGATGGGGAATTCTAGATTTGAAGCTTTCGTGACTGCAAGGATTCATACTCTTAGTTTTTTCGGTAAAGTCACGTAGGTAAAAAATACCCGTAAAAACTAAGTTTTTCACTATAAATCCTGTATATGCGTGGCATCGGTTTTATTTCATTATTCATTTCTGTTTTGCTTGAGTAAGAGTTTCATTTTTATCACATTGGTATTTTAAATTAAATATGAATTTTTTTTTCCTAAAAAGTGGAACATTTTGGAAAAAAAAAATTTCACGAAAATAAATTGTCACGCACAACGTGTCTGTGTGCAAAATGTCAGCTCGATTGGATCACGGGAAAAGTGGGTTAAAATACGACCGAAAGATTTGCACGGTCGTAAGCGCGCAAGCAAGCAAGCAAGTGAACTTAATATAAAGGATTTCAAAATGAAATTAAAATTAATGTATCTTGATACAGCAAATCTGGCTGTGACGGTCCCACCTGATGACGGAGACTTGTGTTGCCTCCGAAACGTCGTGATTTTTTATTTAATTTTTATGAATTTTTATTTCATTTTTTACCTACATGGTGACTTTACCGAAAAAACTAAGAGTACGCGGATGGGGAAGTTTGTTCCGGTGAAGGGGGCGCGCGCACGAGCAGAGAGAGCGAGCGACAGGGTGGATTGAGCACGAGGAAGAAGTGGAGGATAGAAAGCTGCTGTCCCGGGAAATCTGAAAGGCTTCCGCAGAACATTCAAACATTTGTTTTTGCCATTTACACGAATTTACATCCCCCCCCCCCCCCCCCGCATTATTTGCGAACAGCGCGGATGTGCAAACGCGCCGCGCGATATTTTTTCCGTTAGGATCCAGAGGCGCGGGGAAAACCCGCAGACAAGCGGGAAGTCGGCCGCAGCAATGCGCCGAAACTCCGCGGCCCTGTGCGGTGGCCACGTTTGAGCCAACTCCACGAGTGATGGTGCTTACAACCGCCACGGTTTTTGTTCCGCAGGTCAGAGGTCAGAGGTCAGAGGCGGCAACCCTCCACCAGCACGAGGCCACGGGGGCCGGGCATCCCCTGCGCAGCGCGGCGGTCGACGCAAATTTCCCTTCCTGGCTACGGAACGTACAACCAATCCCATCGATCTGGAGCAATCGCAAGGGTGGCGGCCTTCTCCTACACCCTCATGACAAACACCGCCACGTTTGACTTTTACTTATCGGCAACGTTTGCCGAGTCGTTCAAAGAATTGTGTTTTGGGCGGGGGGAGGGGGGTTTACACAATAGCCAAATCTCTCCTCGGGTTTGCCTGCCGTATAGGGCAGAGACCATGAAATAAAATACAAAATATACATTTATCGATCTCATCATCATCATAATCACACATAGGATTGCACCTTGACGGGGTTATTCCAATCTGAACGACGTCGATTCAAAAGACGCCCTTCTCCAGGACTTCACGGCGGCGCCCATTCGTCATCTTGGTCGTCATCAATCAGCCATGGAGAACCCTCCCGACAGCCAATCAGCCGCCGGCAACTCTCGCGACCCCCGTGATGTCACGGGCCGCGGGGAAACGGCGCAGTCGACCCCACGTGTCCGACGGAACCGGACAGCCCTGCGGCTGTCTAAGCAGCGATAACCCTTACGTTATATATATTTATATATATACTAACACACGCGCAACGTTAATTGCGAAAGTCCACCCCAAAACCATCGCAACTTTTCAAAGTCGCCGCCTTGTGACGATCGTATTCATAGCAGCAGCAGCAGAAGACGCGGCAGTAGCAGTAGCAGCACTGGCAGTAGTCGGGATGCATTCATTTTTAAAACCGTGGCGAGACAAAGAGATCAACGGCATACACATTCCATGCTTTAAAGCCGACGGGATTCTCGCCCGCTGTATTTTTCCTGCGGTGCCGTGCGGCGAACCGGGCGCGTGCCACGTGAAACGTCGCGAGCGTCGCACGGCGTCGCGCGACTTCGCGAAGGCCGGTCACGTGACCGCCCGTCCGTGCCTCTCGTCCCCGGGACTCTCTCTCTCTCTCTCGTCTCTCTCTCTTCGGCGAAAGCCAAGCGTGGGCCGGAACTCCGTCCCGCGTCTCCACGCGCACAAACACAAATATAGTTTCAGTCCCAACGGTACATCGCCTCTGCAAACTGACATTATCCAGCGGCGGTTGTTTCGAGCGTAAAACTCTGCACTGGTTTCCGGCCCTTCTTGGGTCTCATCAGTAGGGCGTGGGCTTGTTGAACGAATGCTGCCGGGTGATCGGGCTTTGTTTGGCGAGAAGGCCGCCCCCCCTTCTGAACAAATCGTGGTCATCTCGCCGTCACCCCAAATCAATATTTGCCTCTTGCCCGCAGCCTCTCTCACCTCCATCTCCGCATGGAGACCTCTGTATCTCGAACCTACACCTCTGCCGTGTCTCCATCTCTCATCCATGTCCACCGTGCCGCTTCGCCTCGATATTTACGCCACGGCGAGGCAACGCCATTCTCGACCAGTGGCGGAGGGAGCGGTGACGGTGGAGGCCCCGTCTGGGTGGGCCACGCCGAAACCCTCCGTTCGTCGCCCCCACGCGTCCGGCCCGCCGGGCGCCGGCTCTGGCATCGCGGCTTCAGGCCGACGGCACCGCGTTGCCTTGCGCCGGCTGCTGCTGAGCCGCGGGCGGCGCACCGCCGCCACCGCCGCCGTTGTTGTTGCCGCCGTTCTGGCCGTCGCCGGCGGCGGCTGGCGGTGGGGTGGAGTCGGGGAGCTGGCTCAGCAGCTCCTGCAGCTGCTCGGGATTGGCGAGGCCGCGCAGCGCCTGGTTCTCCTGCTCCAGATGGCTGTTCTTCTCCACGAGCTCCTTGATCTGCTCGCGGAGGATCTCCACCTCCTCGCGCACCGCGAACATCAGGTGCGACTTCACCAGGTCCTGCCGGCACACGGTGGGGAGGGGAGGGGAGGGGAGGGGGAGGATGTGACGTCGGCTGGAGGCAGAATCTCGCCATCGCCTGGGTGGCCGGCGGAGGGGAGATGTAAACAAATCATGCTTGTGATGGTTTGGACAGATAGAGGATGGATACCGGAAAGAATAGCGCACATGGTAATGCTGCGGTGGCTAGGAGATGTTAACTACCTCGCCCAGCAAACAGGAGGTCGTGGGTTCGATTCCGACCCCGATGCCTGGTGGTGTGGATTTTTCTTCGGGTCCTCCGATTTTTTACCCTCCACATTTAGAATCAACGTGCCCCTATAGCATTTGGCTGCTGTCAATTTCCACACGATGATCATTTTTGATGGCCAGGTCGCTTCTGAAAAAATATCTATGTAGCTCAGTGAGCATTACCTGCCAAAAATAAAAATATATATTCATAGTTTTACAGTTTTTGTAGGCGGTTGTGGTGCTTCGGCTTGTTCCGTATCGGCGCGTTATTTTTTGCCGCGACATTTTCCTCTCGTGCGAATCTCATTACGATCGAATTGTGTGTGTTTGCCTCGGCGAGTCACAGAGTTCCACTTACCATGGCTTGCTCGATCTTGTTGTCAATAGCGACCATGCTGGCTCCGGGGGAGCTGAGACACACGGGGAAGAGAAGAAAAGAAATCAACGGTCACCTGAGCGACGTGAATATCTGGGCGTTGATGCGGATATGTGGGCTTCGATGTGGATACCTGGGCGATGATGTGGCGATGATGTGGATATCTGGAGTTTGATGTGGATATCTTGACGATGATGTAGACATCTGAGCGATGATGCGGATACGTGGACGATACGGCTATCCGGACGATGCGGATGCGGTGATGTTCATTAGTTGACAGTCAAATGGACATTTCTGTATGAATGTATGTATCAATGTATGTATTCATGGATGTATGTATGTATGAATGAATGTTTGTATGTATGTATGGATGAATGTATGCATGTTTGTATGAATGTATGTATGTATGATTGTATGTATGAATGTATGTATGTACTGCATGAATGTACGTTGTATGTATGTATGAATGTATTATTGTATGAATGTACAGTATGTATATATGAATGTATGTATCAAAGTATGTATTATTGTATGTATATATGAATGTGTGTATTATTGTATGTATGAATGTATGTATGTATGGGGGGGAAGGACAGGAAACTGAACACACAAAGCACAGTTTTTGATTCTCAGAGATGGAATTTAGACAATTTGTAAGTGCAGCGCAAAATGTAATGCGATGGTTTTTTGTTGTTGTTGATGTTGGGCAGTCAGTATTGACAACTCACTGGAGTTGAGAATCCGCTTTAATCTCAACTCGGTCTGGGTGAGTCTACGGGACTCTGGGTGAGTTTATGGGTATACGTGATTCACTTGTGGCCAGGCTTGAGACTGTCAAATCACTAGAACCCGGTTTAATCACAGGCAGCTGCCTGGATTAACGTTTCAAGTTTTAAGTTTCAAGTTTCATTTATTAGGTATCGCCCTGTGAGCCATGCGGCTCTTAAGTGGGGTGCAACCCAGGATGGACCCCCCCAGCAAGGCTGTGTCGCAGTCAATAGTCCGATTCACAGTGGCCCTCAAAAGACCCTGTGAGATTATCCCTAGAGTAGAGTAGGCTGCGAGCGCTGCAGCCAGGGTCTGAATTTGACAAATTTGATCGATGACTCGCAAGTTCATCTTCTTGGTTCTTTCGGTAAAGTCACGTAGAATGGAAATAATAAAATAATAAAATAAAACATTATAAAATTATTCTCACGACGTTTCGGCCACAACGCAAGCAGCCGTCATTCAGACGCTGTCTCCCCGACAGACCTGTTCTTCACCTGAGGACGGCTGCTTGCGTTGTGGCCGAAACGTCGTGAGAATAATTTTATAATGTTTTATTTTATTATTTTATTATTTCCATTCTACGTGACTTTACTGAAAGGACCAAGAAGATGAATCCCTGCAGTCACAAAAGCTTTAAATCGAAATTTGACTCGCAAGTTGCTTAATTGGGAAAAGCCACGAGGCAAATTTTGCTCCGACGGGTAGAAAATTTTCGATTTTAAACTTTCGTGACTGCAGGGATTCACATTCTTGGTTCTTTCGGTAAAGTCACGTAGACAAATGGTCACTTTAGCAGGGTTGGCACCTCTGATTAGCGCGGTTGGCTACGTACGGTGCGAACGAAGTTCAAAGTACGTACAGGCCCTCATGATGCTGGCCCGCAGAGTGCGTGTTTGCGTGTTTGTGTGCGTGCGTGCGCTTTACAGCTTTGGATAACCTTCGAATGGATACGTTCACCACACTTTGACCAGAGTGCTCAGCGCGGGACTTTGTTCTCGGCCAAGGAAGCCTACCTCGTGACAGTGTCAAAGCCACGACCCGTAGAGTCATTCAACCGTTCCCAACACAAGTGGGGGGGGGGGCGAGGAATGCGGAATTGAGACTCCGTCTCCAAGGCCACACAATGCCACGAAAAAATGCCACGGAACGCAAAAAATAGATTGCTCAGAAAAGGAGAGCCGTCGTATTTTTAAGGCAAAAGCTGAAGTGTCGATTTAAATCTTTCGTGACTGCGGGGATTCATATTCTTGGTTCTTTCGGTAAAGTCACGTAGAAGGGAAATAATAAAATAATAAACATAAAACAATAAAATGTAATTGTTTTATTTTTTTATTCCCTTCTACGTGACTTTATCTAAAGAACCAAGAATATAAAATTTAAAGTGTCGCAAATGTTGTTCAACTACAGCACGGGCTGCATACACGTCACTGCTTGCATAAGCACGGATCTGAAACGGATTAACTTGCTTCGGTTGCGTAACAAAACGTCTCGCAGCCCCCCCCCCTCCCTCCCCCGGTCCCCCGCCCCCATCATCGGCAGCTGTCCCTGTGTGGCACAAGGTGACTGAACGCCTGGCTCGGCGATGGGCATGCGTCTGCCAGGAGGGGCGAGAGATGCTGTTGCCCACAATTAAAGTCGCGTATGAGATTCTGCTCATTAATCAACTTGGGCACATTCTAAAGGAGAATGACGCCTCGGGTACACGCCAGAGCTGAACCCTCTGCGCGCGGCGCCATAATCGCCGGCCATCATCTCTCCACTGCTGGATGAAGGCCTCCCCCCACCTCCCCTCCCCCCCGGACGTTCTCTCGGATCGCCCTCGGAACGGCAACTTCCAATCAGGTAGGCGGTAGGGGTCACGTGACCAGGTCGCGGAACGCTCGTGGGGTAAAGAGTGGGTACTTTCCACGTCTCGCAAGATCTTTTCGGCCAGCGCGGAAGAGTAGGCCAAAAACACCCGACTTTGGGTGAACACAGAGGTCGCAACCGGGTACCCGATACCCGTACCCTACCCGATACCCGGCTACCCGTACCCGGCTGGGTACGGGTAGCCTTTTGCGACCCTGGTGCGGCCGGGTACGGGTACGGGTAGGCCGTGAGTCACTGGTGAGTAACCGTTTGTCACTCATTTCGGGTAGGGTACAGGTAGGGAACGGGTACCAGTACCCGGCCGGGTACGAGTACGGGTACCCACTTGCGACCCTGGTGCGACCGGGTACGGGTACGGAAACAAAACCCATTTGCGACCTCTGGGTGAACACCAGCGCGGGTTCAGAGCAGGGAGCGCGTGTAACATTTTACCGAGGGCAGCTGAAGTGAAATATAAATGGTCCGGGAGAGTTTGCGGAGGGGGCTTTGGATTTGGTTTGTCGACGTTAATGAAGCGGACACCGCCGTGGAGCGATGATTCAACAACACGCTCCACTTGCAATCCAGAGGTCACCGCTCCGATTTGATCTCCCCCCCTCTCCCCACCACCGCCCCTCTCCCCCGCCCGACCGCCTCCGTACGCCACGGTTACTCCGACGACGGTGGGGGTTAAAGTGCGGGCGCTGCCACCTCGTCCGCCCACTTTCCGAGAGCTGTCGAGTTGTGGGGACCCTTCCGCCAGCAGTGGCGTTTCGCAGGCAATTGCAGGGGCTGCGCCTTTTGCCTTAAAATTCGCGCTCGTGTGCCCCCCCCACCCCACCCCCTCTCCGCCACACCAAGCAAAGGTGGCACCAGCGGAGGCTTCGGTGTGCGGGGCAGCGCGCGGGTTGTGACACCGCCGCACGAATGTTGTCCCACACCTCGCTATCATTTCTGAAGCCACGTCGGGGGTATTGACCACACCCCGAAGCCAAGCGCCGTTTCAGCTCTCGAGTTTCGACATCGAACGGAGAGCTCCGGCGTTGCTGCAAATGGCCAAACAAGAATCGGCTAACCCGATACCGTTTCCTTTTCTTCCCCTCCCCCGCCCCCGCCCGTTGTACCGCTACGTGCGTTCCTGAAGCAGGAGCTGCCGGCACAGTGGGGCGAAACGTCGGACACCGCGCCGAACAACGCACAAAGTGGCACGACCCCAAACCGCGACGGAGAGCCACGTAGCAGCAGCAGCAGTAGCAGCACAACCGGGGGGTGGGGGAAACCACCCGGGCGGTGTTCTTCTCGCGACTGAAGTTGGCGCTCGGCTACGATCGCGCAAGCATGACGCCAGATCGCGTCCCGTTGCCCTCCGCCGCCGCGACGCGGGCGAATGGATGGAGCTTGCCGGCATGCTTTATTGAACAGCAGACCGGGAAGTTGCCAATTCTCTTCGCGATGCTTTGCCGTTATCAATTCCAAAATTGTGACCGCGTCACCGGCACGCAAACGGCCCAAACTCTTTCGCGACAAACAAGGCCCCCTAAACATCTAAACAACGTGACGTGACGTGCGGCTGATGGGCGTTCGTGCAACCCTTCCACAATTCCGGGTTTCGTGGTTTCCTCTTTCACCACTGAGAGGCTATAACCCCCCCTCCCTCCCGTCTTTTCACCCCCGTCTCCCGCGCCCCCCTCCCCCCAATCCGACCCAGCTCATTTCAGACTCTGTATAGGAGGGGGAACCACCTGGCCTAGAACACCTCCTCCTTTTCCTTTAAGGGGACGACTCTAGAATGTTCCATGCGCTAGGAGTGTACGATGCCCTCTGTTTTCCATGAAGGGAGGGGGCTCATCTTGATCCTTCCAAGTCGCCCAGTGCAGTCTTTCTGGCTACGGCGTTAAGGGTCTGCGAGTGGGGCATATCGACGTCTCGTTTTCCGTGCCAAGTCTTCGCGCTATTAAATATTGAACAATACATTGCCCGCCGTACGGCGGTCGTTGCAAAAAAATCGAAACGAGCGATGAAGTTCCCTCCGTCGAAAGATCGCCAAGAATAAGTGCTGCAAATACATATAAATAAACATTCACACGATAACACCATTTTCACACATTTCGCAGATTCCTCTACAGACATCACATGGCCACTATAAATTCCACACCAGGAATGACGTTTGCCTGCAACTCGCCCTCCCCAACTATCCGCGGTCCAAACGCCTAAATATAAATATAATCCTCGGCTCACCATCGCCACCATTGCCACCATCGTCGTCGTCGTCAAATCAGTCGTGAGCAATCCACCGCCGGATGAAGGCATCCTCCCAATTCCACTCACGGACGAAGGCCTTCCCACACCGTCAGTCGTGGGTGCCGTTTGACCAAACTTCGCCACACTGGCCAAGTATTGGCTGGTGAATCACACCACGGGATGTCAACTCAGATCGCTAGGCTCAAAGCGCAGTGCGCTGACCGCTGTCCCACCGTTCCAACCCTTTTGGTAGCTCATTATTTACAGCCTTGCGAAGGCTTCCCCCCCGCCGCCCCCCCCCCCCCCAGACCGTGACGGCCACGGCGCTTGCTTGACCGCTCCGGCCAAGTGCCGCGTTCGTCTAGCGCCGTGATCTTCACTAATTTCGGGGCCCACGCCGGCGCTGCGCGTGAGGGCCGCCACCCATTTCAAGCCATTGGGGTTTGACATCGGCACGACGGTGATGGGAAGCGTCGGGGGCCGCAAGGATGGGCCGCCAACGAAGAACACTGATCTAACGGGACGGGGGGGGGGGCGAGGGGGGGGACGTCACGACAGCCACGGACGCGAGCCGTGGCAGGGAATCGAACTCGGGAGTCGTCCCCGGGGTTCAAAGTGCATCGGCGGCCGGCAGACCGAATCACCGAGCGGCCCGCCCGGCCGCTCCACGGAGGTTTTGCTCGGGGGCCCAAAATAGCAACACAGACAGGGGGAGGAGGAGGAAGCATGCAGCCGCAAATTACCCCGAGTGACGGGCGGAGGTGGACAGATACAAAAGCGACGCAACCGACGACGCACGCGGAGAGATACAGTAGAGTGCGGCACAACGCAGCGCTGCAGTACGGTTGTGTACCGTCAACTGTTCTGGAGCTGCGTATATGTTTACACCGAATGTGGACGTGGCACGCGACCGCCCCGTGTGCTCTCGGGTTGCCAACTCTGGACTGCTGGTGCTATTCAGGGAGATATTTTTTTTCGTTGGTTGTCGTTCTTCTTATTATTATGATAATGAATTGATTTTCTTTAAATATCCAGTCGTCGTCGTCGTCACAATCTCAGCGATTTGCTTTCGATGGTAAACACCGAGGAACTGGATCGATGCGATTGCCAATTCCAGGCTTGGCAACCCTCCCTGCGCTCCCTCCCCCCCGCCCGCCGCATCTCCACGTTGCCACACAGCCTATGACACCTGCTTAGCTTACCCGACCAGACCTCCTGAAGGGTAACACGTTACACGCAATGCCCTCTCTTTCCCCAAACCTGCCAAAACGCCCCTTCTCCGCAGGACCGCGGTGATTTATTCGACCATGCTTCACCGCGCCCCGTCGGCTCAAAAGGCGGTGGGGGGAAGATCAGCACAGGCGTGCGGGAGCGCAGAAAGTACTGCACAACAGTCGATTTTTTGCTTTTCGCTTAGCGGCCTCCTGCCGCCCATCCAGGCGGTGCCGTGACGGCGTGTGCGATTGACGGAGCTCGTGTGAACGTTGTTCTCCGAAACACAACGCCACTGCTGTGCCCTTCCGATGCAATCTCCCCGGGCGCATCTCTCTACACGCCCAGCGACCATGCCGACGTTGGCGCCCCGACGTTGGGCCGACGTTGCACGTTTACGGAGGGACGGGGGGGGGGGCACCTCCTGCTCCTTCAACTCGACGGAGACGATCGTTTTGCGGAGGAACGATTCCCCCTTTGGTTTTCGAAAACCAATAAAAAAACAACAAAACTGTTTTTTTTTTATTTTACCAGGTCAGGTCCACCGAGCTGTGTGTAGCTCTTGTTCAGAAGCGGCCTGGCCGTCTCTAAAACGACAGCCCGACGAGGTGGATTTATGGGGGCCGAATACTCCAAACGCGTGTTTATAAATGTGGAGGGCAAAACCGGAGGACACGGAGAGAAATCCACGCGACTACGGGAAGAGCGAACACGCAAACCCCAACCATACAGCAGGCGTCAGGGTCGGGATCCAACTCACGACCTCCTGCATACCAGGCGAGGTAGTTAACATCTCACCACGGAGAGAGAGAGACACGCAAACCCCAACCATACAGCAGGCGTCAGGGTCGGGATCCAACTCACGACCTCCTGCATACCAGGCGAGGTAGTTAACATCTCACCACGGAGAGAGAGAGACACGCAAACCCCAACCATACAGCAGGCGTCAGGGTCGGGATCCAACTCACGACCTCCTGCATACCAGGCGAGGTAGTTAACATCTCACCACGGAGAGAGAGAGACACGCAAACCCCAACCATACAGCAGGCGTCAGGGTCGGGATCCAACTCACGACCTCCTGCATACCAGGCGAGGTAGTTAACATCTCACCACGGAGAGAGAGAGACACGCAAACCCCAACCATACAGCAGGCGTCAGGGTCGGGATCCAACTCACGACCTCCTGCATACCAGGCGAGGTAGTTAACATCTCACCACGGAGAGAGAGAGACACGCAAACCCCAACCATACAGCAGGCGTCAGGGTCGGGATCCAACTCACGACCTCCTGCATACCAGGCGAGGTAGTTAACATCTCACCACGGAGAGAGAGAGACACGCAAACCCCAACCATACAGCAGGCGTCAGGGTCGGGATCCAACTCACGACCTCCTGCATACCAGGCGAGGTAGTTAACATCTCACCACGGAGAGAGAGAGACACGCAAACCCCAACCATACAGCAGGCGTCAGGGTCGGGATCCAACTCACGACCTCCTGCATACCAGGCGAGGTAGTTAACATCTCACCACGGAGAGAGAGAGACACGCAAACCCCAACCATACAGCAGGCGTCAGGGTCGGGATCCAACTCACGACCTCCTGCATACCAGGCGAGGTAGTTAACATCTCACCACGGAGAGAGAGAGACACGCAAACCCCAACCATACAGCAGGCGTCAGGGTCGGGATCCAACTCACGACCTCCTGCATACCAGGCGAGGTAGTTAACATCTCACCACGGAGAGAGAGAGACACGCAAACCCCAACCATACAGCAGGCGTCAGGGTCGGGATCGAACTCACGACCTCCTGTATACCAGGCGAGGTAGTTAACATCTCGCCGGAGCTGTCCTGGCTCCCGTTCCCTGTGAAACTGTAATCCAATAACGTTCTACACGTCTTGCAGATTTGACAACACGCAAAGCTGCTCACAACCAGCAGAGGAAGGCCCGACCGCCACCCCATATGCCTCTCACGCGTGTCGCGCGACCACTACATTTGCTCGTATGGATTATTCTCAGCCTTGCCTGAACCACCAACTCAAGAGATCTAACGATGCGCGCAGGTGTGCCGCCGCTGCCGCCGCCCGCAAACAACAGGAAGGCCCGGCTCCCATGCCATATGCCCTGCGCGTGTGTCACGTGACCACCGCATCGTACGTCGCACGTAACGATGCCCTCAGCCTCGTCTAGACCGCCGGCTCGGCAGGGCCGAGTGCGCGTGGCCGTGCCGCCATCGTCATCGTGGTCAAGGCCGCCGACTCTACAGAAAGCCGGGGCGAGTGGATCCACGGGTGGCGACGTCAGCGGACGGGCCACGGCACACGACGGCGGCAGCAGCAATTCTCGCCTCATCGGCGTTTAGCGTCCGCCCGCGGTGTGGCCGGCCAAAGGTCTGAGAACGTTCTAAAGTCCTCGCCCGCCCCCCCCGCCCTTCGCTCCGAGGCGTCTCGCGAAGTCGCTGCCCAACGTCGCTGCAACGTTACTCCTCCCGCTGCCCCCCAATCGACGCCATCTGTGCCACCGCGGTAAATGGTTGTTGTACCTTAGCCAGAGGTCGCAAACGAGTTTTGATTCCTTAACCGTACCCGGCCGCACCAGGGTCGCAAATGGGTACCCGTTCCCTACCCGAAATGAGTGACAAACGGTGACTCACCAGTGACTCACGGCTTACCCGTACCCGGCCGCACCAGGGTCACAAACGGGTATCGGGTACCCGGTTGCGACCTCTGACCTTAGCCTCGGGCGGCGGGGGAGGGGGTGGCAGTTAAACCCAAGTGATTAAAGTGAAATACAAAAATGTAGCCCGCTACTTTGTTGCCGTTGATGGCAACATTCGCAACGCCGCCGGTACATTTTTCAAAAGGTAAATGGCGCGGCCCTGCAACTGCTCGCTCACCACACCGCTGGCGGAGGTTGCGGAGGTCCCCTCTAGCGCGTGGGGTATTTGGCCTACTCTTCCACCCTGGCCAGACAACTTGGAAGAGGCGGGAGTTCCCACACTTTACTCCACCTGCACGCGGCCGACCGACCGATCGACCGACTTATTTGACGCCGCTGGTCCCTACCATGGTAAGTGACGCAGGTTTGCCGTTTTCAATTTTCAGGCAATTAATCCCGAGCTCTCGGGAGGTTTAAACGCATTTCTCAACGGATTAACCGAGAAATGCTGGGAGCAAATTGTGAATAAGACGAAAAAAGAGCCTTTGTTGTGTAGACTGGTTCAAATGGGAGGTTCCAAAAGTTGTTAAGGTGCGGCTGATGTAAAAGTGCGGTTGCTGTAAATGGGACTGAGCCTTTGTTATGTAGAGGTGGTGCGGCTGAAACCGCACCGAACCTCACAATGGCTCCTCCCACCCTCAACCAGTATATATACAGATGTAGTGGTGATACGCGCTGGGATTAGGGATCGTATGCCAGCGAGTAATGATTGGCTGTGTATGTGGTGACGCGCGCTGACGGTGGAGGATCAGGGGTCAGCGCGGGGTCGTGGGTTACGGGGTACTGATTGGCTGTGGGCCGGTGACGCGCTGAGAGGGAGTGACCGGGTGGCAGCGCGGTGTGATTGGTGGAGTAGTGTTAACACGCGCTGGGGAAAACGGATCGTAGAGAGAGTGCGTCGTGATTGGTTCACTAAGGAGCGATGCTCACGTCGACGTCCGCATCAGCTCCGTCTCTCGTGAGCAGGGGCTATAAAAGGGGATGCACACAGGCGTAAGGGCAGTATGTAACCAGCGAAGAATGAAGACGGGGATGAAGACATAGGGCCCTGCGGTACCTAGTCCCGCTGTCCTAACGGGACCGGGACTCTGTGTAACCCAGAGGCGAGTGTATTGTGTGTAGCCATAGGCATAGAGTCTACACGAGCCGAATGCATTGTGTGTAGCCAGAGGCATAGGGTCTACACGAGTCAAGTGTGTTGTGTGTAGCCAGAGGCATAGGGTCTACACGAGTCAAGTGTATTGTGTGTAGCCAGAAGCATAGAGTCTACACGAGTTAAGTGGAGTGTATAGCCCAAAGGATAGAGACCACCCGTTGTATTGTGATACGTCAAGATTTAATAAAAGTGTGTTACCCGTCAAGAAGTTCCTGCCGTCAATTCCAATACTTCACAAGGACTGTTTTCTTGGAATTTCTCTCACTTGATGCAGCAGTTGTGCTGTGACGGCTCCACCTTAAGACGGAAGCTTGTGTTGCCTCCGAAGCGTGGTGATTTTTATTTTATTTTTTATTTTACTTTTATTAATTTTAATTTTTTACCTACGTGACTTTACCGAAAAAACCTAAGAATATGAATCCTTGCAGTCACGAAAGCTTCAAATCTAGAAGAAGAAAAAACACAATGGAGGCATTCCCTACCGTCAAGGCCAGAGACACAGAGAGAGGCCTCTTCAACCTCCCAATGACAATCACCGAGAGGGCAGGCGCCAGCGACAAGACGATTGGCAGATTATCCCGTATCTTTCGTTTGTTATCATGCGTAAGGGGAAATAAAAATAAAAAGTTCAAGGTGATATCGGGGAAGAAGAAGAAAAAATGTTTCGCTCACAACCACTGAAAAATTACGAGCCCGTGGGTCAAGTTTGGTCAGGTCAATGAAGCGCCCAACACCGACGCAGGCTGGCGAGGTATTTGTCCAACAATGGATTGACAGGGGGCTGTAAATCGATTTCCGTATTCTCTCTATCATAAAACATGCTCTTCCCCCACCCCCCCGGTATTATGAAGCAAAGGTCGTGGTGGTGTGGCATTTTTATAATCCACGAGCGGTTTTTTTGGGGCAAGATCGCGCGAAAATAAATGTGTTGTTAAACCCGCCACCATCACCCAACGCCACCATCACCCAACCAAACATGACAATTCGTTACTATCTGAAGCTTTCGTGACTGCAGGAATCCATACTCTTTGGTTCTTTGGGTAAAGTCACGTAGGTAGACAAAATAACAGATCACGACGTTTCGATCGCCACACAAGCGATCGTCATCAGGTGGGAGAATCACAGCAGGAAAACTGCTGAAACGGGCATCACGACGCAGCCGGCAAGGAACCAGGCAGCAGAGGTCGCAACCGGGTACCCGATACCCGTACCCTACCCGATACCCGGACACCCGTACCCGGCCGGGTACGGGTACCGCTTTGCGACCCTGGTGCGGCCGGGTACGGGTAGGCCGTGAGTCACTGGTGAGTAACCGTTTGTCACTCATTTCCCAACGTCTTGTCTCTTCTCACAATTCAAGTTCCTAGAATCAACCCACCCGCGCCTGCAACATGGCTTCATCCCAGAGGTCGTAATCGGGTACCCGATACCCGTACCCTACCCGATACCCGGCTACCCGTACCCGGGCGGGTACGGGTACCCGTTTGCAACCCTGGTGCGGCCGGGTACGGGTAGGCCGTGAGTCACTGGTGAGTAACTGTTTGTCACTCATTTCCCAACGTCTTGTCTCTTCTCACAATTCAAGTTCCTAGAATCAACCCACCCGCGCCTGCAACATGGCTTCATCCCAGAGGTCGTAATCGGGTACCCGATACCCGTACCCTACCCGATACCCGGCTACCCGTACCCGGCCGGGTATCGGGTAGGGTACGGGTACCCGTTTGCGACCCTGGTGCGGCCGGGTACGGGTACGGGTAAGGAATCAAAACCCGTTTTCGACCTCTGCCAGGCAGGTTCAATTTCCCGGGAAGACCAGCAGATCTCCTGACAAGAGGGCGGCGATCACTGGGAAAACCAGGACAGCTGGGAAACTTTAGCGGCAAACCACAACCCCAACAACCCCCCTTTGCACACACAGAACGCCCCGGCGCGCTCTCACACTACGCGACACCGATATAAAACTTTTCCGTGAACGTCAAAGTGCCATTTATACGACGGTCAATAAATAACACGGAAAACCTTAACGTGCCGTGTTTAACGTTAAACATTAATGTGACTTAAAGTGTCAAAATTAAGTGCACTTTGCTAATTAGGGTCGACTTGACGATATTACTAACGATAACAATTCCAAACGTTTTCAGCCCCTTTTGTGAATGCAAAACATGTCGGTCACCGGGGTTTGTTTGACCATACTTCACCACACTGGTCACCCAGGACTGGTTCAGATGTCACTCACCACCGATGTTAGCCGTGGCCTGGGATTGAACTCACATAGCCTGTTGAACTTTTTTCGCACTATACAAAGCCAAACGTGTCAATCGGAGGTGCGGGGATGAACAACAGATTATGGGACTCTGTGTGAGTCTATGGGACTCTGTGTGAGTCTATGGGTCTCTGCGTGAGTCTACGGATCTCTGTGTGAGTCTATGGGTCTCTGTGTGAGTCTATGGGTCTCTGTGTGAGTCTATGGGTCTCTGTGTGAGTCTATGGGCATCCATGTGAGTCTATGGGTCTCTGTGTGAGTCTATGGGTCTCTGTGTGAGTCTATGGGTCTCTGTGTGAGTCTATGGGTCTCTGTGTGAGTCTATGGGTCTCTGTGTGAGTCTATGGGTCTCTGTGTGAGTTACGGGTCTCTGTGTGAGTCTATGGGGTCTCTGTGTGAGTCTATGGGTCTCTGTGTGAGTCTATGTGTCTCTGTGAGAGTCTATGGGTCTCTTGTGTGAGTCTATGGGTCTCTGTGTGAGTCTTGGGTCTCTGTGTGAGTCTATGGGTCTCTGTGTGAGTCTATGGTCTCTGTGTGAGTCTATGGGTCTCTGTGTGAGTCTATGGGTCTCTGTGTGAGTCTATGGGTCTCTGTGTGAGTCTATTGGTCTCTGTGTGAGTCTATGGGTCTCTGTGTGAGTCTATGGGTCTCTGTGTGAGTCTATGGGTCTCTGTGTGAGTCTATGGGTCTCTGTGTGAGTCTATGGGTCCTCTGTTGATCCCGGGTCTCTGTGTGAGTCTATGGGTCTCTGTGTGAGTCTATGGGTCTCTGTGTGAGTCTATGGTCTCTGTGTGAGTCTATGGGTCTCTGTGTGAGTCTATGGGTCTCTGTGTGAGTCTATGGGTCTCTGTGTGAGTCTATGGGTCTCTGTGTGAGTCTATGGGTCTCTGTGTGAGTCTATGGGTCTCTGTGTGAGTCTATGGGTCTCTGTGTGAGTCTATGGTCGCTGTGTGAGTCTATGGGTCTCTGTGTGAGTCTATGTGTCTCTGTGTGAGTCTATGGGTCTCTGTGGAGTCATGTTTCTCTGTGTGAGTCTATGGGTCTCTGTGTGAGTCTATGGGTCTCTGTGTGAGTCTATGGTCTCTGTGTGAGTCTATGGGTCTCTGTGTGAGTCTATGGGTCTCTGTGTGAGTCTATGGGTCTCTGTGTGAGTCTATGTGTCTCTGTGTGAGTCTATGGGTCCTCTGTGTGAGTCTATGGGTCTCTGGATGAGTCTACATGGGTCTCTGTTGTGAGTCTATGGGTCTCTGTGTGAGTCTATGGGTCTCTGTGTGAGTCTATGGGTCTCTGTGTGAGTCTACGGGTCTCTGTGTGAGTCTATGGGTCTCTGTTGAGTCTTACAGGGTCTCTGTGTGAGTCTATGGGTCTCTGGTGAGTCTATGGGTCATCCTGTGTGAGGTCTATGGGTCTCTGTGTGAGTCTACGGGTCTCTGTGTGAGTCTATGGGTCTCTGTGTGAGTCTACAGGTCTCTGTGTGAGTCTATGGTCTCTGTGTGAGTCTATGGGTCTCTGTGTGAGTCTACTGGGTCTCTGTGTGAGTCTATGGGTCTCTGTGTGAGTCTATGGGTCTCTGTGTGAGTCTATGGGTCTCTGTGTGAGTCTATGGGTCTCTGTGAGGTCTACAGTCTCTGTGTTGAGTCTACAGGGTCTCTGTGTGAGTCTATGGGTCTCTGTGTGAGTCTATGGGTCGCTGTGTGAGTCTATGTGTCTCTGTGTGAGTCTATGGGTCTCTGTGTGAGTCTATGGGTCTCTGTGTGAGTCTACGGGTCTCTGTGTGAGTCTACGGTCTCTGTGTGAGTCTACGGGTCTCTGTGTGAGTCTAGTGGTCTCTGTGTGAGTCTAGCAGGTCTCTGTGTGAGTCTATGGGTCTCTGGTGAGTCATACGGGTCTCTGTGTGAGTCTACGGTCTCTGTGTGAGTCTATGGGTCTCTGTGTGAGTCTATGGGTCTGTGTGAGTCTATGGGTCTCTGTGTGAGTCTACGGGTCTCTGTGTGAGTCTATGGGTCTCTGTGTGAGTCTATGGGTCTCTGTGTGAGTCTATGGGTCTCTGTGAGTCTATGGGTCTCTGTGTGAGTCTACAAGGTCTCTGTGTGAGTCTACGGGTCTCTGTGTGAGTCTACGGGTCTCTGTGTGAGTCTATGGGTCTCCTGTGTGAGTCTAGGGTCTCTGTGTGAGTCTATGGTCTCTGTGTGAGTCTATGTGTCTCTGGTGAGTCTATGGTCTCTGTGTGAGTCTATGGGTCTCTGTGTGAGTCTATGGGTCTCTGTGTGAGTCTACGGGTCTCTGTGTGAGTCTATGGGTCTCTGTGTGAGTCTATGGGTCTCTGTGTGAGGTCTACAGGTCTCTGTGTGAGTCTATGGGTCTCTGTGTGAGTCTACGGGTCTCTGTGTGAGTCTAGTGGTCTCTGTGAGGTCATGGGTCTCTGGTGAGTCTATGGGTCTCTGTGTGAGTCTACGGGTCTCTGTGTGAGTCTATGGTGTCTCTGTGTGCGTCTAGGGTCTCTGTGTGAGTCTATTGGGTCTCTGTGTGAGTCTATGGGTCTCTGTGTGAGTCTATGGGTCTCTGTGTGAGTCTACGGGTCTCTGTGTGAGTCTAAGGGTCTCTGTGTGAGTCTATGGGTCTCTGTGTGAGCTCTGGGTCTCTGTGTGAGTCTATGGGTCTCTGTGTGAGTCTATGGGTCTCTGTGTGAGTCTATGGGTCTCGTGTGCTAGTCTATGGGTCTCTGTGTGAGTCTATGGTCTCTGTGTGAGTCTATGGGTCTCTGTGTGTATGTCTACTTGAGGTCTCTGTGTGAGTCTATGGGTCCTCTGGTGTGAGTCTACTAGGTCTCTGTGTGAGTCTACGGGTCCTCTGTGTGAGTCTATGGGTCTCCTGTGTGAGTCTACAGGTCTCTGTGTGAGTCTATGGGTCTCTGGTAGAGTCTACAGGGTCTCTGTGTGAGTCTATTGGGTCCTCTGGATGAGTCTACGGGGTCTCCTGTGGGTGAGTCTATGGGTCCTCTGTGTGAGTGTACTGGGTCTCTGTGTGAGTCTATGGGTCTATGTGTGAGTCTAGGGTCTCTGTGTGGGAGTCCTATGGGTCTCTGTGTTGAGTCTATGGTGTCTCTGGTGTGAAGTGTCTACGGTCTCCTTGTGTGAGTCTGGGGTCTCTGTGTGAGTCTATGGGTCTCTGTGTGAGTCTGTGGTCTCTGTGTGAGTCTATGGGTCTCTGTGTGAGTCTATGGGTCGCTGTGTGAGTCTATGGGTCTCTGGTGAGTCTATGGTCTCTGTGGAGTCTATGGGTCCTGTGTGAGTCTATGGTCTCTGTGTGAGGGGTCTTGTGAGTCTACAGGTCTCTGTGTGAGTCTATGGGTCTCTGTGTGAGTCTATGGGTCTCTGTGTGAGTCTATGTGTCTCTGTGAGAGTCTATGGGTCTCTGTGTGAGTCTATGGGTCTCTGTGTGAGTCTACGGGTCTCTGTGTGAGTCTACGGGTCTCTGTGTGAGTCTACGGGTCTCTGTGTGAGTCTGTGGGTCTCTGTGTGAGTCTACAGGTCTCTGTGTGAGTCTATGGGTCTCTGTGTGAGTCTACGGGTCTCTGTGTGAGTCTACGGGTCTCTGTGTGAGTCTATGGGTCTCTGTGTGAGTCTGTGGGTCTCTGTGTGAGTCTATGGGTCTCTGTGTGAGTCTATGGGTCTCTGTGTGAGTCTATGGGTCTCTGTGTGAGTCTATGGGTCTCTGTGTGAGTCTATGGGTCTCTGTGTGAGTCTATTGGTATCCGTGTGAGTCTATGGGTCTCTGTGTGAGTCTATGTGTGTTGAACTTCTTTAGCTAACCGCGCAAACCTTTACGCTTATTCTACCCCCTTTCCCCTCAAGCGTAAAACAATTTTAAATCGCAGGTGATGCCAGCGTCAATTAATTCAGCGAGACGGCTCGTTGTATAATCATTACATGTCATTTGTACGTCGCCAAGTACATTCCGATGGGCTAGCAAGCATTTACTTGCCGAACAGTTTAAACGTCGCCACGTGACCGCAATACTTTGGGGGCATGAATATGGTTTTACAGAACTTTACGATCGCAAGCTCGGCACATCTGAGATGGCCAAGACCATGGGACCTCTTATGCCAGTACCAAAATATACTAATAGGGGTTTTCCTCTTTTTTCTGGCAACAAAACTGACACCTTTTGCAAGGAATCATGCTTACATTAACCACAATACTTGCAGTCAAATGCAAACAAAAAACAATACTCTGGTAATTTATGCATTGTCTTTGAAACTGATTGGTCCACACCAGAGACAGCTTTCTTTAGAGCCTCGTCTCATATGGTGTTCGACCAGATGACGCCAAAAGGCGCACAGTTCAAAGACAACGCACTACCAGAGTAATGAGGGCTCGGGGTGAGCAGCTACATCATGGGACCTCTTTTGCCAGTACCAAAATATACTAATAGGGTTTTGTTGCCAGAAAAAAAGTGGAAAAACCATATTAGTATGGCCAAGACCGTTAACATTCCCCATCTCATCTTTACGCCTGCCTTTACAGCAACGATGCAATAATGCACAATGAACTGCCCAGTGGAATGCATTTGAAGCGGTTACTCAAGCCAAGCACGGAGGAGATGGAGCGATCAAATCAGTTCGTGGCTATTGGATTGTTACATCACAGGAACGTAAGATATTGTGGGGTTGGTATAAATGATAATAAGTGTTTATTATAGCAGGAAGATATTTCACGATCAGTGGATTTAGGATTCTGCGCGGCCTTTTGATTAATTGGGCCAATCGTCCTCCAAAAATGTGGGACCATTCTGAAAAATATCAAGCCTTGATTTGAATTAGTGGGATTTCTCGGGGAAAAAAATTATCATCGGATTATTTTTATTCTAATTGAGGGATTGAATCGACGGACAATTTGGATGACAGGAACTAGGAGAAACGTTGATGTTTATTGTTTTACGTTATTTTGCTGAAGTAAGGTTTTTTTTTTTCCCCACCGTTAATGTACCAGCGGCGGTCACATTTAGACAGCTGTGCTGTCCAAAGGGACATCTTAATTCTAATAGAAGGGCACAGAGTACGCTGGAGTCTCTCGTATTTTTAGAAAAGGCAAGTGGCAAATTGCCGTGCCCGATCCATTTTGCATGCAGCCGGTTGAAATGAATGGAAAAAACCCAAAGTTGAATATCATAAACGTCCACACAATTACAGCCAGTGACGGATGACGACGATCGTCCTGATGATGACGCCAGTGACGATGATGGTTTGGAGAGGATAACGGAGTAGGATTGACGATAATGGTGGTGACGATTATAATATCTGATTAAAAACCTATGCCCTGCGCCCTAAACAAATTCGACGATAAAAGATCGCAAACCTCTTTTAAATCCTTTTTTGGGCAGCAGGGCATGGGTCTTTCGATCAGCCGTACGCATTCGCACCTGTCCCCACCGATTTATTTGACAATTTATTTTTTAAAAAGTGGAAACTGCACTTGTTCAATAAACAAGAGGATTTGGCAACGTCGCGATACACCGGTGTACGGTTTGTGGTTCACAATTGATTTTTGGGTCAGATCGCGCAGGTAAAAATGATCGTCGCAAAGCCATCTTCCTTCAGCCGACGCAGACGGCTAAATAAGGTTGTCACGTGACGGACAAACGTGCCGATTTATTGCCGCTGCAGCACAGCGGTGCGTTGCTGGAGAGCGATCCACGTTTAACGATCGGGCACGGACGTTTCGCTGGTGGTCACAGCGACAGCATCATCAGGTAGCTGCCAGAATTGCGAACATGGGATTCATCTTCTTGGTTCTTTCGGTAAAGAACAGGTGTTCTTCACCTGAGGACGGCTGCTTGCGTTGTGGCCGAAACGTCGTGAGAATGATTTTATTATGTTTTATTTTTATTATTTTATTATTTCCCTTCTACGTGCTCCATCGTTTGGCCCTTAAACGTTGAATGTATTCGCCTAAATGACGTTACGTTAGATTGTGAGATTGTGAGAGGGGGGGCGGGAAATGCGGTCAAACAACATGCTCTCTGTGATGGCATGAAATAAATTAGAAGATTTTAATTAAAAAAACACGATGAAACCCGCTTGAAAAACACACGTTCGTTTACACGATGCCAATTCTATGGAACAAGGGCAGCCTCTCTTCTCAAGTAAAATAAATACTGGAAAATCTTACAAGAGATGTTCAACACAGTTTTGTTTTTTTAATGTCACCCTACACCCTACAGTTTTATTGGAAACACAGCAGCACAAATTTGCTCCATCCACGCTCGCCCCTGGCTGCTGTTCACACTTGCTCAACCGGGCGGTATCAATGCCTGTCCCGGTTCAGATTTTAGCGCATTTTCGAATTACTACAATATTAAAGTTTGTTTTTCCACTCGTTGTTGGGGCTTCTAATCCCTATAAATGAGTTAGAACGTGCTGGCGGGGTTTATCTGCCATCGCGAATAGCCCAAATGGCAAGCCAGCTACCGCTGGGGTTCCCGCGACGAGATATTTAGTGGTACATTATGACGACGTTAATTTTGACGTGACCATCTCAACGATACAATTTTTCCCGTAACGATGTGAACGTTATTTTAAAAAAAATTTGACCTAATGCTTTTCTCTACTTTTAGTCGGTGAAGATGCACGTACTGAAAAAAAACAAGATTCCTCAACTGCATTTCGCTGAAAATAAGCCGGCCATGCGCCTTAATTGACGGGACGCTACGATCCGTGTGGGCATTCGTGAAAAAACCAAAACGATGAGCCAGGAACCGGGGCGTCGAGATTCACTCGCCACCGATGGCAGCCGCGCCTGGGGAATTGACCTCGGGGTCGCCGGCCTCGTCACGCCACCCCGCTCATCCCGAGCCAAATCAAGACGGGGAAAAGTTCGTTCGGTCGCGATCGATATGCAACGCACGGGGGCCGCACCGGATAAGCGCGGCGCGAGTCGTTGAGTCGTTGGTTCAAATCCGTGGCACGGGGGGGGGGGTGTGGGATCATCGGCTCAGTCACCGATCCCCCTGGGAGGTTTTCGTGGCTGGGGAGGGGGGGGGTCCGTACCACCGGTCACGGACGTCAACGACGGCAGGGGAAGCCCGGCTCGGGACGTTCAACCGATTCGGGCCGCGCGTGTGATTTCACGGGGAGATCACGTTGACCACCTTCCTCGACGAGGGAGAAACGTTTGAGAGATATCATGGCGTAAGTGCGTGCGTGCTTGTGTAAGTGCGCGCGTACGTGCTTGTGTAAGTGCGTGCGTGCGTGCTTGTGAAAGTGCGTGCGTACGTGCTTGTGTAAGTGCGTGCGTACGTGCTTGTGTAAGTGCGTGCGTACGTGCTTGTGTAAGTGCGTGCGTACGTGCTTGTGAAAGTGTGTGCGTACGTGCTTGTGTAAGTGCGTGCGTACGTGCTTGTGTAAGTGCGTGCGTGCGTGCTTGTGAAAGTGTGTGCGTGCGTGCTTGTGTAAGTGCGTGCGTGCGTGCTTGTGTAAGTGTGTGCGTGCGTGCTTGTGAAAGTGCGTGCGTACGTGCTTGTGTAAGTGCGTGCGTGCGTGCTTGTGTAAGTGCGTGCGTGCGTGCTTGTGTAAGTGTGTGCGTACGTGCTTGTGTAAGTGCGTGCGTACGTGCTTGTGTAAGTGCGTGCGTGCGTGCTTGTGAAAGTGCGTGCGTGCGTGCTTGTGTAAGTGTGTGCGTGCGTGCTTGTGTAAGTGTGTGCGTACGTGCTTGTGTAAGTGCGTGCGTACGTGCTTGTGTAAGTGCGTGCGTGCGTGCTTGTGAAAGTGCGTGCGTACGTGCTTGTGTAAGTGCGTGCGTACGTGCTTGTGAAAGTGCGTGCGTACGTGCTTGTGAAAGTGCGTGCGTACGTACGTGCGTAAGTGCGTGCGTACGTGCTTGTGTAAGTGCGTGCGTACGTGCTTGTGTAAGTGCGTACGTGCCAAACGTTGAACCGGCTTTCTTCATCCATGCTCCAGAATTTGTATTTAGAGGGGGAAAAATGTGGGTGCATTGCCCCACCTGACATGATGCATGTACGTATTTTCAACTTCGATCGCACCGTACGTAGCTGAACCGCGCTAATCAGAGGTGTGTGGGAAGGACAAAAAACTATGGGTCTTTGTGTGAGTCTGTGGGTCTCTCTGTGAGTCTATTGGTCTGTGTGAGTCTATGGGTCTCTGTGTGAGTCTGTGGGTCTCTGTGTGAGTCTGTGGGTCTCTGTGTGAGTCTGTGGGTCTCTGTGTGAGTCTGTGGGTCTCTGTGTGAGTCTGTGAGTCTGTGGGTCTCTGTGTGAGTGTGTGGGTCTCTGTGTGAGGCTGTGGGTCTCTGTGTGAGTCTGTGGGTCTCTGTGTGAGTCTGTGAGTCTGTGGGTCTCTGTGTGAGTGTGTGGGTCTCTGTGTGAGGCTGTGGGTCTCTGTGTGAGTCTGTGGGTCTCTATGTGAGTCTTTGGGTCTGTGTGAGTCTTTGGGTCTGTGTGAGTCTTTGCGTCTCTGTGTGAGTCTGTGGGTCTCTGTGTGAGTCTGTGGGTCTCTGTGTGAGTCTTTGGGTCTCTGTGTGAGTCTGTGGATCTCTGTGTGAGTCTATGGGTCTCTGTGTGAGTCTGTGGGTCTCTCTGTGAGTCTATTGGTCTGTGTGAGTCTTTGGGTCTCTGTGTGAGTCTGTGGGTCTCTGTGTGAGTCTGTGGGTCTCTGTGTGAGTCTGTGGGTCTCTGTGTGAGTCTGTGGGTCTCTGTGTGAGTCTGTGAGTCTGTGGGTCTCTGTGTGAGTGTGTGGGTCTCTGTGTGAGGCTGTGGGTCTCTGTGTGAGTCTGTGGGTCTCTATGTGAGTCTTTGGGTCTGTGTGAGTCTTTGGGTCTGTGTGAGTCTTTGCGTCTCTGTGTGAGTCTGTGGGTCTCTGTGTGAGTCTGTGGGTCTCTGTGTGAGTCTTTGGGTCTCTGTGTGAGTCTGTGGATCTCTGTGTGAGTCTATGGGTCTCTGTGTGAGTCTGTGGGTCTCTGTGTGAGTCTGTGGGTCTGTGTGAGTCTTTGGGTCTGTGTGAGTCTTTGCGTCTCTGTGTGGGTCTGTGGGTCTCTGTGTGAGTCTGTGGGTCTCTGTGTGAGTCTACGGGTCTCTGTGTGAGTCTGTGGGTCTCTGTGTGAGTCTGTGGGTCTCTGTGTGAGTCTGTGAGTCTGTGGGTCTCTGTGTGAGTGTGTGGGTCTCTGTGTGAGGCTGCGGGTCTCTGAGTGAGTCTGTGGGTCTCTATGTGAGTCTGTGGGTCTCTGTGTGAGTCTGTGGGTTTCTGAGTGAGTCTGTGGGTCTCTGTGTGAGTCTGTGGGTCTCTGTGTGAGTCTGTGGGTCTCTGTGTGAGTCTGTGGGTCTCTGTGTGAGTCTGTGGGTCTCTGTGTGAGTCTGTGGGTCTCTATGTGAGGCTGTGGGTCTCTGTGTGAGTCTGTGGGTCTCTATGTGAGTCTGTGGGTCTCTGTGTGAGTCTGTGGGTCTCTGTGTGAGTCTGTGGGTCTCTGTGTGAGTCTGTGGGTCTCTGTGTGAGTCTGTGGGTCTCTGTGGGTGTCTCTATGGGTATCTCTAGAGGTCTCTGTGAGTCTACGGGTCTGTGTGTCTGTAGGTCTCTGTGTATGTATGTTAAACTTATTTTGCACTACCGTACGTAGTGCCGGCTCCAAACCACAAAACCGAAACCACCGGGCGAGACATTCCGCGCTCACCTGTCGTCTTCAGCCGTGCCCACCGCACCTTGAGCCACACCAGAGGAGGGCATCGCCACCGCCACCGCCGCACCGTCCGCTCCTCCGCCAGCGGTTGACGGCTCCGCGAACGCCTGCTGCTGCTGCTGCTGGTGGCCGTCCAGCCGCGGCACGACGCCGGCCGATCCCAGGAGGTACCGACCGGCGCCCGCGGCTCCCGCCGGCAGCAGCAGCGGCGGCGGCGGAAACAGCGCGGCGTCCATCTGCGCCGCGTCCGCGAAGCCGACGTTGAACGTCTGGGCGAGGGCGACGGGCAGCGGAGACGTGACGCCGGCGGGTTCGCCGGAGTGGACGTTCGACACGATGTTGTCGAAGCCCAGGGCCACCGGCGGAGGCTGCGCGAGAACGTGGGCGTTGACCGCCCTCCCCGCGGCGCTCTGACCGCTCTGCTGCTGAAACATCGGCGCAAGCTGCTGGGGGGGGTCCGGGCCGGCTTGCGGCGCGGTGCCCAGCGGCCGCAGGTGAGGGTTCTGCGCCATGAACTGCTGCTGGCCCTGCGACGAGTGCATCTGCGCCAGCACGGAGTTGAGCTGCTGCGTGACGGCGCTCGGGGGGCTCTTCGGCACCGCGGGGAACCCGGCCGCGATCGGCGACGCCGGCTTGTGGACCGCCGACGACGCCAGCGAATGCTGGAGGAAATTGCCGTCCGCTGTTTGAGGATGCGGCGGCATTCTTTGCTGCCAGGCCTGCTGCTGCTGCTGCTGTAGAAGCACCGGCGGATGCGGAGAATTGGCCCTCATCTGCAGTTCGGACAAATTCGGTAACGGCGCTTGTGGCGGCAGCTGCGGCGGCTGCATCTGAACGCCGAAGGAGGGCATCTGCTGCTGCTGCTGCTGCTCCATCTGCTGATCTAAGAGACCGCCGTGGAATCCAAGGGCCTGCTGAAGCTGAGGGTTGTCAGTCCCTTCCTCCACGAGGCAGATCCCATAGCCCTGCTGCGGAACTTGCAACGGCTGCTGCTGTTGCTGTTGCTGCTGCTGTTGCTGTTGCTGGCCAGCCTGCAACAGAGCATCGCTGCCCACGTTCGAGGCTGTCACGCTCTGCAGATTGTCCGGAGCCCAACCTATGCCCGGAGGAGCACCCGGCACGCCCAACTGCTGCTGCTGCTCAAAGAACCCACCGCCCCCGTTGCCCGCAGGTAGCGTGTTGCCGCCGCCGCCGCCGGCCACCTGGCTGGGCGCTGGTGCGGCAGCTTCGTAGTAGCCCTGAGGGAAACCCGGCAGTGCCGGGTGCGCCACCGCGAGAGGGGCCAGACCCGGCTGGCTCGGGCCGCAGGACGCGGCCGGCACGTCCCGGCCCATCCGATGGACGCTCTCGCCGCCGAGAGGGTCGCATTGCTGGGGGTGCTGGTGGTGCTGCTGCTGCTGTTGTTGTTGTTGGTGTTGTTGGTGGTTGTGTTGTTGCCCGTACGCTTGGCTGTCGAAGGCGTGGAGGGACGGCACCGGGCCGGAGAATGCGACGCTCTCCCGGGACACGACGGAGCAGGCGTCGTGGTGGGCCAGGGCAGAGGCCTGGCCCACCACCACCTCCTTGTCCTTCTCGTAGAAGTCCGTGCAGTTCCAGCGGCCCTTCTTGAAGGGCTCCTTCTCCACCAGCTTGACGACGCGGAATCGCGAATTGCAGCCGTGCGGAGTCGCGTGGGCTTGCGGCTGCAGGTGAGACTGCGACTGCTGCTGCTGATGATGATGATGATGACCGTAAGTTTGGTTGCTCTGCGAGCTCGCTTGCTCGACGTGTCCACCGACCACAACCTCCACGGCGGGTGCCCCACCATCGGCTCTGAACACCATCGAGGTAGCGGCAGGAGCAGGCTGCTCAACCTCCTCAACATCGCCGCCGCCGCCGCCACCGTCGCCCGACTCCACCGCCCCAGGCGTCCCTCGATCTCCGGGCTCGGCGGGCGCCAACTGCTCCGTCTCGTCGGCCGCGGGGAGGAAAATCATCTCGGCGCAGGCGGCGGCAGCGGGCGTGTCGAAGATGTCCGAGCAGGAGCCGCCGAGCTCCTCGGTCTTCGTGGAGGCGTCGTCCTCGAGGTCGAAGCTCACCTCCGTGTCGTCCCCGGCGCTGTTGCTGTGCGCCCTGGCCGTCGTCACGCTCGTGATCTGGAAGCCGCTCTTCTTCTTGCTGCCCGCGCAGTGCGGCTGCCCATTGTTGAGATCCTCCGCCGTGAACGACATGCTGGCTCGGCTCGAGCTGGCTCGGCACGGGCTGGCTCGGGCTGGCTCGGCACGGGCTGGCTCGGCACGGGCTGGCTCCGGCCTGGCTCGGCACGGGCTGGCTCAGGCTGGCTCGGCACGGGCTGGCTCGGCACGGGCTGGCTCAGGCTGGCTCGGCACGGGCTGGCTCGGGTTTGCTCCGGCCTGGCTCGGCACGGGCTGGCTCGGCACGGGCTGGCTCAGGCTGGCTCGGCACGGGCTGGCTCGGGTTTGCTCCGGCCTGGCTCGGCACGGGCTGGCTCAGGCTGGCTCGGCACGGGCTGGCTCGGCACGGGCTGGCTCGGCCTGACTCGGCAAGGGCTGGCTCGGGTTTGCTCCGGCCTGGCTCGGCACGGGCTGGCTCGGCACGGGCTGGCTCGGCACGGGTTGGGTCGGCCTGGCTCGGCACGGGCTGGCTCCGGCTGGCTCCGGCTGGCTTGGCCTGGCTCGGCAAGGGCTGGCTCGGGCTGACTCAGCTCTTGCTGACTAGGCTCGGCCTGGCACGGCTCGGGCTGGCTCGCTTAATGACACCAACAGCCTCGTCGAGCCGACGGTCGAATTGTCATTCAGCAAACCTCGCAGCAGCAACAGCAACAACAGCAGCAATAACAGCGGCAGCGGCGGCTTCAACAACCCTTGCAGGGAGACCATTAAACAACAACAACAGCGGCAGCAGCAGCAGCGACAAAAATGACAGCGCACTCTGCCGTGAACAACAACAACAGCAGCAGCACGCGTATCGTAGCGTCAGCACCCACGGCTCTGTCGTCGAGTTAAATGTCCCTGTCGGACTGGTCCCCGCTGCTCACGACGACGGGAGACTCGTCTGTGGCTCGCGAGAGGCCGTCTCGACCTCCTGGCGTACACAGGGAACGAGGAAACGTTGCGGCGTTGTTGGCATCATCGCCCGCGCTCGATCCGCCGCTGGTCCTCTCTGATGATTCTCTCCCCACTCCACCCTCCACCCCTCCACCCACTCCACCCCCCCACTGCTCATCGTTCTCGCCTCCTCCCAGACACGCGCGGATTGGACGTGGGGTGAAGCCACGCCCAGTTCGTGGAGTGGAGGCGGAGCTTGTGTACGTGTGTGTGTGTCTGTCTGTGTGTTTCTCGGTGTGTGTGTCTGTCTGTGTGTGTGTCTGTGTGTGTATCTCGGTGTGTGTCTGTCTGTGTGTGTGTCTGTCTGTGTGTATCTCGGTGTGTGTGTCTGTCTGTGTGTGTGTCAGTGTGTGTATCTCGGTGTGTGTCTGTCTGTGTGTATCTCGGTGTGTGTCTCTGTGTGTGTGTGTGTGTGTATCTCGGTGTGTGTGTCTGTGTGTGTGTATCTCGGTGTATGTGTGTGTGTATCTGTGTGTGTATCTCTGTGTCTGTGTGTATGCCTGGTCTGTGTGTGTGTATCTCTGCGTGTGTGTGTGTATCTGTGTGTGTGTATCTCTGTATCTGTGTGTGTCTGTGTGTATCTGTGTGTGTATCTCTGTGTGTGTCTGTGTGTATCTGTGTGTGTGTATCTGTGTGTGTCTGTGTGTGTATCTGTGTGTGTGTATCTGTGTGTCTCTGTGTGTGTATCTGTGTGTATCTGTGTGTGTATCTCTGTGTGTGTCTGTGTGTGTATCTCTGCGTCTGTGTGTGTATCTCTGTGTGTGTGTCTGTGTGTGTATCTCTGTGTGTGTCTGTGTGTGTATCTGTGTGTGTATCTCTGTGTGTATCTCTGTGTGTGTCTGTGTGTGTATCTCTGTGTGTATGTCTGTGTGTGTATCTCTGTGTGTGTCTGTGTGTGTATCTCGGTGTGGGGGGAGCGAACCCGGCGATTCCCGCTCACCGCCAACACCGATGACGATTATCTGAACCGGTCCCGGGCCTCCCCTAGGTCGACTCAGCCTCAAAATGAGTACCTGGTGCGGTGTGTAAACATCGCCACTGGGGAGACAAAGACGGTCGGGCGTGGTGCTGGCCACCCACGGCCCCTAAGCTAATCGCTCAGCAACCAAGAGATGGATGGGGCACAGTCGTGATCCCGTAACTGATTGAAATGTGTGCACAGACTCCTCATCCCACCCGTAACCCTGGGGTACAGTGCCCATCAACCTCACTGGAGACGATCAACACACCACGTGTGTGTGTGTTGACACAACACACCACGTGGTGCGTGTGCGAATTAAGCTGCCTGCAACCGGATCGCGCGAATCGCACTGTGATGTCGTGACGAGGTAGGGCACTGTCTGTGCATATTGACTAGGGGGTCGTCCATAAATGACGTCACGCGGTTTTAGACGATTTTTGACCCCCCCCCGCCTCGTCACACGGCGTCACAAAAAGTCAGACACCCCCCCCCTCAAATATGACGTCACAAAGCTCTGCCCCCCCCCCCCCCAAAATAAAACATGCTTCAAATCGCGTTCAACTATTGTCCTTGTAGTGCGTATTTAATGTAGCGCTGCACTCTGATGTTGTAGGAGAAAACATTTATCAAAAAGTCTATTTAATTAAGCAGAACGTGTTGTCTATATTTATTTAAAGTTGCGCATTTTGATGTGACGTCACATTTCTCACCCCCCCCCCCCCCATCGTCACACATCGTCACAAATGTCTGACCCCCCTCCCCCAGGTGCGTGACGTCATTTATGGACGGCCCCAAACCACGCAGGGTTCCACCCATGGCGCTCTCGTGGAAACTGCGCGCAAGCCTGCAACAACACATTCTGTCGATCGCAGATAAACAAAACAAAACTCAATCTTGACTTAAAGCTTTCGTGACTGCAGGAATTCATATTCTTTGGGTCTTTCGGTAAAGTCACAAATTTAGTTCTACTTGATGACGACTGCTTGTGTTGCAATCGAAACGTCGTACTCTATTATCTAATTTATTTTCTTTCTACGTGACTTCAGCGAAAGAACTAAAGAGTAACAATCCAACGACGGGAATTTTCAACAGAAATCCTCCCGTCGATGGGAGAGAATGCTTTTTTAAATCCTTTATATTAAGTTCGCTTGCTTGCTTGCTTAGGACCGTGCAAATCTTTCGGTCGTTTTTTAATCCACTTCCCGTGATCCAATCGAGCTGACATTTTGCACACAGACTCGTTGTGCATGACAATGCATTTTCGTGAAAAAATTTCCAAAATTTTACACTTTTTAGGGGAATTTTTTATAAAATATTTAATTACCAATTGTTTAATGCTGCCAGACAATCGTCTGACCCATAGGTGGCAGCCATCTCAAGCCAGAGGACGAGAGGACTCTAGCCGCCCCGATGCCACGCGTATAAAGGATTTATAGTGAAAAACTTTGTTTTTACGGGTTTACTTGTTTTTTGTCGTAAACGAGACGCCGAAAAGTCACGCAGTGCGTGCCGGCAGAAAAAAAAGGTGGATTTCGTGGCACTGGGGGTGGGGGTGAGTGGGCGGTGTTGTGGGGCTTCCCCACCAGGTGATGTGGATGACAGGAGGCTCGTCACCGTGATCAGCGCGTGTTGCTAACACTGGTCAACAAAAAAAAAACATGTTTTTCTGGCCTGGACTTTTGCAGCTGTTTTAGACTAATTTCAGGGTGCTGATTCCAAATCTGATCTCAGATTTGCTCTATCACATCTCATTTTTATGCTATCGGCATACCCCATTTTCATGGATTTTACCCGAAATTAACTCTGTCACTTATGATTGCAAGTTGTTGCGAGTCAGTGACTGCTTTAGTGTTAAAATATGGTGCTGTATTTTTAGGATAGTGTTTATAATACCATTTTATGTAGATATCCACATTTATTTAATGTTTTTCTTCTGCAGTTTTTATTGAAAATGCAATATTTGATATCTCAAAAACCTGATGTGATAGACAAAAACTGATGCCAGATTTGGAATTACCTTAAAACCGTTGGAATACCTTATGCCAGAAAAAGTGTGTTGAGCAGTGTATTAGGACACCACCGTAGGTGCGCACTTTTAAATGTAGATTGAGAACTCATTTCGAATAGAACTGCTTTTTGTGTTGTTTCGTGTCCTTCCATCCGCACCTTCGATTAGCACCGGTGGGCTACGTGCGGTGCGAAAGAAGTTCTACATATTTCGTGTGCAGGTGCAACTTTACATGGGGCTGCTCCGGGAACTTTAGTTCAAGAGGCCAAATTGTACATTTCGCTTGTCGGTACAAAGACTAATTTCCTGGCAGCGATTTCAGCCGCATCATCTCTACATAACAAAAAGGCACCTTTCCATCATCCGCACCTAGTTTACACAACAAAGGCTCATTCCTAACAGCGTGCTTCAGCCGCACCGAACCTCACAAAAATAATATCCAGGGCCTACCTTGGCTCCTCCCACCCTCAACCAGTATATATAAAAATACGGTTTTCTTGGAATTTCTCTCACTTGATACAGCTATCGTGCTGTGACTGTTCCACCTGAAGACGGAAGCTTGTGTTGCCTCCGAAACGTCGTGATTTTTATTAAATTTTTATTTTACTTTTATTAATTTAATTTTGTTACCTACGTGACTTTACCGAAAACTAAGAATAGGTACCACCTGTACCATAACTTTCGCGGGCCCCATTGTTTGTGGCCAATAACAGTGGAGTACATGACAAACGTTGAAATGATTCACCGATTGGCCATGTAAATAAATCGATACTTCAAGGTGCGCAGAACGGACCCCAATTCACCCTCGCTCGGCTCTAGCGGCAGACGACCAAATGCCCTTTCCATGCGTCAGCAAGGCCCCGGGGTGCCAGCCTCTCCAATGCCGACAAGCCTCTGGCCGGCGCAAGCAACTTCGCACGGTGCATGTGCCGCTGTTGTTGCTCCACACTCCACCACGTGTGTGTAACCTTTACTCCCCATGCCCCCCCGCCACCCCGAACTCCCTCCACAGACAAGCGCCACAAGCTGAACCTTTGGAATGGAACGTGCCACAACTAGCCTTGTAGACGTAATCAGAGAGTGGGGGGGGGGAAATGGTTTTGATGGGTGTGGAATTTGTTGCAAGGTGTACAGGCATTGGGAATGGTCACTCAGTTTCAGTGACGAGAGAGGATCACGAGGACAAATGGTGGGAGGATTTGCACAGGATGGAATTTTTATGGCAGGCATAGCGAATGGCCACCCAGTATCAGTGGCAATGAGTCATAATGATAGATGATGGGCGGATTCGCGCAAGACGCATTTATTGGGACAGGCACTGCGAATGGTCGACCACTATCAGCGACAATGCGAGTTATAAAGATAGATGGAGGGAGGTTTTTTAAAAATAGACCTGAAAGGTGAGATATTGACTCCCCCCCCCCCCCCCCCAAGAGATATGGGGTCTGGCAGACGTTGTTGGTGAACGTTAGTGCCATTAACAGTGTCCTTGGTAACCTTTTCCACATTTGCTTTGGATAATAGCCATGCGATACAGATACCCCACCCCATACCCCCCCCCCCCCAAAAAAAAGCCTTTCGCATATAAACCACACCTTTTTTTTACGGTCAAATAATATCCCGAAACCCATGGCAAAGCACTTAAGTGGCACTTATTCAACGCCTCGCAGGCACGAAATAATACTTGAGGATGTTTCTCCAAAACGTGGTGAGAAACAAGACACTGTTGAAAACGTCAACGAACATTCTTCAGGTGTTAAAATGAAAGGCACTGCTGCTTCACGCGGAGTAAAATAAAATAAAAACATGCCCGCTCTTTTTAATTGGCTCTTTATTAAATCCTGCAACGTTTTCATCCGTTGGTTTCAAATGACAACATTCAAAAAATAACTTGGGTAACAAAGACGCCGTTTGTAGCAAGCAAGCGAGCTTTTAACAGCTACAGTGTGGTTTCAAAGGACACTGCACTATTTTGAGAAGACGTTTTAATTTCGGTATCGCTCTCTCTCTCTCCAGCGTATGGCAAATGTGCAAATGACACGCGCAAGTTCAAGTTCGTGAGCCACGCGATAGCTTCGGGAGAGTTGTGCAACTAACTCCGCTCAGTCCGCCGGAGAGCGGGCGTAGGATGATGCAGTTATTCGCGATATGGTCAATTTGTGCGGTCCGGGTGACCCGCAGTCACACCGTGGGTTGTCGTCTTTGATTTTCCACTTGTGGACGAGTGCGCAGCGACCAGTTGCTCTTCTGAAGGGGTTGATGGAGCACCGTCGTTTTATTTGCAGATCAAAGCCGTGCTGAGCAGTAGCAAACGGCGGCCTTCGGTAATGCTTGTAAAGCTTGCGTGCACAATAATTACGCTAAACTGTCCCATGTTACGCGTTCATAAACGTAGTAGTTTCAGTACGAGTACGACTGCATTGTGGAAAAAAAAATTAAACAGGTTTCGTGACATACTTTTAGACATTTGAAGACATATTTATAGAATTTCTATTCATGACAAAGCAAACAAAACATCTGACAATACTGTAACTTCACTTTACTTGCACGCACAGACAATATTCAATGACGATGCACATCCAGGTCAAAGTTGGGGGAATGTTGATTTATGTATTACAATCTTTTAAATCTGGAAAATAAAAAAAACCTTTAAGAGATGGTGTCCAATGACAATTACCTTCCCACCTCTTAAGGAGCGCACGCACTCAAGCTGTGAACACGAGTGGGGCGATATCGCTTAATTTGTCGTCAAATAATTTGCAAGGCATTAGGCTTGCGCAACTTGAATGCAAAACCAAGCTTTTGGTTGGTGCCTGCCTGCAGATACCATCGAAAACCGGCTAAACTTGACCAGATGAGAGTTGGCGGGCTTGGGTTATGAAAACGCATATCTCAGGCGTGCCCGTTCAGCTGTTCGGTAAAGGCCCACAGCACCGGATGATGTGGGGAGCCACACACAGCCAGCCGCTACGTGGAGAAATTAATTGAAGGAATAAGACATTTTTTTTGTTTATTCAACACATTAAAAACAAATGCTGGTACCGCATCGACAGCAGTGCAACATTGCAAAGAGACAAACGCCACCCTCGCCATCACCACCGCATCATCGAACGATCCTTCTCAATAAGGAGGCTGCTGCCAACACCCGGGCACATTAACTTAAAGGTGAAGGTTCAAGCCCTGCCTCACGAGACAGCCCTTCGAGCGGGGTATGTTTTTGGCCCTACTCTTGCAAGCTGGCCAAACACCTTTAGAAGCGGTGGGTGTACCCACACTTTACCCCATCACGTCACCATACGCAACCGGTGGTGGTGATACCCATTTATAAACAGCGTTTAAATGAGTCGTATGGTACACACACGCACACACGCACGCGCGATGCGGGCCCACACACTGAGCCGAGTTGTCAGTCACTCTTCTCGTCGCTCTGGTAATGTCTGTACTCTGGCTTCAGCTCCCACGTGTTCTTGTGAGTCCCCTTCACGTTGTAGATCCCGATCTCGCGCAGAATATCCTTGAGGTATGTCTGCAAAAAAACAGAAGAGCAGGAAATGTACACATCTCCGTGTCACTACGAAAGATTGCCCTCTTGGGAGATGTATGTATGGTGAACGTCTGTCGCATCATACGTATCCAATCGCGCTAATTGTAGGTGCGGGGAAAGGACAACAAACTATGGGTCTCTATACTCTTTGATTCTTTCACGTAGGTAGCACGACGTTTCGATAGCAACACCAATCAATCGTCATCAGGTGGGACAACCACAGCACGAAAAAACTGCTGTGGTTGTCCCACCTGATGACGATTGCTTCGTGTTGCGATCGAAACGTCGTGATTTTTTTTATTTTCTACCCACGTGACTTTACCGAAAGAACCAAAGAGTATGGATTCCTGCAATCACGAAAGCTTCAAATCAAGATGTGTCTGTGCGAGTTGATGAGTGTATGGGTCTCTGTGCGAGTCTGCGTATGTTGTACTTCTCTCGCACTGTACGTAGCCAACCGCGCCAATCGGAGGTTGCCGGGGCAGGCGAACAAACTTAACACGGAAATCACCAAAGAGCAGACGTAGCAGCAATCATTGCCTCCTCCTGGCAGACTAATGCCCCAGGTCAACCTTGCAAAATGAAACGCCTATCTCATGCTCCCTTGAGTTCTCACCTGGTTAAAAATAAAATCATCCCGAAGCGCAAAACATCGCTTGTTTTCCACTCCAGCTGTTGATTCCGTCCGCACGGGATTTTTTTTTTTTTACGGTTGACACTTTTACAAACCATGTTTTACTTGCATCGCTTAAAGTGGGCGCAAGGCCACGTGCAATTGCATACACAGCTGCTACTCACGTTGCCTTACAAAGCGCTCCTCCAAATAAAGACACGCTCAGAACCCGAGATTACGTTGAACGCCGACCGTGACGGTGTTTAAGGGGCTCCTCACTGGTGGCGAAGTGCTTAGAGCAATGCCTCGCAGATCCACTGTAGCGGAGTTTAACTCCACGGACAGATATCTGAAGCAGTTCTGATACCCAACCTGCAATGATGAGCATGGTCAAAAACAACCTCCAGGAGGCCTTCATCCAATAGTTGGTTTGACAAAGAGCTTCATTGCCTTTGCATGTGAGATTTCAATACGGATAATCAGGCACCCGCATCGCACGGCTCGTGAATTTACATTGCCACGTTCACGAATCGTGGCAAGGATTTTTTTTTGCGCTTACAGGAACTTTATTGGGTGTACCCACTTGGCATCTTGGTTAAAAGCCTCAACGTGGCCTTACACGGAACATATTTACAATTGTGTACTTTAACAGACATCAGTGAATAGCGTCAGCCAGCCAAGCAATAGCAGCAGCATCAGCAGCAGCAGCAGCCAAGATCAATAGACTGCTGCATAAAGGCCTCCCCCAATCGGTCCGAAATCTCTCACGATCCTGCGCTGGAAAGATCAAGCACACGAGCTAAGAAGTTCAACATACACACACACATACAGATGAACCCGTGTTATGCTCCCTACTCGAATCTCAAGACGGCTGGAATTGCTCACCTAACCCAGGGGTCGGCAACCTACGGCTCCGGAGCCGCATGCGGCTCTTTACGGGCTGCTTCTTGACGATGAGTACGTATGTACTCAGATGCATTGCGGCTCTTGAAATACTGAATTTTGTACCGAATTGGAAAGAAATGGCTCTTCTTGTTATTTTGGTTGCCGACCCCTGTCCTAACCACAAGCTGAGTTTTCAGAATCAAAATATGTATTTACACCGGAGGAATCCGATGAGCTGTAACGCTCTTTTTGTTTTTACACAGATGTCCAGTAGCTTGCCGGCCACGCCACCGTATCGTCACCACCTCGAGAGGAGCAGGCACAAAACAAACTTGCCCAACTGTTCGCCTCATTAGGCTGGCGCAGCAACCAGTCGTCAATCACGAGTGGGCACATGAAAAAACATCGAATCATTCAATTTATCTGCAGGCCAAACTTTCAAAACTGGTTAGTCGAGTCCCTCTGTACTATGCACTTGGCAGCGAGGCTTCCCATTATTGTTCAAGAACATACCCAGGTGTATTAAAGCTGGCAAGGCCATCGCACTGTACTGGCCCAACATGTGGGAAAGGGTACAACAGTGGTTCTTAACCTGGGGTGCACGCACCCCCTGGGAGTGCGAGATCACCCTTTCTGGGGGTGCAGAGATGCCCTTTCGGGGGGGGGCGGCGAGACAGGGCCAGATTTTTTTTTAAGAAGGAAAATCATCGAAAAGACAAATTAAGCATGGGCGCGTAAGTACAACTAGTTAATATTCTTGGTTCTCTCGGTAAAGTCACGTAGAAGGGAAATAATAAAATAATAAAAATATGAAACAATAAAATTATCACGACGTTTCGACTGCAACACAAGCAATCATCATCAGGTGTGAAATCCACAGCAAGAACATATTTCACACCTGATGATGATTGCTTGTGTTGCAGTCGAAACGTCGTGAGAATTTTATTGTTTTATATTTTTATTATTTTATTATTTCCCTTCTACGTGACTTTACCGAAAGAACCAAGAATATGAATCCCTGCAGTCAAGAAAGCTTTAAATAAAAAAAATACAACTACTTTGTTACATCAAACCTACATGTACTTATTAACATTTTACATTATCTTCCCATTGAGAACCCAAGGAGTGCAAGGCTGCGTAAACGTTAAGGACCACTGCATTAACAAAGCTTTCACAGTATCCCACCAACTGGTCTTTTGATTGATTACAGACCTCTGGGTGCCCGCTAGGCATCCAATGGTACATCTATTCATCATTTAAAATGTATTCTTCCACGAACGATGCATGGATTCAATCGTGTGTTGTGTGTGAGAATCAATTATTATTTACGATTCGTGTAACGTATACAGCTGACGTTACACTTTAGGCTAACGGGAGCGGGCAAAACTAAGCAAAAATGACAGTCTGAGAGACCGCACAAAAGAGAGTGTGAGAATTTTGAAGAAAAAAATAAAAGACTCGCAAATTAAATCACGACCCAAAATCATTACCAATTTCATTAAACCGTTGGGAAGGTTGCGATGGGCAGGGCACGTGTGTGTACGCGTGTGCAGTCGTCATTACAAAACATGCACCACACCCAGACCAACCTCCGCTCTTACCCTGAAGGTGAGGGGGGGTGGCACAGTGGTGGTACCAATGTCTCACAGCAACAAGTGCCTGGGTTCGATTCCTCACTGGGGAACCTTCCCTTCCTGCGCGTGGAGTCTGTCTGGTTCTCTCCCCCTCGCCTGTTCTGCATGGAATTCCTCTGGGCTCTCCGTTTTTCTCCCACAGCTAAAAACAGCAATTAACAACTTCCCGACTCTGGCCCATCTCATCCCCACCCCCCCACCAACCCTCCACACATCCATGCCGGATTCTCCCCCCTCCCCACCTTTCCAGGGCACACCTTTTCAGAATTTTTTTCAAGGTTGCCTCCTATCAGCTGTCGCAGATTCGGTCTCTAAGTCCCCAATTTTTGGTCTCCATCCCTTCCCCTACCAAAATTAAATTCAAGAAAATTTGCATTTTACTCGGCCCCATTTTTCACCAACATTCTCGATCGATCTCTCGGCTCTGCCAATTGTCCCCCCTTCTCGCTGTATATAGTCGTGGCACTTCTCTGGAGCAATGTCAACAACGAAATCCACAACAACTCACAATTGAATGCAAACACAGAACCCCAATCATTTTCATCTGGAAACCAAAGGGCAGAGAAATGAGTGAAAACCTTCGAATCACAACCCCCACCCCCTCCTCCTCACCACCCACTGGTCCCAAGAGAATTTTGAAGCGAAGGTGCATGGGGTCGTGATGCCCAAATTTTTGTTGGGCTGCATAAGGAGCCATGTGTACATGATGATCTCTTTTGTTGATCTGCCACTGTATGACAGCCTCACCCACCCCCCCCCCCCCCCCACTGCTTTTTGTTGTTTCGTTTATTGTCCTTCCCCCGCACCTCTGATTAGCACGGTTGGCTACGTACGGTGCGAAAAAAATTCAACTTACGTACAGACGTGATCCATACTTCACTACACTCTGGCTTGTGAAAGACGTGGGAGCTTGGCACGTCACGCCGCCGTTATCACTGCCCGCAGACACAGCGTAGGCGACGGGAGGCACGGTGGCTCATTCTCGACTGAAGCCTCATCTCTTCGACAACTGCTTTTTCGTGTTCAGTTTGCCATCCTTCCCCCCCCCCCCCCCACCTCGGATTTGCACGGTTGGCTACGTACTGTGCGAAAGAGGTTCAATGTACAGTAGAACCTCCATACACGACCGCTTTGGAATACGTCGAATTTGGTATAAGTCGTGTTTTTTTTTTTTTTTAAATGTCTTGGGATAAGATGTCTTGCATGGGATACGACGCGCTTGCTAGAACTTGTATGGGTCGGGATGAGTCACTGGTACCCGCGTGTGCCCCGTTCACGACTGAGACAAAGCGAAAGGGGCGGGGTGGCATGGGGGAGAGGGGCGTGGGGGAGAGGGGCGGGGGGCATGGGGGAGAGGGGCGGGGGACGTGGGGGAGAGGGGCATGGGGGAGAGGGGCGGGGGGCGGCTGCCCCCATGGAGGGTGGAGCCCCGGGGGGTCGAGGCGCGCACCACGTGACCAGCGCAGCTGGCAGCAGCGCGGTCACGTGGCTTCTGTGCATTTTAGTAATAAGTAGTGTCTAAATTATTTTAGACAACCCCATTAATGTATAATATGCTACATAAAATATCATTTATTTTCCTCTGGAACGGATTATTTCCTTTCCCTTTATTTCTTATGGGAAAAATTCGTTTGGTGTCTACGTCATTTTCGGTATAAGTCCTACCTTCTGGAACGAATTAACGACGTATACCGAGGTTCCACTGTACATACGTGTACAGCCAGGGGGTGTCCACGGTTCACATCAGTGCACTGCCTCCTGCTGACAAATAATATAAATGACACATCGTCTTACCAGGCCATCGAGGTGGCTATGCCCGCGACTCCATCTCGACATTGAGAAGAAAAGAAACGACGCACAACGGCACTCACAACAGGCTGCTTGGTGATGTCCACCAGGTCTCTGATGTTGTAGTACTGGTGCTTCTCGAAGGCGGAGAAGAGCATGTCCAGGACCTGCTGCTTGTCGGCACGCGCGCGCTTGCCCTCCTCTTTCTTCCTGCGGTCGAACGCGATCTGCAGATAAGAAAAACCGGCAGAGAAAAAAAAATGGTTCAGAGCGTCAGCGTCGCATTGGGCCAGGGAGGAGCGGGGAAACGGCTCGGAGGAGGTAGCGGGTGGGAGGGTGGGTGTAAAAAAACGATTGCTGAAACAGGAACAAACACTAAATTTTGATCTTCTTGGTTCTTTTGGTAAAGTCACGTAGAAGGGAAATAATACAAATAAAACATAATAAAAGTATTTTATTATTTTATTATTTCATTGTTTTATTATTTCCCTTCTACGTGACTTTACCGAAAAAACCAAGAATATGAATCCCTGCAGTCACGAATGCTTTAAATCAAAATTTAGTTAAATCAAAATTTAGTTAAATTTCGATTTAAAGCTTTCGTGACTGCAGGGATTCATCTTCTTGGTTCTTTCGGTAAAGCCACGTAGAAGGGAAATAATTAAATAATAAACTATAAAAATTCTCACGACGTTTCGACTGCAACACAAGCAATCATCATCAGGTGTGAAATCCACAGCAAGAAAACTTGAAAAAAGTTTTTCCTAACGTCAGCACCACAGACAGCGATTTGGCAGTTTACCGAAAGAACCAAGAATAGGCACAAACACGTGAGGCGGGCAGCGACAAACTGAGGCAACAAGAGCCGAAGGGGGCAGGCGAGTCCCCAAAGTCGCACACAACACCCCCAAGGGACTGAAGAGGCAGCTCTGGTTAGGGCCTCGGCGTCAGTGTAGTGATGTCTTGTTATGCAAACGGAACCCCGGGGATATTTTTTTTTTAGTGAGCCGGCGTTACAAAACAACCGTTGTTTTGTAATAACCTGAAACGGTGGGGGGGGGGGTGGGGAAGCAGCCCAACACGTGGGGCACATCGACAGTGGTTTTGCACGCACGCCGGCGTCCACAGGATGGCCAGCTGCTAACGATGATAAACAACGAGTGAACGAGAACGGCTTCGCCATTACCCGTCCGTTTCTTTGTGTCTTAAAGAGACACCAACGCAAAACGTCAAGGCATTTACCCCACTGTGTTAGGGATATTTAGGAGTCATAATCAACGTTATTGGGGTTAGATCGTGTTACTTATAAATGTGTCGTAACCCTCCACCACCCGACAAGGCCAATCAGCAAAAAAAGTGTCACGTTGACAAAAGACAAATAGTTCACTGCTTTTGCCCACCAGTGTGTTGAAGCGTGAAACCACAACATTTACAATTTTTGAGTTGTACGACGTTTCGCTGGTAATTGCATCCAGCATCATCGGGCAATTCGCCAGAATGGGGAGGCTCTGCTCTTGCTCCCGGTCTTAAATAGAGCAGCAGCAGCAGGGTGACGTCATCATTTAACTCATCAGGTGCAACGATTTGAGGCGGAGGAGTACCATTGCAATTGCTCTTTCATCTCAGACATCGTAGCTATATTTTGTGCTCATGTGAATTGTGTGCGTGCATTAGTCAGCGAGAGGCCTAATTGTCCGGAGAGGCTACCTCCTTAGCATATCAGGTGTAAGGGGCCCGTTACCCTTTTGTGTCAGCAGTTACTGTTAAACACATTCCTGCGGAGGGAGCTGGTAGGGACGTTGGGTTGCTCGGTCAATGGCCAGGGTCAACGGCGGCGTGGTGTATTCCGCAAATATGCCCGACTGTGAGGGCGGGCACAAGCCGGCGTGAGTAGGTTAAACGTTGAGTTTTATAAGGGCACTACGGGGTGACCAGCCCCTCCCCACCCAGCCCCACCCCCCCCACCCAGCCCCACCCCACCCAGCCCCTCCCCACCCTCTCTACCCAGCCCCTCCCCACCCTCCCCACCCAGCCCCTCCCTCCCACCCAGCCCCTCCCTGCACGACGGACGGACGGACACAATAATCCCGTGGGCTGGTGTAACCAGAGGTTCCTACCAGTATAAACCGTGTTGCCTCAAGTAAACTCTCCTCCAGTTATTTACCCACGACACATGTGCACATTGTAACATTCAACAGGAAACTCACGTTGTACTGGTGGTTTGCCACGGGCTTGTAATTTGTCGTGACCGCTTTCTCGAGCTGCTGAGACAACCGCATCGGCTTGGAGGACTCTTCAATCTGCATCCTGCAAGATGACCAAATTATTTGGTGATGCTGCGCTGGCTAATCGGTGCGCAAAAGCACAAACCATGAAAACACTCCAAACTACAGACAAACCCATTTTTTATATTAGCAGGCAAAGCCCACTGAGCTGCACAGCTTTCTGGCTGCAAATGAATGCCCAACAAAATGGCTTATAATGTGGAAACGTATAGCAGACAAATACTCTAAATGCGTGTTCATTCCAAATGTGGAGGGAAATCCGGAGGACCCGAGAGAAAATCCACGTGACCATTGGGGGAACACGCAAACTCCGAATATACAGCAGCAGGCTTCAGGGTCGGGATCGAACCCACGCCCTCCTGTATACCAGGCGAGGTAGTCAACATCTCATAGCCACCGTGATGATGATGATGAGAGCGAGAGACACGGCAAACTCTAAATACACAGCAGGCTTCAGGGTCGGGATCGAACCCACGACCTCCTGTATACCATGCGAGGTAGTCAACATCTCCTAGCAACCGTGATGATGATGATGATGAGAACGAGAGACACCGCAAACTCTAAATACACAGCAGGCTTTAGGATCGGGATCGAACCCACGCCCTCCTGTATACCAGGCGAGGTAGTTAACATCCCGCCACCGCATAGAGGCATAGACACTAGCCACTGTCTGCATGATGACAAAGAGCCATTTGCTGAAATGCCGCCTGTTATATAATTTATACTTTTAGGACAGTGTTATGGGCAAACACGTTGCATTTTCTACAACGTAGCAGGCAGGCGCGCACACAAAACCCCAATTGTAGGCGTTCTATAATTCCGAAAGGCAAAGAACCCTGGACACAATGCAATTTAAAGGTTTACCTGCTACTCGCTCACATTTATAAACATTTCCAAACATTAGCAAGTAAACTCGCTTTTCAAATGAACACACGTACAGATCATCATCGTCATCATCAGCCATGATCAATCCAATGCTGGATTAACGCCTCCCCAAAGTCGTAAGTCGTCACCACCTCTCACGGTCCCGTGGTATCAATGTTACGTGTGTGTGTGTGGATATTTAGCACCGATGAAGAACCTCAAGTGAAGGTTTCACCTCTGCCTTGACGTGAAATTATACCAAACGACGAGGTTTTTCCCAGTTTTAAATCGCGGTTGAAATTGACAGAAAGTTTTAAAAATATATAAATATAATTCTCAAACCTTTTCATCTTCATGTAGGATTCTCCAACGACGGGCCTGCAGTCGGCACGCTGGACCACGACCCCCTCCAAGAAAAGTTTATCTAAAATTAGACAAACAAACAACTTAAGCGCTCCAATCCACTTGCTCCCCATTCTGTTACTCAACGTAATTCCAGGCATGCATCTCTCCCAGCATCTGTGCACTTTCCGGTCTAAGTTCCACAATTCCATGCGGTGTTATGAATTATGATCATTATATAACCAATTTCATCTCCGTCGTGTTGCGTAATTATCCTATTACTACCGAAAAACGCAATGCAATTCGCATAATCATTGCCGTGTTGTCTTCCATGCTGTGCCATGACATGAACCCCACTCATCATGCCCCCGTGTCTCCTCCGTGGTACAGGGGACATCTCACGGAAGCAGGACATAATTGCCGGGCACAAAACCCAACATCACAATGCAATCTGTCACAGAACTGATATTGAGAATAACCTTCTGCATCCTCAGTCGCTAGATGGGGCTTCACCATTGTCTCTTCGGAGACGCTTAATAACATTGTCCTGATGGCGGTCATAGGAAGCACTTGCAATTTTTTAGAAACGTTAAAATTCAACAGAGCTGTTGAAAAATTGAAAAAAGCGAGTCGTTTAAATTGTAAGCAGGCAACAATTATAGTAATCAAAACTAAAACCCACGATGCAAAAAGACACAAAGTCCTAACTGAAATGCAACTCCCGAGTGACAATGTTGTTATCGGAGCGATGAAGGGCATTCATTTCGAAAGTACAGAGCCATTGGTGCAAATTCCACATTGCTATGGACAGAGCCCACGTCACATAAAATACAACCAGTTAGATCCCTCAGTTTAACACGTAGGCTTTGGCGACCAATATTATTCATAATCAACGTTTTTGGCTTTAGATCGCGTTATTTATAAATGTGTCGTAACCCTCCACCACCCGACACGGCCAATCAGTAAAAAAGTGTCACGTTGACAAAAGACAAATCGTTCACTGCTTTAGCCCACCGGTGTGTTGAAGCATGAAACCACAACATTTACAATTTGAGTACGACGTTTCGCTGGTAATTGCATCCAGCATCATCAGGCAATTCGCCAAAATGGTGAGGCTCTGCTCTGTCTCCCGTTCTTATATAGAGCAGCAGCAGGGTGACGTCATCAATGGAATGGCGCAAATTCACCAGGCAAATGGTCACTTTACCAACGCTGTCGAGTTGACCATGCCACAGGGGTCCTAGCTATCTTTTAGGGGCACCATGGTAGCGAGATGTTAACTATCTCACCCGGTATACAGGAGGTTGTGAGTTCGATCCTGGCCCTGACACCTGCTGTATGTTTGGGGGTTGCATGTTCTCCCCGTTGTCGCGTGGATTTTTCTCCGGGTCCTCCGGTTTCATCCCTCCACATTTAGAATCAACACGCATTTAAAGTATTTGGCTGCTATAAATGTCCACGTGATAAGCCGCTTTGTTGAGCTATCATTTGTAATAGCCAGGTCGCTTCTGAAAAGAGCTGAATAGCTCAGTGGGCCCTCAACCTGGTAAAAATAAAAAATAAAGTTGAATTTATATATTCTTTGGGTCTTGCGGTAAAGTCACGTAGATAGGTTCAAAGAAAATAACAAAAAATCTACGACGTTTCCATCGCAACACAAGCCGTCATCCCCTAGTCCTGACGACGACCGCTTGTGTTGCGGTCGAAACGTCCTAGATTTTTGTCAACCTGGTTTTTAATCAACCAGGCTATGCGTTAACTGTGTGTTAGCCGACTCTCTGCGTTGCATTGCATTACATTTCCAAAAATGAGCTTAGTTTGTTTTCTATAACTGCCCATTTCTCTGTCTGAAATGTACCAAGCTCTCATAGGTCCATTCGATCTTTCTCTCCCCCTGCCGCCACGGGGTGGATTTCCACACAACTCTCTCTAAACAAAAATATTTACCAGACTTGCTGGGTCTTTCCCTCCCCCTGCCACCACGAGGTGGATTTCCACACAGCTCTCTCTAAACAAAAATATTTACCAGACTTGCTGGGTCTTTCCCTCCCCCTGCCACCACGAGGTGGATTTCCACACAACTCTCTCTAAACAAAAATATTTACCAGACTTGCTGGGTCTTTCCCTCCCCCTGCCACCACGAGGTGGATTTCCACACAGCTCTCTCATTGACATGCTAATTTCTCTGCTCCAGCAGACCCACCTCTCTCTCTGCCCCCCCCCCCCCCCCCCCCCTCTCTCTCTATTTAAGGGCACGACACAGAAGCATTGGGTCTGTGTGTCTCTGTTGTCTCTCTCTGTGTGTCTCCGTGTCTGTGTTTTGTCTCTCTCTCAAATTTAGTTCGACTTGACGACCACTGCTTGTGTTGCAATCGAAACGTCGTATTCTATTATTTAATTTATTTTCTTTCCAATGTCACTTTACCGAAAGACCCAAAGAATATGAATTCCTGCAGTCACGAAAGCTTTAAGTCAAGATTTAATTTATATTTTTCCCTCCCGCCCTGCCTGTAATTCTTCACCACTGACTGACCAGCTGCGGCCTATATTGCTCGTGATTAATCCAACTGCCACCATGGTTGGAATATAAGTCGCAGAAATGCAAGTGTGCACTAGGGGTACTTAGCTTCGCAGCTACACACGGTACATTGAACAGCGCGTGAGACGCAGCTAATGCAAGCTGTTGGGTCGCCTCTTATTTGAGGGTGTTTGAGTGTGTTTGGAGAGGCAAGCTTATAATGAGTCGGCATTGGCTGTGCCGGAAGATAATCTTCCCAAGCATGCGGAGGAAACTAGAGAGGGGGGTGGGAGGGATATTGACAACACCTGCCCCACCCACAGTTTTTAGTTGAGTTAATCTCGGCAGGGATATTATTAAGACAACTTTACGATTGCGAATCCAACTCAACCTAAAAAATGTAGCCACATTGCAGCTCTTCACAAAAAACACTTGTTCACCGCTTAGCCCGTGACGGCCACATGCCCTGGCATACGAGATGCTGTGTGGTACTTAGAAGCTGATTGAGGAGTCGAGTGGTTCCTGGGTCTCTCTCTGACAGCCCAACTAAACATCCAGAGGTAGGTCAAATTGGACTATTAAGCCAGTTATAGCTAACGATAACATGTGTAAAAAATAAAATTGCGGAACTGTATATTTTCAAACATTTTCAAACGGTCAATGCAAGAGAATACGAGTCGTAAATTATAAAACGTTTAGTTAAAAATAAAAAAAGTTTGTAACTATCTTCTTGGTTCTTTCGGTAAAGTCACGTAGAAGGGAAATAATAAATAATAAAAATAAACATCATAAAATACAATTCTCATGACGTTTCGGCCACAACGCAAGCAGCCGTCCTCAGGTGAAGAACAGGTCTATCGGAAAGACAGCGTCATTCATTCAGACGCTGTCTTTCCGACAGACCTGTTCTTCACCTGAGGACGGCTGCTTGAGTTGTGGCCGAAACGTCGTGAGAATTGTATTTTATTATGTTTTATTTTTATTATTTCCCTTCTACGCGACTTTACCGAAAGAACCAAGAAGATGAATCCCTGCAGTCACGAAAGCTTTAAATCGAAATTTAAGTTCGTAACTAGTAAATTTTATTGCTTCAAAAGGTATCTAAATAAAACACACATGTACTTACCATATATGACATTCCCCGAGGTGGCATCCGTCTGCTTTCCTGTGGGGTGTTACACAAGCACAACATTTCATTGTTCAGAGAGTAAGCTTTTGTTGAGAGAGTAGAACTATTAAGTGAAAGGAACAAAAAAGTTAATTCTCAAATTCACTCTGTGTGTGGCCATCTGTTGAGTAGAATACACGAGTGTACATTCACTCCTCGTATCACACGGTGGATGCATTCCTGACAAGCGCCTCGCCGCGTCGCTCGAAAAATGCGTTGCGCGAAAACCATTTCCCCGTAACTGATGCAACGACGAAATTTGGCGCGATACGATGTACTGCTACGCACGCGCAGAGATGGTGCGACAAATAACCGAGGGTACACCCCCGCGTGACTGTATCATTCCGCGTACTCTATCACCGTACCGCTCAGCTCAGGAAGATATATACAAGGTCGTGTCTCCCAGAGCTCTCTTCACTTGATACAGTCATTTTGCTGTGACGGTTCCACCTGAAGACGGAAGCTTGTGTTGCCTCCGAAACGTCGTGATTTAATTTATTTGTTTTTTTTCACCTACGTGACTTTACCGAAAAAACCAAAGAATATGGATCCTTGCAGTCACGAAAACTTCAAATCTAGAATTAAGCTCAAGAAGAGTTTATCGTCTGACCGCTCAGAAACCGCGTTATAACGATGTAACGTTCTACGCTATAACGGTGCGACGTTTCACATTATAACGGTGTGCGCGTTCCACGTTATGTCGGCACGCATTCCGCGTCACAACGTTGCGTGTATTCCACATTGTGCGCAAAAATGTTCCCTAACAGAAGGACCGCGTTGATGAGAACACGCGTTATCGTGTGAACACCATGCGCTAAGCGAGGACTTGCCGTACAGCAAAGAGTTCCAATTGAGCTAGCATGGGTTGCCTTTGAAACACTTGTCCGCATTACCACGTCTCTTCCACAATCGCCGTCAATGGGTCAAACTGCACGGGCGGTTACGCTCGCCTGTGAGCCAGGACTTTCGCAGGCGAGGGTTGGTGTATCGCTCACATTTGTGAGACTCCCTCTCTGCCCATGAGCGTTGAAGGTCGCCATCTCCTGGTCTGTCATGGTAAGGCAGAACAGCGAGTGGTATCGTTTCTGTCTGGATGGGGGAATGAGTGAACCCACACCTTGCACCGTGTGCGTTTTCTCCAGGTACTCCGGTTTCCTCCTATGTTTACAAACACTCGTTTATGGGAGTTGGCCAAACATACAAATATAGGACCACAAAGCTTGGGCATTTGTTTGGCATTGGTTCTGACTGCGCACGTTACAAACGCCACGGCATTTTCACAAATGACACGAGACAATATATTTTCTATGTATGTAGAGCTTCTTTCTCACCGTACGTAGCCAACCGTGCAAATCGGAGGTGCGGGTTAGGGGTGAGGGGGAGGACAACAAACTACACACAACAACAACAACAACGAAAAGAACAGGAGATACTAAAACATGATCTTAAGCAAAAATGGCGAGAAGCGATTTAAAAAATAAACTTAATAATTATCTCTCCGTACCAGAGGAGCCTTCAGTGAAGACACCGAGGCTTTGCCCAGCAACCCCCTGAAGGGCCAGCACGTGGTCACGTGGGGTGCTGATGGCCGTGCTCTTTGCGCTCGTCCCCTGGACCCCTCCCCCAGCCAGCTCCTCGCTCAGCACAAAGGAGACCTGAGGAAAAAATTAACCCGTAAAAACAAAGTTTTTCACTATAAATCCTTTATATGCGTGGCATCGGTTTTATTTTATTATTCATTTCTGTTTGTCTTGAGTTAGAGTTTCATTTTTATCACATTGGTATTTTAAATTAAATATGAAATTTTCACAAGCGTGCGCGACACCGCCGTGAACATTGTGTACGCGCGTACGTGTGAATTAGTTAGCACGCTGCAATGCAGAGGTCACCGGGTTCGAGTCCATCTTCCGGCACAGCGGTTAAAACAACGGGGGTATGTTTCTTGGCTTTGTCCACCCAGCAGTTCAACTTAACTAAATCGTTGCACCTGATGAGTTAAATGATGACGTCACCCTGCTGCTGCTCTATTTAAGACCGGGAGCAAGAGCAGAGCCTCACCATTCTGGCGAATTGCCCGATGATGCTGGATGCAATTACCAGCGAAACGTCGTACCCAAAAAAAAAATTTGTAAATGTTGTGGTTTCACGCTTCAACACACCGGTGGGCTAAAGCAGTGAACTATTTGTCTTTTGTCAACGTGACACTTTTTTGCTGATTGGCCGTGTCGGGTGGTGGAGGGTTACGACACATTTATAAGTAACGCGATCTAACCCAAAAACGTTGATTATGAATAAACTATTGAAACTATATTTTTTATTTTACCAGATAAGGTCTACCGAGCTTATTTAGCTCTTTTTCAGAAGCCACCTGACCACGAATGATAGCTCAACGAAGTGGCTTATCATGTGGAAATTGATAGCAGCCAAATACTCTAAACGCACGTCGATTCTACATGTCGAGGGGAAAAAAACGGAGGAGAGAAAACACCACGCGACCATGAGCAGAGAGACACGCAAACTCAAAATATACAAGTGTCAGGGTCGAGATCAAACCCACGACCTCCTGTGTACACCAGGCGAGGTAGTTATTATCTCGCTACCGCAGTGCCCCAATGGGTACACCACTGTTCGCCAATTGGCAGGTTTTGGCAAAGCGTGGCTGCTTCCACCTCTTCCAACAGCGCGAAGGAGTAGACCGTAGACCGTCCATAGCTCCCTCTAGCGGAGGCCCCTCTCTTTGACCTGAGCGACCAATTGCAGGGGCTGCACCTCTACCTTGTTTTAAGTCTCAAGTGTCAACGTGTGAATAAAACGCTTGCTTGATAACCACGCTGCAGATGTATTACTGCACAAGAAGTCAACGTCTTGTATTGTTTGCGTCTTCAAAATTGCCTTTTTTTTTAATGCGATTATTTATTGCCTCCCTACCGCTTGAGAGGCCAAGTTACCTGAAGCGGCGACGTCCCCCACTGAGAGATGTTTGGCTCGCCAAGACGTAAATAGATACAAATTATCGAGACAAACAAGAGACAGAGATGAGAACAGCCAGAGACCGATTGGTGAGATGAACGAGAGAGATAAGAGAGCTTGATTGATTTGATCAGTTTACGCCGGTAAGAAATATTCAGCCTTTAGCTGTTTTACAAGAATCACCTGCAGAGGACCTTAGTGGGGGGGGGGGGGGGGGAACAAAGGAAGTGAAAGCAGCGAAAATAAATTATAACATTGCCGACAATGAATAGCAAATACATTGGAGGGGGAAAAAAACCCATTCAAGTTATGCACCACTCAAGTAACACTGGCAGAGCAAAAAATTTGATTTAAAGCTTTCGTGGCTGCAGGGATTCATATTTATATTATTTTATCATTTCCCTTCTACGTGACTTTACCGAAAGAACCAAGAATATAACACTGGCAGAGCAGGTAAGACAGAAACACAACAGCAACTCGCGCGGCGGTTCGCTAACCAAAGGGAGACGTCAAATTGAGGAATTTAAAAATGTCCAAAATTGGGAGGCGGGGGGGGATTTAAGCCGAAACAGCGGAGAGGGAGCTCGTTAACATAGCGTGCGGGGCGGCAACGCGCAAGAGAGAGGATCTCACTCAGAGCGCATTGAGGAGGAGGAGAAGAGAGGCGCTGCCAAGACGACAGCGATGAGGACTGCAATGAGAGGCAGCCAACGGGGTAATTAGCCGATTTGTCGCGGAGTACTTTGAGGATGAACGAAGCGCAAATCAGATTATTTATGACGGAGGAATCCGATGAGCTTTTTCACAGACGTCCGGTATTTATGTACGTGCGTTGGACTTCTTTCGCACCGTACGTACGTACCCAACCGCGCTAATCGGAGAGGCGGGGGGGGGGGGAAAGGACAACAAACTAAACACAGAAAATTACAAGAAACAATACTAAAACACAACAGAAGTGAAAAGTATAGGAAAGGTAAGAAAATCACCAACAAATATAAAACTAAACTATTTTTATTTTACCAGAAAAAGCCCACCGACCTATTAGCTTCTTTTTCAGAAGCGACCCGGCCACAAATGATAGCGCAACGATGGGGCGGTGATACCTGTCCTCCTGAGCACTAGGCGGAGTGAGGTTTGCGTTTGGCTACAGGTCGTTTATAATCAAGGTTTAGCCAGTAAGATTCGTCACGTAAACAACGCGCTAATTAGTTACACTACTTCATCCAACCGGTGTATTGGAGAGTAAATCAAAAAACATTTACAACTTGAAGCCTACGTGTTAAACAGTAGAGATTTAACTACACTTAGTTGGCCAATCTTATTTGACAGACTATTACAGGTTTACCATGTTTAGTGGTTGTCTCCTTGTCACAGGTTGAGTCACAAACCGTACCTCTCCATAACAAAGGCTCAGCCTTTGTTATAGACTGCATAACAAAGGCTCAGCCTTTGTTATGCAGTCTATTCTTAGTCTTAAGCCTCACCTTACCATATTAATAAAAAGTGTGCTTTACTTGGCCCCCCCCCCTCTCCAACCATTATATAAACGGAGTGGTAGCTCCTGCAATCTCTCATTTACTTGATACAGCTGTCGTGGCTGTGACGGTTCCACCTGAAGATGGAAGCTTGTGTTGCCTCCGAAACGTCGTGATTTTTATTTTATTTTACTTTTATTAATTTTAATGTTTTACCTACGTGACTTTACCGAAAAAACCTAAGAATAGTAGAGATCGTGTTTGTGTGCCAAACGAAGGGTGCATGGTACAGGGGGCCCCAGCAGTTTAGGACAATCTCCGAGGTCGGTCTGCAGATGGCATCACAGCAGGCCAAACATCGCTAGAATGAAAGCTTTGACGGCGTCCAATCTGAGATGGAGGGGAATACGAGTGCATTTTTTCCTTTGCACAACAACAAAAACCCAAAAGCATTAAGTACTTCACCCTTAGACAGGCCACATTTCACTCCTCCTCGCCTTCTCAAATTAAACGTACGAAGAACGTTCGGCGTACGACTGCTTGAGGAGACAAACCGCTACTGTGGCACATTCACGTGAAGAACACGCGCGGTGTGCGTGTGTGCGTGTGTGCGCGTGCCGTGTCGTCCGCGCAGCACACGCAATCCACCAGCGAGGAGAGCGCAGGCTGAAAGATTGACGCGCCAAGTAGACAGACCACGTGCACAGCTCCCCCCCCCCGACATTTCACTCGCGAGTCGCGTCAATCAACTTGCGGTAAAACTCGATAACCCGTCAGTCGACGCATTCAGTCCCCGAAGGAATTCCCGGCACGTGGAGCGAAACGTCGGGGCATCGCAACAAATAGCACGCAGAAGAACCCCAAAAACCACGCGGGAGAGGTGTACAGCACAACTGCTGTCACGTGACTAACATCTTCATGGCTATGCCGCCAAAAATTCCACGGTTAATGCATTCACCATTTATATTTATGCATTTCTACAATAAAAAAAATGTATCTTGTAGTGTCTCTGTGAACGGCCTTGGTTGAGTGCATCTCCTTGCCTCGCGCCTCTTCCGATTTGTATTCTGTTGCTTTGCTTGACCGTGGCTGATAATGATCTTCATATATGGCTCATGTCGATGCAGAGCTGCAACACCGAGGCGGTTGAAACCATGTAATTTTGTTCAATGTACCGCTGCGATGATGCCTCCCGCTGAGAATCGGTGATTGGAGTCGTTATACGTGCCATGGTTTGTTCTGAGTGACGTTGATGATGATGTAATGGCATTATAACAACTATATTAATCCTCACCTCGGTCTTTCCTTGTCCCCTGCAAAAAAAACACAAAGAACAACAAAAAATAGCGTGAGCTCTTTAGTAATTAACATACAGAACCACTTATATTGTTGTGGTGAACGCAAATGGAAGATTCATTAAGCGGTAAAAAGGCTCTTGAAAATGAACTCTAACCCTCATCGCATAATGCAATTTGGCGGTTGTGGGAGATTAAAAAAAAAACGTGAGCCAATTAGAGCTACAAGGTCGGATGTGCCAGTCAGACTACATTTTATTTAATCAACAATCCTTTGCGTCTCTCCTGACTGCGGCCGCTTTTGATTTCGCTCGTTAACGGATATTGCGGTAATGATGCTCGTACTGTTCCTTGACCAAGGATTGCCCAACTTTTTCAGGAGTCTGGCTTTTTATTCCAGTGAAACGCGTTTTTTAAATGTTGTTGAAGTCAACTCAGCGAATGAGGCACGCATAGACAAGACGTTTGGTAAACAGCTGTCCGTCACTAGTCCACATATACATGTCCATATGTAGCGCACATACATGTGCCGCGGTGGCAAGGTGCTAACTACCTCGCCTGGTATACAGGTCGTGAGTTCGAACCCGGCACCTGCATATTTGTAGTTTTCACGTTCTCCCCATGATCACGTGGATTTTTCTCCGCTTTTTACAACCACATTTAGAATCAACGTGCGTTTAAAGTATTTGGCTGGTAAATATTTCCAACTCATGAGCCACTTCGTTGCGCTATCATGCGTGGCCAGGGTCGCTTCTGAAAAAGAGCTATATAGCTCAATGGGCCTTACCTGGTAAAAAAAAGTAAATAATACACACGCCTAACGCTAAGCGAAAACACCAAAGGTAAAACACAAATGCACAGTGAAAAGCATATATTATTCCAGACCATCTTATGGCCAAATCCTATTATCCATGGGTCAATTTGTCCCAACATCCAACCTCTTATTCATCCTATTACGAAGCAAATTTCAGTTGTCAGAGTAACCATGCGCACAGACAGTGCATGAACGTGTTTACAGACATACATACTATGTGCAGCAGGAGTGGAAATGTTTTGATTTTCCAGCCACAAACATGATAAATTGTCAATTTTCATTCAAGTTGATGGTTTGACATTAAACATGCACATATGCATGTGCACTCCGAACACATGCGCATTCATAAAGCATACACACTTAAACAAAAAACACGTCTCAACGCACACAAAAAATACACGTACATAAATGCACACACGCACACAAAGACCAACGCACGAGCCCACACGGATGCCCTAGAGTTTCAGATTTCGGATTTTCTCATTTTTAAGGAAATGCTTACATCTTTATTCCGATGTTCGGAAGACTGACATAAATTTAATAAGATAATAGGTTAATTCTAGATTTGAAGTTTTCGTGACTGCCAGGATCCATCGGTAAAGTCACGTAGGTGAAAAATAAAAAATACAAATAATAATACAAATAAATAATAATACAATTTAATAATAATACATTTTAAAATAATCATATTTTTATTTTTCATCTACGTGACTTTACCAAAAAAACCAAAGAGTAGATTTTTCCCCTTTTTTCTGGCAACAAAACAGGTGTTAAGATGTTAAAACACCAAACTGAAATCTTTCACAAGGAATCATGCTTACATTAACCACAATACTTGCAGTCAAATGCAAACAAAAAACAATACTCTGGTAATTTATGCATTGTCTTTGAAACTGATTGGTCCACACCAGAGACAGCTTTCTTTTGAGCCTCGTCTCAAACGGTGTTAGACCAGAAAACGCGAAAAGTTTAACGTGTCCTCGTACGAACATTAAGTAGCATTCATCATCACCTGTTGCCAAGCGATATCTCGCTGGAAGAGAACTGCAGTGTCATACTTTGGGATCAAACTAAAAATGTATCTTGGTCCGTCAACCACTATTTTTGGATTATTGAAAGTAAAAAAATCGAAACGTCGTATGCTAGTATTTAATTTATTTTCTCTTGATACGTGACTTTAGCGAAAGAACCAATGAGTTATTGGAAGTAACCCACAAAAGATTGGGACCATCCGTACCAGAGAAAATGAACACGAAATGCAAATAATGATGATTATAATAAAAAGCAATGCCGCAGAAAATTATACATTATTAACACATATTCCTGTATGAGAGAGCGGGGTTGTTGATTAGAGACTTAATATCAATCACTCTTACTTTGAAATTTTCAGCTTTCCGACTTCACCACGCTCAGTGGCTTTGCCCCACTGTTGAGACAGATATTTTGGAACCTGCAAAACAAATATCCAGAGTTAGCAAGCAATACAGCCTTCACACTACGCACATGATTACTCCCAGACAGAAATTCCGACCAAGATACTTGCGCCTATGGTATTACATTGAACTCCCAAAAACAACGAATATGCTGTTGCATCGTGACCACGCCATCGTTGCCTTCACTGCCACTTGCTGCAGAGGTTCACGGTTCAAATTCATTGGCAGCCCCAATTCATACTTGTGGGTGTATTAACCGTACGAGTAGGCCATTGTATGCTGGCATCATGGTCCAAATTTGCCACATCTGAAATATCACCTCCGAATTGCTCAACTGGGATTATGCATAGCAATCATCGCCCCCGCCCCCACCACCACCATGAAAGACTGGCAGGACCCTCCTGCAAAAGGTTCACAGAGACTCCTCCAGTGAGGCGTATCTTGGTGATGAAACAGGCATACTAACAAAGCCACGCTGCAGCTTATAGCAATGGGTTATGCAATGGTGGTCCATGCAAGCATTAACCAGGATCAACCCTGCTCAGCTGTTTAACCAATCAGGAGTAAAAGCTAAATATTTCCATCAGGGGCCGTCCATAAATGACGTCACGCAATTTTGGACGACTTTTGACCCCCCCCCCCTCGTCACACGGCGTCACAAAAAGTCAGACCCCCCCTCAAATATGACGTCACAAAGCTCTGCCCCCCCCTCAAAACCATATTTCCATTTTGAAAATAAAACATGCTTCAAATCGTGGCAGTGAAGGCAATTACACTTTAAACTATTGTCATTGTAGTACGTATTTAATGTGGCGCTGCACTCTGATGTTGTAGGAGTGTTGTTATAACAATTAGTGTTGTTATACAATTCTATATTTAAATCTAGATTCTACATTTATTTAAAATTTCGCATTTTGATGTCACATTTCTCCCCCCCCCCTCGTCACACATCGTCACAAACGTCTGACCCCCCCCCCCTCCCTAGGTACGTGACGTCATTTATGGACGGCCCCTTATCAATATTATAACACTTCATTAATTAACCATGTTCAAGCTCAATTAAATTCATAATCTATGCCGCATAATCAATTGTTATTGTATCGCACTACGAGATAAATTTGTAGATAGCGTGTGCTGTTATGTGCATGGCCTGTTGTTGTGTCAATCCACTGCTGGATGACAGCCCCCCCACGCAGTGCGGGTGGCGGGGGTCAGTTGACCATACTTCCCCACACTGGTCACTGAATGAGGAGCATTGAAGTGCAGTACAACAACATGGGAATTTGTCGCTAACAACGTAGCCCCCTATAACACACACGGTCTTGCAATGTGGTCATCCATGCAAGCAATATCCAATATTTAACCCTCTGTGGAATTAATGTTTTACGTATTAGACTTTAATCATAGATGCAATATAATTTGTACTTAAGACAAGAGACTCAATGCCATTCGCGATCTTTACTTAATTATACATTACTGTACGCACTGTACTACAACGCATACATTCGTTACGTAGAAACGCCTTTACACAAAATACCGTCATTTAAACATAAAAACTGACGAGCAAACGTGCAGACTTAGAACGAAATCTCTCGACTCGCCTCGTTTATTAAAACAATTAAAATTAAAATATAAAAACCGACACGAGCCTGACTTAGGCCTCAAACCACCACCGCCGCCGCCTCGGCCTACAAACTTCGCTTCTTCGCACGGTGGACTGAACAAAGCCCCGTCCATAAGAACGTGGAATTTCCACAGCGGGTTAATCGATTAGTATTGCTGCTGCTGCTACTCGATGTTATTTGCGAGTTGTAGGCGCCCGACAGGAGACGGGATACAGCGCATCGGGGCTCGCCTCGCAGCGGCTTAATGATGTTTGTGCGTGTTCAAAGGGGGGCCAACACCATCCAGCAGTGGATATCTCGTGCCCCCCACTCCTTCTCCACGCCTGCCTGCTGGTGGTGTTGGTGGTGGTGTCTGCGATGGTTTCTGTTACCTTGACAAGCCACAGGCCGCGATTGAGTTTAGCGCCGGTGAGGTCCAAGTCTCCCTTTTCCGCCATCGCAGCTTTGAGTTGAAGAACGGGTTTTTATTATTATTAACAATAATAATATTATTAACAATAATAATAATAACAATAATTACGGCAAAGTTGTTGTTGTTTACCTCACGATAACGACGACTACGACGAGCAAATACAACAGAATTATCGCAGCGATATGTGAGGTAAGGGGACGTCCATAAATGACGTCACGCGATTTTGGACGATTTTTGACCCCACCCCCTCCTTCGTCACGTGACGTCACAAAAAGTCACCCCCCCCCCTCAAATATGACGTCACAAAAAGTCACCCCCCCCACTCAAATATGACGTCACAAAAAGTCAACCCCCCCCCCCACTCAAATATGACGTCACAAAAAGTCAACCCCCCCCCCACTCAAATATGACGTCACAAAAAGTCAACCCCCCCCTTTCGTTACATGACGTCACAAAAAGTCAACCCCCCCCACTCAAATATGACGTCACAAAAAGTCAACCCCCCCCCCACTCAAATATGACGTCACAAAGCTCTGCCCCCCCCCGCCCCCCCAAAAAACTATAATTCCATTTTGAAAATAAAACATGCTTCAAATCGCTTTAAACTATTGTCATTGTGTAATAAAAGGACTCGAACACTTCTTTCTGTCTTCGTGTCTTTATTCAGGTTCACGTCTTTACCCACACGGCACTCTGTTATAACTCCTGTGTTTGTAGCCCCGGCTATTCACTGCTATTATAGCTTCCTCTCCCCTCTGACTCTCTGCTTCATCTACTATAACCTCCTCCCTGCAGACTCGCTGCTACCCCTATGTGCAGACCCTCTGGCTGTCACTGTATGCAGACCCGCTGCCCACTCTCTCTGTGCAGCCCCGCTGCTGACTGCAGCCTCCTCGCTGCTTCGGGTCGGTCACCGCTGGCCAACGGTGCCGATCCTCGCTCCCCCCGTGTTCGTGGCGATCTCGCCACACCCCGCTTCGCCCTACGTGGCCTTCCTCTTTTCCTGGCTCCCCGTCACTCCCCCTGCTCTTCCGGTTCCCCTCCTTCTATACTCAACCCCTCTCCCCCCACGTGACCTAACTCCTCCCCCCCTGACGGCACCTCAGAAGGGCCATTTACAACCGCATTACATCACCCTCCCCCCTAAAGAAAATCCAGCCGACCTCGGCTGAATTGCAACCTGAAAAGCAATGCGGGTGTAAAGGCCCAACACGCAAAAAGACACGAAGCATTGAAGAACATTATAACAATAACACAACACAACACAATCTAACGAAACGTGAGGGATTTCGAGCGAGTACGGGTAGCCGGGCCGTCCCGGACGGTCGGCGGCCCACCCGCCGAGCGGGAACGTGGAAGGGTTTTAGGGGCGACGGGCGCAAGTTCTTCCGTCGCCATTGGAGGCCCGCCACTGTCCCGCTCGCGTCCAGAAACATCCCGTACTCGCGTCCGCGGAGGGATAGGAAGAGCTGCAGGTCCCGTGGGTTCTGCGGCTCCGGTCGGCGTCCCACAAGCGGAAGGTCCTCCTCCCTGCGCTGTCACGGCCGGCTTGTCTGTGAAGGGTACGACAGGCGCTCTCGCAAGGTCAGCAGACACAGGCAAGGGCGAGTCGGCAGCAACAGACCCCGGCAAGGCAACTTGGGGAGATGACGCATCCGGCCGTGGGGCAATGTATGGCTTCAACCGGGACGTGTGCACGAACCAACGCCGTGCACCAACCTGAACACGCGCCGACTGTGGGTTGGGAACCTCAATGAGGCGGACCGGACCCTGCCAAGGTCGATGTAATTTAGGAGATGTACCTGGCCGCACCTGTGGGCAATGAAGCCAGGCCAGGTCCCCCTTTAACCAGGGACACTCCCCCTTTGAACGTCGGGCACACCGCTCATTCCTGGCCTGAGCCTTGGCAGTAGCCATGCGGGCATTTTCCCTCGCCTCAGCGACACGCCGAACGTTGTCCTTAATATACTCAGGAAGAGGCTTAACAGGCCCCCTCGCACCGGTTCCCAACTGGTCATGAATCGGCGGCACGTTCTCACGGCCGTACATAAGGAAAAACGGCGAGTATCCAGTAGCCGCGTGCGGCGTCATGCGATACGCCGAAAGCACCCCAGGGATATGCAAATCCCAATCAGATTGGTTTTCCCCGACTGTATGGCACAGCATGGCGGACAGAGTCCGATTCAACCGTTCCACCATACCATCCGTTTGCGGGTGGTAGGGGGACGTCCGTATCTTTTTAGTTCCAAGAGCCGCACACACCTCCCCCAACAATTTAGACGAAAAGTTACGTCCCTGATCCGTAAGGAGCCTCTCCGGAGCCCCTTTGTCCATTACATACCCAAATAGAAAGGCGTCCGTGATAGACGCCGCTGACTGGTCAGGCAAGGGCCAGGCCATCGGCCAGCGAGAGAGGTACTCCACCCCCACCAGTAAATACTTATTCCCTTTAGCTGATGGCGGAAAGGGTCCCAAAATATCTAACGCCACCAACTCATTAACCCGAGATACTTTAATCGATTGTATCGGCGGAACATATGGATGTTTAGGCGGCTTACGGCGGGCACAATCGGGACACGCGCGAACGTGACCGACGACATCCGTCGTCATGCCGTGCCAATAATAGTCTCGTTGCAGCGTCAATAGGGTTTTCTGCACCCCCAGGTGTAAAAGTGTGTCACAGTGCAAAGATCGAATCAACTCATAGCGCAATGACGCAGGCACAACGAGACGCCAGTGTTCCTGTATCCCTTCCCTCCACATCAGTAACCCATCTCGGAGAGCAGTTTCCGAATTACCACCCGCACCGACTTCCTTACCCGCCTTCTCCGTTCGTTTCCGTAACGACACCAAAGAATCGTCCAACATTTGCTCCCGAATCCACACAGACCTTGGAAGACGCAAAATCCCGTCAGCCGGTCCCCCTTCAACCGGTCCCGGTGTAAGCGGAGGTTCGAGAACATCCACTGCCCGCGCGACAGGTTGAGGGGGGGGCTGAGCCGGTCCACACCTATGCGTCCCCGACGCACACGCACAAGGGGATTGTTGCGGCAACCTGGACAGTGCGTCCGCGTTAGCGTGACGCACACCCTTCCGATGGTGAATTTGGAAGGAGAATTCTTGCAACGTGTCCAGCCATCTCGCCAATTGTCCGGATGGCTGGTCCATCTTAAGAGCGTACTGCAAGGCCGCATGGTCCGTTCGGACAATAAACGACCGACCGTACAGATACGGTCGAAATTGGCGGAGAAAATACACAATAGCCAAAAGTTCCCTGCGAGTGACGCAGTAACGAGTTTCCGCGGGAGACAAAACCCGACTCCCGTACGCCACCACACGCTCAACACCACCTTTTGACTGGGACAACACCGCCCCAATCCCGGTGTCACTCGCATCAGTATCCAGAATGAAGGGATGTTCAAAATCCGGATAATCCAACGTCGGCGCAGTAGCCAATAGGTCGCGCAGGCTCCGAAACGCCGCCTCCTCCGGCGGTCCCCACACAAATTTGTGCCCCTTCCCAGTAAGGAGATGCAAAGGCCTGGCGATAGTAGCGAAATTCGGAACAAACCTCCGGTAATATGAGGCGAACCCCAAAAACCGACGCACATCACCCACCGTGGCGGGGGTTGCCCAATCCCGGACACACGCAGTTTTCTCTGGATCCGTGGCCACCCCGTCCGCACTAACAATATGTCCCAAGTATCGAACGGAACGTTGCAGTAGATGACATTTCTTAGGCTTGAATTTCAAATTAGCAGAACGCATTCTGGCAAAAACGGCCTCCAACCGCAATAAATGCTCATCAAATGTGCGGCTGAAGACAATAATATCATCTAAATAAATGAGACATGTCTCCCACTGCAACCCCGTCAATACCAACTCCATCAATCTCTGAAAGGTGGCAGGGGCTGCATTCAACCCCATCGGCAGACAGTTAAATTGGAACAACCCCTGCGGCGTACGGAACGCTGTCTTTTCCCGCGAGGGCTCGTCAAGGGGAAGCTGCCAGAAGCCCGAAGAGAGATCTAGCGTTGAAAAAAACTTAGCCCCTGACAAGGCGTCGAGAGAATCGTCCATACGCGGCAGGGGATACGCATCTGCCACCGACACTTTATTTAACTTCCGAAAATCCACACAAAATCGTAATTTACCATCTTTCTTTTTAACCAACACGACAGGCGCACCCCACGGGCTATTAGACGGAGATATAATATCCGCTTTCAACATGTCTTCCACTGCCCCTCGAACGTGCTCACGCTCAGCCGGACTCATCCGACGCGAGTTCAAGCGGATAGGGGCCGCGTCCCCCGTTTCGATGTGATGAGAGAGCAGCGAGGTGCGTCCCAAGTCCAAATCGTCCGAGCTAAACACATCGGAATAGCTCGCTAATAATTTATGAATCGCACAACGCTGCTCAGCGGAAAGGGCCGAATTTTCCGCACATAATTCGGCGATCCAACGATCGTCCACCCCTCCGTCGTGTGAAACACCACCTACCAGCCCCCCGTCCGGAATGTCACTCTGAGCCGTAAACGCCGTAGTGGCGTGTGCCACAACGGTACCAGCCGGCACACACACGCTTTCAGAAGTCGCATTTAACACCTGCAAAAACGGGCGCTGATCCGGACGGACAATGGTTTGCGCCCCCACCAGTGCCAATCCGCCCGTAACAGCGGCGGACGGCGACAGCAAAATTCCACAAGCACTCTGCCGACCCGGAACCGGCTTCCGGTATCGTAGGGGAATGAGCATCTGCGAGCCAGGTGGAATATCAACTGAAACTTCCGATAACGCCTGCACCTGGGCAACCGGAGCCGGTCGCCCCCAGGTGGACTGTAAAAACGCCAATTTGCGGCCCCCTGGCAGTTCAATGCAATTTTCATTGATTCTAATTAAAATGGGCATCTTAGCCAAAAAATCCGTGCCCAACAAGCAAGGAACCGCCAGGGACCTCGAAATTAACACAACGCCCGAGGCCGAGACCCCCCCGATAGAAATATTAGCGTCCACCTGTCCCACGATGCCCATACTACCCCCGTTCGCAGCGATGCAGGAAGCGTAAGCCGGCCTCACGGCCCCCGGTGGGATGTTCAAAAGATGGAATATGACATCCGAAATAATGGTCGCGGACGCCCCGGAATCCACCAAAATACGCACGTCCACCCCTTGGATCGACCCCGGTACAGTGGACGAACCTGTAGCGGCCGCGACAACCCGCCGAGCCAACTTACGCCACTGCGTTATCGAGCGACAAGGCGCAGATACTGGCCTCCCATATTTTAGAACATCCGCGTCGCACAACAACGGCGATGAGTGAGGTGTCAGGCCTTGCCGGGTGTCTGGTGCGCACCGACTTGCCTGTGCCGGAGGGTCTTTCTTTGGGACGTCCGCGATCGAGGCCTCCTGCTGGGGCGGCCCCGGAACCCGGGCCCAGCAGTCCCTGGCATAGTGGCCCCGACGGCCGCAGCGGAAACAGTCGACGTCGGGTCGGCGCGCAGCAGGCACCCCGTCCCGACGTGGCCGCGCCGGCGGCGGAGCCCGCGGCCCCGGCTCGCTTCGAGCCGGCCACGGAGTGGAGGCGGCCGACAGCTCCTTTGGGCCGGTCGCATCCGGCACGTACACGGCCTTTGTAGGGTCCCACCCTACGGCCCCCCCATCGACGACAGGACCGCCCGTCCACGCCGTGACTTGTTTCCAGCGGCGGAGACTGAACTGGGCGTCCAAACACTTAGCCGCGGTCCGGGACGTGAGTTTCTCGTGACCGCAAGCCGGCATAGGAATGCCCAGATCCCGGGATAACTCCAACATCTTCCCCAAGATGAGAGGTTCCAGCAGGTCAGGCTCCGTCTCCGGGTAAGCGGCCATCGCGAGTTCCAGCACGGCGCCCCTGTACGCTACAGGCGACTCCTCCGGTGCGCGTTGCCGCTGCACGAAGCGGCGATGGGCGTCATCCGGTGGCTCGTACGCGTCCGCCATTTCGTCGAACACTCCACGCAATGTTTTCTTCTTCGCAGCTTTTATAGAGCGAAAAAAACGAACAGACTCATCGTCAAGGAGAGTCGGAAGCACCTCCAGCGCCTCGGCGTCCGTCCACCTTGCCGTTCGTACCGCCGCCAAAAATCGACAAGCGAACGCACTCCAATCGCCCCCGATGGAGAACTCCTTAACAGTTGTAAGGTGACGACTGCGGCTCCTTGGCCTGCTTCCGTCCGTCACCGACTCTTCCGGCGGCAAGTTCAGCAAGGCGTCGCAACGCGGTGTCGCCAAGATGGCGGACGATCTTCGTGGCGGCCCCAAGATGGCGGCTTCCCGCCTTCCGTGGTGCGCCACGCCCAAGATGGCGTCTTCACGCTGCGTGGTCGATGGCGGCGCCATCGAAGACGACCCGGGCTCCTGCCGATCACCACCATCACCTTCCAACGCCGCCCTTGGCGTGACAAGGTCACACAACTCCGTGATGACGGTTTTTAGGGTCGCCAGTTGCTCCGCCATCCGGGTCCATCTTAAATCTTCGTCCTTCAACACAGATGGGTCGGGCGCAGTGGCAACCTCCTCCACACCCGGGCCTTCACGGATCTCTCCCTCCGCCGAAGTGAAGCCGACCTCAGGAGGAAGATCGTCGTCGTCCGATGATGAAGCCGACGCCGGAGATGGGATATTCTTCTTCCTCAGTTGTTTCGCCATGCCGTTTCACTTCTGACTCCAGTGTAATAAAAGGACTCGAACACTTCTTTCTGTCTTCGTGTCTTTATTCAGGTTCACGTCTTTACCCACACGGCACTCTGTTATAACTCCTGTGTTTGTAGCCCCCGGCTATTCACTGCTATTATAGCTTCCTCTCCCCTCTGACTCTCTGCTTCATCTACTATAACCTCCTCCCTGCAGACTCGCTGCTACCCCTATGTGCAGACCCTCTGGCTGTCACTGTATGCAGACCCGCTGCCCACTCTCTCTGTGCAGCCCCGCTGCTGACTGCAGCCTCCTCGCTGCTTCGGGTCGGTCACCGCTGGCCAACGGTGCCGATCCTCGCTCCCCCCGTGTTCGTGGCGATCTCGCCACACCCCGCTTCGCCCTACGTGGCCTTCCTCTTTTCCTGGCTCCCCGTCACTCCCCCTGCTCTTCCGGTTCCCCTCCTTCTATACTCAACCCCTCTCCCCCCACGTGACCTAACTCCTCCCCCCCTGACGGCACCTCAGAAGGGCCGTTTACAACCGCATTACAATTGTAGTGCGTATTTAATGTGGCGCTGCACTCTGATGTTGTTATAACTTTTAGTGTTGTTATAACTATTGCTGGGCTGGCGGTGTGATAACCATTAGGGGCCGTCCATAAATGACGTCACGCGATTTTGGACGATTTTGACCCCCCCCCTTCCTTCGTCACATGACGTCACAAAAAGTCAACCCCCCCCCTCAAATATGACGTCACAAAGCTCTGCCCCCCCCCCCCCAAAAAAAGAATGCTTCAAATCGCTTTGAACTATTGTCATTGTAGTGCGTATTTAATGTGGCGTTGCACTTTGATGTTGTAGGAGAAAACATTTATTACAAAGTATATTTAATTAAGTAGAACGTGTCTATATTTATTTAAAGTTGCGCATTTTTATGTGATGTCACATTTCTCACCCCCCCCCTCGTCACACATCGTCACAAATGTCTGACCCCCCCAGGTGCGTGACGTCATTTATGGACGGCCCCTTACCACGCTGGCCCTGTACGGGTTCACGAAGGCAGGGAGCATAGAGTTGAGACGCAACGTGTCTCTGTGTGAGTCTATGGGTCTCTGTGTGAGTCTATGGGTCTCTGTGTGAGTCTATGGGTCTCTGTGTGAGTCTATGGGTCTCTGTGTGAGTCTATGGGTCTCTGTGTGAATCTATGGATCTCTGTGTGAGTCTATGGGTCTCTGTGTGAGTCTGTGGGTCTCTGTGTGAGTCTATGGGTCTCTGTGTGAGTCTATGGGTCTCTGTGTGAGTCTGTGGGTCTCTGTGTGAGTCTATAGGTGTCTGTGTGAGTCTATGGGTCTCTGTGTGAGTCTGTGGGTCTCTGTGTGAGTCTGTGGATCTCTGCGTGAGTCTGTGGGTCTCTGTGTAAGTCTATAGGTGTCTGTGTGAGTCTATGGGTCTCTGTGTGAATCTATGGGTCTCTGTGTGAGTCTGTGGGTCTCTGTATGAGTCTATGGGTCTCTGTGTGAGTCTATGGGTCTCTGTGTGAGTCTGTGGGTCTCTGTGTGAGTCTATGGGTCTCTGTGTGAGTCTATGGGTCTCTGTGTGAGTCTATGGGTCTCTGTGTGAGTCTATGGGTCTCTGTGTGAGTCTATGGGTCTCTGTGTGAATCTATGGGTCTCTGTGTGAGTCTATGGGTCTCTGTGTGAGTCTGTGGGTCTCTGTGTGAGTCTATGGGTCTCTGTGTGAGTCTATGGGTCTCTGTGTGAGTCTGTGGGTCTCTGTGTGAGTCTATAGGTGTCTGTGTGAGTCTATGGGTCTCTGTGTGAGTCTGTGGGTCTCTGTGTGAGTCTGTGGATCTCTGCGTGAGTCTGTGGGTCTCTGTGTAAGTCTATAGGTGTCTGTGTGAGTCTATGGGTCTCTGTGTGAATCTATGGGTCTCTGTGTGAGTCTGTGGGTATCTGTGTGAGTCTATGGGTCTCTGTGTGAGTCTATGGGTCTCTGTGTGAGTCTGTGGGTCTCTGTGTGAGTCTATGGGTCTCTGTGTGAGTCTATGGGTCTCTGTGTGAGTCTGTAGGTCTCTGTGTGAGTCTATGGGTCTCTGTGTGAGTCTATGGGTCTCGGTGTGAGTCTGTGGATCTCTGCGTGAGTCTATGGATCTCTGCGTGAGTCTATGGGTCTCTGTGTGAGTCTATAGGTGTCTGTGTGAGTCTATGGGTCTCTGTGTGAGTCTGTGGGCCTCGGTGTGAGTCTGTGGGTCTCTGTGTGAGTCTGTGAGTCTTTGTGTGAGTCTATGAGTCTCTGTGTGAGTCTGTGGGACTCTACGTGAGTCTGTGGGTCTCTGCGTGAGTCTATGGATCTCTGCGTGAGTCTGTGGTTCTCTGCGTGAGTCTATAGGTGTCTGTGTGAGTCTATGGGTCTCTGTGTGAGTCTATGGGTCTCTGTGTGAGTCTATGGGTCTCGGTGTGAGTCTGTGGATCTCTGCGTGAGTCTATGGATCTCTGCGTGAGTCTATGGGTCTCTGTGTGAGTCTATAGGTGTCTGTGTGAGTCTATGGGTCTCTGTGTGAGTCTGTGGGCCTCGGTGTGAGTCTGTGGGTCTCTGTGTGAGTATGTGAGTCTTTGTGTGAGTCTATGGGTCTCTGTGTGAGTCTGTGGGACTCTGCGTGAGTCTGTGGGTCTCTGCGTGAGTCTATGGATCTCTGCGTGAGTCTGTGGTTCTCTGCGTGAGTCTATAGGTGTCTGTGTGAGTCTATGGGTCTCTGTGTGAGTCTATGGGTCTCTGTGTGATTCTATGGGTCTCTGTGTGGATATGGGTCTCGGTTTGAGTCTATGGGTCTCTGTGTGAGTCTGTGTGTCTCTGTGTGAGGCTATGGGTCTCCGCGTGAGTTTATGGGTCTCTGTGTGAGTCTGTGGGTCTCTGTGTGAGTCTGTGGGTCTCTGTGTGAGTCTGTGGGACTCTGCGTGAGTTTATGGGTCTCTGTGTGAGTCTATGGGTTTTTGTGTGAGTCAATAGGTCACTGTGTGAGTATATGGGTCTCTGTGTGAGTCTGTGTGTCTCTGTGTGAGTCTATGGGTCTCTGTGTGCGTCTATGGGTCTCTGTGTGAGTCTGTGGGTCTCTGTGTGAGTCTATGGGTCTCTGTGTGAGTCTATGGGTCTCTCTGTGAGTCTATGGGTCTCTGCGTGAGTCTATAGGTCTCTGTGTGAGTCTATGGGTCTCTGTGTGAGTATATGGGTCTCTGTGTGAGTCTATGGGTCTCTGCGTGAGTCTGGGTCTCGGTGTGAGTCTATGGGTCTCTATGTGAGTCTATGGGTATCTGTGTGAGTCTATGGGTCGTTGCGTAAGTCTGGTTCTCGGTGTGAGTCTGTGTGTCTCTGTATGAGTCTATGGGTCTCTGTTTGAGTCTATGGGTCTCTGTGTGAGTCTATGGGTCTCTGTGTGATTCTATGGGTCTCTGTGTAATTCTATGGGTCTCTGTGTGAGTATGGATCTGGGTGTGAGTCTATGGGTCTCTGCGTGAGTCTGTGTGTCTGTGTGAGTCTATGGTCTCTGTATGAGTCTATGGGTCACTGTGTGAGTCTATGGGTTTCTGCGTGAGTCTATGGGTCTTTGTGTGAGTCCGGGTCTCTGCGTGAGTCTATGGGTCTCTGTGTGAGTCTGGGTCTCGGTGTGAGTCTATGTATGTACAGTACTTTGAACTTTTTTCGCAATGTACATAGTCAACCGTGCTCATCGGATGTGTGGAGGGGGGGAAACTAAACGCACAAAAACAGTTCTAAAGAACTGAGCTTTCAACCTAAATGATATTGGTGTGGAGCGGTGGCGCAGTGGTTAGCCCACTGCGCTATGAACCCCGGCAACCTGAGTCTGATTCATGGCCACGGCTAACATCAGTGGCGTGTGGTATCTGTGCCGGTAATCTTGGGTACCCAAAACTAACTGACCAGAGTGGTCAAATAACCCCCATGGCAGACACGGCAGGAGGCATGTCTTCATGCAGCAGTGAATTGACAAAGGGCTTTAGACTATTTAAAATTGTATGGGGGAGTCGATGTTACGTCGGGTTTGACCTTTGGTTGAGGGGATAATGACGGGGGAATTATCATGGGAAGAGACTAGGGGGCCACAGGGGGTAATGACGGGTTAAGGGCAGAGGTCGCAATCGGGTACCCGATACCCGTACCCTACCCGATACCCAGCTACCCGTACCCAGCAGGGTAGACCGTGAGTCACCGGTGAGTAACCGTTTGTCACTCATTTCCCAACGTCTTGTCTCTTCTCACAATTCAAGTTCCTAGAATCAACCCACCCGCGCCTGCAACATGGCTTCATCCCAGAGGTCGCAATCGGGTACCCGTACCCTGCCCGATACCCGGCCGGGTACGGGTAACCGGGTATCGGGTAGAGTACGGGTACGGGTACCCGTTTGCGACCCTGGTGCGGCCGGGTACGGGTACGGGTAAGGAATCAAAACCCGTTTGCGACTTATGGTTAAGGGACAGACAGGGTGAACGGTCTGGGGGTCTACGAGAAGAATCGAGAACAGGGGGCTGTGGCCAAGTGATAGAAGGTGATAGGTGCGGATCAAAGATCGAGAGCCAGCGAGAGGGTTCGAGAGAAGGGGCGTGTCCAAGGGTCAAGGAAGATGGCCACGCTGGGGGATAAAAGGGGTCGATAGGAGAGACTCGGGGCTGCTGATGGAGTCGGGGTCTTCGCCTGTCAAGCGAACGCGTCTTCGATAAAGAATCATCAAAAGCCAGTGTCTCCTGGAGTCTCGATTTAAAGCTTTCGTGACTGCAGGGATTCATCTTCTTGGTTCTTTCGGTAAAGTCACGTAGAATGGAAATAATAAAATAATAAAATAAAACATAATAAAATTATTCTCACGACGTTTAGGCCACAACGCAAGCAGCCGTCCTCAGGTGGAGAGCAGGTCTGTCGAGTAGTCTGAATTCAGACTCTGTCTACTCGACAGACCTGCTCTCCACCTTAGGGCGGCTGCTTGCGTTGTGGCCGAAACGTCGTGAGAATTATTTTATTATGTTTTATTTTAATTGTTTTATTATTTCCATTCTACGTGACTTTACCGAAAGAACCAAGAAGATGAATCTCCTGGAGTCGTTACATTTGTGTGCACAGGAGTGCACACTCAGTACAGGAGAGTGGGCAAGTCAATGGTGATCGTCCTTCGGATAGACTGGCCTCCGCCATGGGAATGTGGAATTTCCACCGAGCAAAAACCGCTTGGGGGCTGTGAAAGATCAGGACGTCTTCTTTGTGGGTCGAGAAGAGACGCCGTGGGGCGGGTGATACAAGCCAGCAGCCAAACGTCAGGAATTCAATGTCAATTAGCGAGGCGTGACATGCAATCAGTTTTTTTTTTTAATCCTTTATATTAAGTTCACTTGCTTGCTTGCTTGCTTACGACCGTACAAATCTTTCGGTCGTTTTTTAACTCATTTCCCGTGATCCAATCGCGCTGACATTTTGCACACAGACTCGTTGTGCGTGACAATTTAATTTCCAAAATTTTCTACTTTTTATGAAAAAAAAAATTCATGTTTAATTTAAAATACCATTGTGATAAAAATGAAACTCTTACTCAAGAAAAACAGAAATGAATAATAAAATAAAACCGATGCCACGCATATAAAGGATTTATAGTGAAAAACTTTGTTTTTACGGGTTATTTTTTTTTTGTTTCTTTATATATGTATGTGTGTCTGTATGACGCACGATTTGACACTTTCTACACACGAAACTTAGCACCGATGGCACAATGTCATGTGCCAGGTGACTCGTCACCGGTCAATTCCTGCGAGAATTCCTTTAATGAGCACCTAGGCCACCGATTAGTCATGCGCATAATGAGATTTTGTTAATGATAATTGCGAATGAGTGCACAATAGATTTGAGAATTAAAAAAGGGGGGGGGAAGGGGGGGGCGGGAGGAGAGAGAGCGAGTGAGAGAGTGAGAGAGAGAAAAAATAACACAAGGCCATTTGATCCACGGTGTCATCACGCCGTGTAAATAATAACCGGCCAGACCGTTCAGGGGCTGATCGAGTGGCTCGCAATCAGCAGCGTTCGAGTTCAACTCCGATGAGATGTGCTGGTGGTGGTGGGGGGGGGGGGGAGGTTGATTCGCTCCATCATCACTCCGGGATAACACTTTGTGTGGGAAGCTGAGCAAGTTTCGATTTAAAGCTTTCGTGACTGCAGGGATTAATCTTCTTGGTTCTTTCGGTAAAGTCGCGTAGAAGGGAAATAATAAAATAATAAAAATATAACATAATACAATAATATTTTATTACTGCAGGGATTCATCTTCTTGTTTCTTTCGGTAAAGTCACGTAGAAGGGAGATAATAAAGTAATACAAATAAAACATAATACAATAATATGATAAAATAATATAATAAAGTAATAAAATAATAAAATAATATGATATCATAATATAATATTATTATATTTTGATTTTAAGCTTTCGTGACTGCAGGGATTCATCTTCTTGGTTCTTTCGGTAAAGGCACGTAAAAGGGAAATAATAAAATAATAATAATAAAACATAATAAAATAATTCTCACGACGTTTCGGCTACAACGCAAGCAGCCGTCACTCAAAGAATAGGAGTTGTGTCTTCTGCTTTTGTGTTTTAGAAATGTATTGTATATATTTGTCTGAAAGTTGCATCCTTCAAATACACAAAAGACGGTTTCGTGGCTCTTCAGATGATTTTCAATATGCTGAAAGTAGTCATTCTCTATAGAACAAGCATTGCAAACTAAACACTTAAAAGCAGAGATGTTTCCTGACCGTAGACTTTCTTCAGATGAATGGTGTCTGGACAAATGTGTGCGATGGGCACTCTGCGTTTTAAATGTGCAAGGGCAACTGTCATATAGGCATGGCTGGGATTGCCCACGACCAAATGTTGCGTGTTGTAGTCTGTAATGCTTTAGTAGATCTCCTTTTGTGGCAGACAAAGACTTGCAAATCTTACACTTCCATTCCATAAGCAAAAACCTGAGGCAGAAAAAAGGTCCATGTGTCAGATGCAAGGTCATCAGGTCTCTAATCACATGAGGACAATAGGAGCACATTTACAAGATAATTCCTTATTATTTTTGATATTCAAATTTTCATGCTCAAATTTAGCACGTCAACTTCTTGTCACTCACATCAGCTAGCTAGCCAGCAACTACACAACAAGCTAGCCACAACGTAAAGGTGACGTTAACTGACTGGTGGCAAGCTAGCTAACGTTAGCTTACTGTACGTACATCAACACCAAGATATAATATACTAGAGGTGTAACAGCAGGTACAGGACTTTTGGTTCGGTACGCGCTGTGATCCGAATGAATATAGTCTAGTTTTAATCAAGCACGTTACTTTTTCGCGTGCGGAACAAAAATTATATTCTCGTGCTTTTAGTCGAATCAGATTGACTTCCAAAGGCCTAACGTTGTGCTAGTTAATTCTGATATACGTTACAGCCAGTTAAATTGGCATGCTGGTAACTTGCAGCAACGTAAACCAATGTTCAACTGCTACCACAACTTTCAATTTCGATTTAAAGCTTTCGTGACGGCAGGGATTCATCTTCTTGGTTCTTTCGGTAAAGTCACGTAGAATGGAAATAATAAAATAATAAAAAATAAAACATTATAAAATAATTCTCACGACGTTTCGGCCACAACGCAAGTAGCCATCCTCAGGTGAAGAACAGGTCTGTAGCGCTGAGACGCTGCTGCCCGCACGTTGATGAATCACCGTAATCCTGACAACCGTGAAGGCTGTCCCCTCCCCACCACCACCAACCACCACCACCACTCCTCCTCCCCGATCCACACCTCCAACCGAGTGTATCGCTCCCTCCTCCCTCCCCCACTCACTCTCTCTCTCTCGGCGAACAGAGCGGCGACCAGACGACTCCTCGGCTGAAGTGAAACCCGAGGCGCGCTTGCTCGGCGCAGGATCATTGCGGTGGTGGTGATGATGATGATGATTATGGTGGTGGTGATTGAGGTGATGATGATGATGAAAACTCTCGGGGCGATATGAGCGTTGTGCTTTCCGCTTATGCAGCCAGACTGATTGATCTGTGTGTGTGTGTGTGTGAAAGATTCAAATAGAGAGATAGAGAGAGAGAATTTCTCTTCGGAGCGAATACATCTTTCGCCTTTTACTAAAAAAAAAAGAGAGAGCGAGCGAGCGAGCGATGTCCACTTTTCATTTCGATTTGCATTTATCAGCGCGTCTAAATTGCAAAAGCGTCGTCTTAAGACATCGCGTGAAAACAGCGCGGACCGTGTACACCACGGAGGGACGAGGGGCGATGTTCGTCTGTGTGCACCGCATAGGGTGCTGGTGTTTGTGTTAGCGAGAAAATACGAAGGTCAGCGTGCAGGCGACGGGACAGCTTCCCTTGACTCGAACAGCGCGCGGTAAGACGCCAGCACTGATGTCTCTGCGTGGTGGTCGTGGTGTAATTCTTCAATATCTCGTACATCAGCCTTGGCGTTTGTCGTTAGTCGATTGCCGCAGCTGTTAGTAATCATTAAGGACGCGAGAGAGAGAGGAGAGAGAAGGACCGATACGGGGGGACAGACAGCGAACGAAAGACTCGGCAACACAATAAACTCCAGCAGCAGCCTCTTCATGATCATCTTTATCATAATCTTGATCATCATCAAAACACAGCAGCAGCATCATCATCTTCATCAAATTCCAGCAGCAACAGCATCATCATCATCTTCATCAACCCCTAGTAGTAGCAACAGCAGCAACATCTTCATCATCATCTTCATCATCATCTTCATCATCATCATCAAAACACAGCAGCAGCAGCATCATCATCATTTTCATCAAAGCAGCAGCATCATCATCTTCATCAAAACACAGCAACAGCATTATCATCATCTTCATTAAAAACACAGCAGCAGCATCATCACCTTAATCAAAACAGCATCATCATCATCTTCATCAAAACACCGCAGCAGCAACATCATCATCATCTTCATCAAAACAGCAGCAGCAGCATCATCTTCATCAAAACAGCATTAACATCATCTCCATCAAATAACCGCAGCAGCAACATCACGATCATCATCTTCATCAAAACAGCAGCAATATATTCTTCATCAAAACAGCAGCAACATCATCATCTTCATAAAAACGGAAGCAGCATCATCTTCTTAATCATAACAGCAACAGCAACATCTTCATCAAAACGGCAGCAACATCATCTTCATCAAAACACCGCAGCAGCAATATATTCTTCATCAAAACAGCAGCAACATCTTCTTCATCAAAACAGAAACAGCAGCAACATCATCATCAAAACAGCAGCACCATCATCATCTTCATCAAAACAGCATCAACATCATCATCTTCATCATCTTCATCAAAACGGCAGCAGCAACAACATCATCTTCATCAAAACAGCATCAACATCATCTTCATCAAAACGGCAGAGGCAACAACATCATTTTCATTAAAACAGCAGCAGCAGCAACATCTCCATCTTCTTAATCAAAACAGCAGCAACATCTTCATCAAAACGGCAGCAGCATGGAGCTTCCACTCAACGGCACGGCCGACAACGGCACGAGAGACCCGCGCCAATTCACGGACCTCTACGAATTCTCGAACGACGACACCGACGATGCCGCCGACGCCGCCGACGACTCCGCGGCGACCCAGCACGGCACCTTCCCCGGGGCCCTCTTCCCGGTACCCGTCCTCAGCGCCATCACGGTCGCGTGCCTGCTGCTCTTCGCCGTCGGTGTCGCCGGCAACGTGCTCACCATCCTGGTGGTGACGCGCTTCAAGGCGATGCGCACGACGACCAACCTCTACCTGTCCAGCATGGCGCTGTCCGACATCTGCATCTTCCTGTGCATGCCCTTCGACCTGTTCCGCATTTGGCAGTTCGTGCCGTGGATCTTCGGCGATCTCATCTGCAAGTGGTTCCAGTACGCGAGCGAGTGCTGCACCTACGCGACCATCCTGCACATCACCGCGCTCAGCGTTGAGCGCTACCTCGCCGTGTGCTTTCCGCTCAAAGCCAAGGTGCTCATCACGAAGCGAAGGGTCGCGAGGGTCATATGGCTCCTGTGGAGCGTGGCCGCTCTGAGCGCGGGCCCCGTGTTCGCCGTCGTGGGCGTGGAGTACGAAAACACCACCGGGATGGACGGCGGTGACGGTGACGGTGGTGGTGGACTCAGAGACGATGTCTCAGCCGTGTGCCGACAGACGCGTTACGCAGAGACGTCGGGCCTCCTCTACGCGATGGTGTGGGTGTCCACCATCTACTTCTTCATGCCCGTGCTGTGTCTCAGCGTTCTCTACTCGCTCATCGGCAGGGAGCTGGGACGCAGGAAACGCGGCCGCAGGCGTGCCGCTCGCGGAGTCAGCATGGCCACGCGGGACTCATCCCATCGGCAGACCGTCAAGATGCTGGGTAAATGATTCCGTAGTAATAAGAATGATGACTGTTATTATTATGATTAACTTGGACACGTAGTAGTAGTAGTAGGCTTTCACGAGCAATATCACCCGCAATTCAGGGGTTTTTGTTGGGTTGTATCGCGTAAATTATATAAATGTGTGTCGTTAAACCCGCTACCACCCGACACGGCCAATTGGTAAGGTTTGTCACGTAAACAGAACGTGGCCAATTCTCCACAAATCTGGCTGTCGCCTGATGAAGCTAGTTGTAATTACTGGCGAAACGTCATACTCGGATTGTGAATGTTGTGGCTTTGCTCTCTAACACACCGGTGTGCTGTACTAGTACACTACACTATACACTACACTACTCTACACTATACACTACACACGAATGCTGTACTAGTGACGAATTAGCACGTTCTGTTTACGTGACAACCCTTACTAGTTGTCTGTGTCGGGTGGGTTTTAACGACACACATTTATGCATTTACGCGATCCAACCCAGAAAAAACCCCTGTATTGCGGATTATTATTCACATTTAAAAGGCGCAAATCATCCAGGGATTTCAGCGCGCCGTGCACGAAGATAGGAGATTTAAATAAGTGCAGAGGAGTCCACTGGTCACGCATGGCAAGTGTGAGCCTGCGGGTGAATCATGTGGAGTCTTTCGAGAAGAGCTCACCCTGTGCGAGTGTGCCTTGCCTGCCTTGCCTGTCTGGTGGGAGGGGATTTCGTAGTCTCGGTGCCAGCGGATGCATATGCTCGAGTCTAGTTCTGGGCACATGGAGCGGATGTGAAGCCACTGATATTGGTAGGAACCTCCTGGTTACACCAGCCCACAGGGGATTATTGTGTCCGTCCGTCCGTCGTGCATCCAAAAATGGGAGGGGTGGGGCTGGATGGAGAGGGGAGGGTGGGGAGGGGCTGGGTGGGGAGGGGAGGGTGGGCAGGGGCTGGGTGGGGAGGGTGGGGCTCGGTGGGGGGTGGGAGGGGTGAGGCTGGGTGGGGAGGGGCTGGGAGGGGAGGGTTGGGAGGGGCTGGGTGGGGAGGGGATGGTAGGCAGAAGCTGGGTGGGGAGGGTGGGGCGGGGTGGGGGGTGGGAGGGGTGGGGCTGGGTGGGGAGGGGTGGGGCTGGGTGGGGGCTGGGTGGGGAGGGGCTGGTTACCCCGTGGTGCCCTTATAAAACTCAACGTTTAACCTACTCACGCCGGCTTGTGCCCGCCCTCACAGTCGGGCATTTTTGCGGAATACACCACGCCGCCGTTGACCCTGACCATTGACCGAGCAACCCAACGTTCCTACCAGCTCCCTCCGCAGGAATGTGTTCTATAAAGGTTTTGTATTCCCCGCACGAGTAGATAGATTAATAGAACCCGTCGAAGCTCTGCAGCGGAAAAATAATTTAGAAGAAGAATTATAATGTAGTTTTATACAGCGGCGTTCGTGCTAATTGCTGTCCCACAGCGCTGTAAATAAGAGCCAGCAGCTGTCATCGTATCCGCGATCTTCTCACGACCCTCAGCTACTGGGAGCAATGAACGTAATCTGTTCATTTTTTATGCATGAATAGTACAATGGTGAGATAATACGCGTGGTGAAGTTTTTTATGCATATAATCGAGGAGATAAAGAATATTCTCGCGAAATAATTACTTTAATAGGTACAGCAATTGAAGACGTTTAAGCGATTATCAGTGAACCGCGGTCAGCCTTTTGTATTCATTCGTGCACAACTTTTACTGGTAGGAACCTCCTGGTTACACCAGCCCACAGGGGATTATTGTGTCCGTCCGTTCGTCCGTCGTGCATCCAAAAATGGGAGGGGTGAGGCTGGGTGGGGAGCGGAGGGTGGGGAGGGGCTGGGTGGGGAGGGAGGGTGGGGTTGGGTGGGGAGGGGAGGGTGGGGCTGGGTGGGGAGGGCTGGGTGGGGAGGGGCTGGGTGGGGAGGGAGGGTGGGGCTGGGTGGGGAGGGGCTGGGTGGGGAGGGGCTGGGTGGGGAGGGGAGGGTGGGGCTGAGTGGAGAGGGGAGGGTGGGGAGGGGCTGGGTGGGGAGGGAGGGTGGGGTTGGGTGGGGAGGGGAGGGTGGGGCTGGGTGGGGAGGGGCTGGGTGGGGAGGGGCTGGGCGGGGCTGGGTGGGGAGGGGCTGGGTGGTGAGGATGGGGCTGGGTGGGGGTTGGGAGGGTGGGGCTGGGTGGGTGGGGAGGATGGGGCTGGGTGGGGGGTGGGAAGGGTGGGGCTGGGTAGGGAGGGAGGGGCTGGGTGGGGAGGGTGGGGAGGGGCTGGGTGGTGAGGGTGGGGCTTTGTGGGAGGGTGGGGCTAGGTGGGGTGGGGCTGGGTGGGGAGGGGCTGGTCACCCCGTGGTGCCCTTATAAAACTCAACGTTTAACCTACTCACGCCGGCTTGTGCCCGCCCTCACAGTCGGGCATATTTGCGGAATACACCACGCCGCCGTTGACCCTGCAGGCCATTGACCGAGCAACCCAACAACGTTCCTACCAGCTCCCTCCGCAAGAGGAATGTGTTTTAGTGTCGCTATCTGGTAGCATTTATTTATGTATTTATGATAATAGATAGAGGTCGTCTGGCTTGACCACCGGAATGAGAAATTGTAGCTGTTCATTTGCATCTCCGTCAACGAAAGAAGATTATTGTTTTAAATGCCTTCTGAATTTCCTCTTGACGCCGGTTCAACTCAACTCAATGTTTACGTCTTTGCACGGAAAAATTCCGTGTAGCCAGGCATAACCTGATGTCTCTACGGCTGTCATTTCTCACTGGGACGCTGGTGGAGGCTGTCGGGTCTAACGTTGGATCACAGCCAAAAAACGTGCACTGCACCTATTCCGTCTGCGTGGGATAGAGTGTTTCCCCCTCGCACAAACGCGCGGGGTTTTTCTCCTGGCGCTCCGTTTTTCTCCCACGCGTAAAACGCTCACACCCGCTACAAGACATCCGTGAAAGATGCCGGACATCTGTTTGAAAAAAAAAGCTTCATAGCTCATCGGATTCCTCCAGTATGAATACATATTCTGATTCCGAATTAGCTGATAACACCTTAATAGATAGAGGACCGCAGAGCACGGCCAACTGTTGGCGCTAGCTCATCTCGTGGTTGCCTTCGCGCTGATCTGTGGTTCCTCGCGAGTCAAACGCTGCGATGCGCGTTCCAAGTTCAAGTTATTATCGTGATTCCGATAATTATCATTATTCTTCTCGCACATTAACGCCACACTCGCCGTCGCCGCCGACGTGAACCGCGGACGGCGATGGAACTGGGGGTCACCGGGTTCGTAACCCTCACACTCCAGCATCCCCTCCAGCCGCGGTGAATATTATAATATGATGTCGCCGCGTTTATTGCAAAGAGTCGGAGAGAGAAGAGCGATAAACACCCTCCGTAGCGAGGCTCTCCGGCTCATCGTCCCCCTCCTCCTCCTCCGTCCATAAACGGCGCTGTGCACGCAGAGTGCAGCTGGATGAGTAATTTTGTTCCATGGAGGGGTGGGTGGAAGGGAGGGGGGCTGACTCAGTCCATCGCCCCTCTCGGGAGGACCACTTTCATAGCGAAATCAACAGTTGTCACATCAACAGTTGGTTGTCGCACGCATGGAAATGCTTATCCGCCACCCCCGCCAGAGGAATGTGGAATTTCCACCACTGGCTGCCAGCTCTCGGCGAGAACTTTCCTCGTACGGGAAGCAGTCCCCCCTCACTATGAGATCTCTTTTACCAGTGGCAAAATATAGTAGTAGGTTTTTACCCTTTTAAACTGGTACAAAACTGACACCTTTATTCAAGGCATCATGTTTGCAATGACCACAACACAAGTAGTCAAAAAAGCAAACAAAAAGAAGCAACTCTGATAATGATAATAATATGCACTGTCCTTGAAGTTGATTGGTCCACACCCGAGACGGCTTTCTTTAGAGCCTCGTCCCCATTGGTGTTGGACCAGATGACACCAGAAGGCGTACAACTCAAACACAGTGCAATATCCTTAGCCTCCTGCGGGTTCATCTCTAAAAGCATCGCCTCCTCTTCCCTCCCCTCGCCCCTCCACTCCTTCCCGTCCCGTCCCTCCCCTCCAACCCCTCCAGCTACCCCCCTCTCAGCACCCCGTGCTGCTCATCTCGTCCCTCGACAACCTTTGCACCTCGCCCCCTGCCACCCGAAGTCGTTCCGCTCTATATGAATGCACGTGAGATTTAACAAGGCCAGGGCAACACCTTCAATTCAGCAGTGGATCGAACAAGGTCTGTAAAAAGATTTTTAAAAACTAAAAATACACGAGGATATGTTGGGGGGGGGGGGGCAGCAGCTCCTTGTATGACGTACACGATCTTTGAAGGCTGAGTCGACCTAGACGAGTCTCGGGACCGGTTCGGATAATTGCCTCTGTTGAAAGCGTGCAGTGGGCCGGGTTATCAAACTATTAACTATAAATTAGTTATACTGGTAGGAACCTCCTGGTTATACCAGCCCACAGGGGATTATTGTGTCCGTCGTGTATGGAGGGGCTGGGTGGAGAGGGAGGGGCTGGGTGGGGAGGGTGGGGCTGGGTGGGGGTGGGAGGGGTGGGGCTGGGTGGGGAGGGGCTGGGTGGGGGGTGGGACGGGTGGGGCTGGGTGGGGAGGGGCTGGTCACCCCGTGGTGCCCTTATAAAACTCAACGTTTAACCTACTCACGCCGGCTTGTGCCCGCCCTCACAGTCGGGCATATTTGCGGAATACACCACGCCGCCGTTGACCCTGGCCATTGACCGAGTAACCCAACGTTCCTACCAGCTCCCTCCGCAGGAATGTGTTTTATTTTCCCAGGTAAGGCCCATGAGCATTATGGCTTCTTTTTTCAAAAGATACCACGCTATGACCAACGATAGCTCAACGACAGCGGCTTATCATCACCACGTGTGTATATTTATCATCATCACGTGTGTACATTTATAGCAGCCAAATACTCTAAACAGCGTGTTGATTCTAAGTGTGGAGGGGAAAACCAGAGGACCCGGAGGTAGTTAACATCTCCTCGCCACCGTGATGATGATGAGAAAAAAAGAGACACGAAAACTCTAAATATACAGCAGCAGGCGTCAGGGTATGGATTGAACCCACGACCTCTTGTACACCAGGCGAGGTAGTTAACATCTCCTAGCCACCGTGATGATGATGAGAGAGAGACTCGTAAACTCGAACGCCCATGCCCCTTTGATCCTCTTGAGGTTACTAACACTTTTTATTTATTTTTTACAATAATGTCTAATAGTGTATTGTATTACATTGCTCTGTTTTTAGTTTTTTTACCTTTTCCTGTTTCATTGTATGTAACGGCAGAGATTAGGGATTAATAAAGTACAACCATAACCACAATCATATAAACGGAAATATATTTTATATATTATAATTACTGCTTTGACCACCTCAATGTGAAATTGTCGTCGCCGCCTCTGCCATGGACATCAGCGGTCGTACGAAATAACTGCGATCTCAGCTGCCTCTCCTCCTAAACCAGGCGGGTTGGCAAATTAGCAGGCTGGAGTGCGAGAGACGTATTTTTTAAGAAATCGATATGGCGCGCAGTTCAGTGCATCAAAGTAAACAAAGTGTTTCAGAATCACAATCTTTATTGATCCTCGATAAAATCCGATGAGCTATGAAGCTCCTCTTCACAGATATTTTATATTATTTTATTACTTCCCTTCTACGTGACTTTTACCGAAAGAACCAAGAATATAGATGTTTTGGTGGTGACGGTAATGACGGTGATGATGATGATGCTCCGTTGAAAGTGGTGCACAAGCAACAGCACAGCTCTGCGCGTGGCCTTGACAAAAATATACAGTTAGCCGACGTTTCGGGCAACGGCCCTTCTTCATAGCAGTTGAATGTCCTTTAGGCAGGCGATTGCTCTCTGAGCATGTGCTCCGTTGCTTCAAGGCCATGCACGGCGTCACTGACGACTGGGTCGAGCGTGTCAGCCAATCAGAGTCCGCGTACTGTCAATCCACTGCTGGATGAGGGTCTGCCCGCGCCGTGCGGATCGTGGTGGGGGCGGGCACGGGGGGGGGGGGTATTTAGTCATACTTCACCAAGCTGGTTTAACAAGTAGTAGGATTTATCGACCAATGTTATTCATAATAACGAGTGTTTGGGGTTAGGTCGCGTAAGTGGAAATGTATCGTAACCCTCCACGTATGTATGCGTGTTGAACTTCTTTCGCACCGTACGTAGCCAACCGTGCTAATCGGAGGTGCGTGGGAAGGACGACAATCTATGGGTCTCTGTGTGAGTCTATGGGTCTCTGTGTGACTCTATGGGTCTCTGAGTCTATGGGTCTCTGTGTGAGTATATGGGTCTCTGTGTGACTCTATGGATCTCTGTGTGAGTCTATGGGTCTCTGTGTGACTCTATGGGTCTCTGTGTGAGTCTATGGGTCTCTGTGTGACTCTATGGGTCTCTGAGTCTATGGGTCTCTGTGTGAGTCTCTGTGTCTCTGTGAGTCTATGGGTCTCTGTGTGAGTCTATGGGTCTCTGTGTGACTCTATGGATCTCTGTGTGAGTCTATGGGTCTCTGTGTGACTCTATGGGTCTCTGTGTGAGTCTATGGGTCTCTGAGTCTATGGGTCTCTGTGTGAGTCTCTGTGTCTCTGTGAGTCTATGGGTCTCTGTGTGAGTCTATGGGTCTCTGTGTGACTCTATGGATCTCTGTGTGAGTCTATGGGTCTCTGTGTGACTCTATGGGTCTCTGTGTGAGTCTATGGGTCTCTGTGTGACTCTATGGGTCTCTGAGTCTATGGGTCTCTGTGTGAGTCTCTGTGTCTCTGTGAGTCTATGGGTCTCTGTGTGAGTCTATGGGTCTCTGTGTGACTCTATGGATCTCTGTGTGAGTCTATGGGTCTCTGTGTGACTCTATGGGTCTCTGAGTGACTCTATGGGTCACCGTGTGACTCTATGGGTCTCTGTGTGACTCTATGGGTCACCGTGTGACTCTATGGGTCTCTGTGTGACTCTATGGGTCACCGTGTGACTCTATGGGTCTCTGTGTGACTCTATGGGTCACCGTGTGACTCTATGGGTCTCTGTGTGACTCTATGGGTCACCGTGTGACTCTATGGGTCTCTGTGTGACTCTATGGGTCACCGTGTGACTCTATGGGTCTCTGTGTGACTCTATGGGTCACCGTGTGACTATGGGTCTCTGTGTGACTCTATGGGTCACCGTGTGACTCTATGGGTCTCTGTGTGACTCTATGGGTCACCGTGTGACTCTATGGGTCTCTGTGTGACTCTATGGGTCACCGTGTGACTCTATGGGTCTCTGTGTGACTCTATGGTTCTCTGTGTGACTCTATGGGTCTCTGTGTGACTCTATGGGTCTCTGTGTGACTCTATGGGTCTCTGTGTGACTCTATGGGTCACCGTGTGACTCTATGGGTCACCGTGTGACTCTATGGGTCTCTGTGTGACTCTATGGGTCACCGTGTGACTCTATGGGTCTCTGTGTGACTCTATGGGTCTCTGTGTGACTCTATGGGTCTCTGTGTGACTCTATGGGTCTCTGTGTGACTCTATGGGTCACCGTGTGACTCTATGGGTCTCTGTGTGACTCTATGGGTCACCGTGTGACTCTATGGGTCTCTGTGTGACTCTATGGGTCTCTGTGTGACTCTATGGGTCTCTGTGTGACTCTATGGGTCTCTGTGTGACTCTATGGGTCACCGTGTGACTCTATGGGTCTCTGTGTGAGCTTCCGGGTCTCTGCGTGGGTCTGTGTATGCACGTTAAACTTCTTTCGCACCGTGCGTAACCAACCGCGCTAATCGGAGGTGCCTCTTCATTCCGCACCGAACGTTCTCCACTCCGACGTTGGGTTCGGGGTTTGCGCGCCACCACGGATTTACAACAACCGCCGAAATTTGGAAATGTTGGTGTCATGCCACCCCAAAAAAATGCATTTCAACAACAATAACAACAATAACAACAACAAAAATGGTATTTTATTTTTTCACGCGCGTCCAACCACCGCCTCTGCCCGGCACGGAGCGAGCAGACGTCGGTCGCTCTCGTGCTGACAACAACAACGACAACAACAACAACGACAACAACAACAACGACGACGACGAGTTTCGTCTGAGCGCTAATGATTACCCCGGGTCGTCACTCTACCCCGCAACAGCCGCATCAGCCACAACAGCAGCAACAGCTACAACAGCAGCAACAGCAGCTACAGCAGCAGCAACAACAGCAGCTACAACAGCAGCAACAGCAGCAACAACAGCAGCTACAGCAGCAGGCAGCCACAACAGCAGCAACAGTTACAACAACAGCAACAGCCGCATCAGCCACAACAGCAACAGCAGCTACAACAACAGCAACAGCAGCAGCAACAACAGCAGCTACAGCAGCAGGCAGCCACAACAGCAGCAACAGCTACAACAACAGTAGCAGCAACAGCAGCTACAACAACAGCAACAGCAGCAACAACAGCAGTCCAGAGACAGCAAACCTGTTGACGACAGCAGCAGGCAGCCCTACCGAGATGATGAATTAGCGCCTCTACGTAAGGGGGCCATTGCCCAAAAACGTCGCTTTAATTCTCGACTTTTATTAAATCTCCTCCCCCCTCCTACCCCCCCCCCCCCATGAAGGTCACGGTGTTATTGACGCACACGTGTGGAGAGGTGTGGGTTTTTGGTATTTTTTTGTGTTTTTTTTGTTTTGTGTATTTTGTGTTTTTATTTGTTTTTTTGTGTTTTTGTATTTTGCGTGTTTTTTGTGTGTGTTTTGTCTGTGTTTTTGAGTTTTTTGTGTTTTGTGTTTGGCGTGTTTTTTGTTTTTGTGTTTTGTTAGTTTTTTGTTTAGTTTTTAAACCACTGCTAAACCCAGCAACTGCAGCTGCATCACCAAATACATTTAGAATATTGGCGTCCGTTTCCCCCCACTTAAAATTTTCCCCCGGCCACAATCTCCAGCACCCTTTTGCGGCAGGGTTGGTGACAGTGGTGTCTGCTGGGGGCCTCGGCTCGTGAAGGACGCTGCTACTCGGCAGCGGTGAAGATGTTGTCGATAATCAATAATGATGATGGCGATGATGATGATGGCGATGATGATGATAATGACGGCAATGATGATGATGCTGATGACAACGATAATGATGGTAATGGCGTTCATTAAGATGGTAATGATAATGATGGCAATGACGGTGAAAATGATCTTCTTGGTTCTTTCGGTAAAGTCACGTAGAAGGGAAATAATAAAATAATAAAAATAAAACATAATAAAATTATTCTCACGACGTTTCGGCCACAACGCAAGCAGCCGTCCTCAGGTGAAGACCAGGTCTGTCGGAAAGACAGCGAAGGTGAAAATGATGTCGATAATTACGAATAATGATGGTGGCGATTATGATGATGATGGTGGTGATGATGATGATGACGATAATGATTCGATCGCAGCTCCTACCGCCCTCCCCCTAATGCGATTATGATGATGGTGATGATGATGATGGTGGTGATGATGATGATCCTATCGCCCTCCCCCTAATGCCATTATGATGATGGTGATGATGATGATGGTGGTGATGATGATGATCATATCGCCCTCCCCCTAATGCCATTATGATGATGGTGATGATGATGATGATCCTATCGCCCTCCCCCTAATGCGATTATGATGATGGTGATGATGATGGTGATGATGATGGTGGTGATGATGATGATCCTACCGCCCTCCCCCTAATGCGATTATGATGATGATGATGATGGTGGTGGTGATGGTGGTGATGATGATGATCCTATCGCCCTCCCCCTAATGCGATTATGATGATGGTGATGATGATGATGATGATCCTATCGCCCTCCCCCTAATGCGATTATGATGATGGTGATGATGATGATGGTGATGATGATGATGATCCTATCGCCCTCCCCCTAATGCGATTATGATGATGGTGATGATGATGGTGGTGATGATGATGATCCTATCGCCCTCCCCCTAATGCGATTATGATGATGGTGATGATGATGGTGATGATGATGGTGGTGATGATGATGATCCTATCGCCCTCCCCCTAATGCCATTATGATGATGGTGATGATGATGGTGGTGATGATGATGATCCTATCGCCCTCGCCCTAATGCGATTATGATAATGGTGATGAAGATGGTGATGATGATGATCATATCGCCCTCCCCCTAATAACGCGCGTGCGTGTGTCGCCCGCCGATGTGTCGCCTGCCGCTCATCGACACCGCAGCCGTCGTGGTGGTCGCCTTCGTCCTCTGCTGGCTGCCCTTCCACGTGGGTCGCTACCTCTTCACGAGCTCCTTCGACTCGGAGAGCAAACTGGTGCACCAAATCAGCCGCTACTTCAACCTGGCCGCGATGATCCTCTTCTACCTGAGCGCCGCCATCAACCCGCTGCTCTACAACGCGATGTCGCGCAAGTTCCGCACGGCCGCTGCGTGCCTCCTACGACGCGAGCTCTACCCCCGCTACTGGACCAACAACAACAGCAGCGCCAGCGCGCGGGACGAAAGCTCGCAGGCTGCTGCGGCTGCTGTGCACGCTCAGTGCGGCATCATCAACAACAACAACAGCAGCAGCACCACGTGCGTCTGAGACCCCCACGTTCGCAGTCGACGGGGGGTGCTGATGGATGGGTGCAGGGGAGATGTGTCACAGACACACACAGAGACCCAGAGACACACCCAGAGACCCAGAGACACACACAGAGACCCAGAGACACACCCAGAGACCCAGAGACACACACAGAGACCCAGAGACACACACAGAGACCCACAGACATACACACAGAGACCCAGAGACTCACACAGAGACCCACAGACACGCACAGAGACCCACAGACACACACATAGACCCACAGACACACAGAGACCCACAGACACACCCAGAGACCCAGAGACACACACAGAGACCCAGAGACACACACAGAGACCCACAGACATACACACAGAGACCCAGAGACTCACACAGAGACCCACAGACACACACAGAGACCCACAGACACACACATAGACCCACAGACACACAGAGACCCACAGACATACACAGAGACCCATAGACACACACAGAGACCCAGAGACACACACAGAGACCCACAGACACACACAGAGACCCACAGACACACAGAGACTCATAGACACACACAGAGACCCACAGACACACACAGAGACCCACAGACACACTGTGGGTCTCTGCGTATGTCTGTGGGTTTCTGAGCGTACCCGTGGCTCTCTCTGCCAGCCTGGGGGTCTTTCCGCGTGTCAAATACAAAAGCTCTAAGGGTGAACTGTTGATTCCGTCCGGCGCGCAGTCACAGGGCTCACAATGTTCACTCTCGTCACGTCGCGCTCCGGCCACATGTCCACCGCTGGGAAGGAAGCAAAGCAGATTTTATCAAGAAGCAGTCCGCCTGTGCTCGGTTACACAGCCTAACAACAACTACAACAACTACAACAACAACAACAACTACAACAACAACTACAGCAACAACAACTACAACAACTACAACAACAACTACAGCAACCGCGGTGGCTTCATCATCGACCGCTTGGGAACGATGACTCCTCTCGCGCTGCCGCGCACCTCTTCCCCAGGTGGGACAATTGACGATGACCCCCCCACTACCCCCCCCACTCCCCCCCCCCCCCCCACTACTCCCCTCACCACCACTACCCCCCCACCACGGTGTAGAGACTGCACGCACGCACAGATGGCCCACACGCAGAGCGAGCGCCAGCGCGACTTCGCGTCCCCCACCACCGCCCCACGCGCTGTCTCTCTCCCCGGCGGGATCAGTCGCGCGGCTCGCGAACTTGCACCCTGTTACGTGGACTTCACGTCACGTGGACGTCACGTGGCCTTCACGTCACGTGGACGTCACGTGGATTTCACATGGACGTCACGTGGCCTTCACGTCACGTGGACGTCACGTGGCCTTCACGTCACGTGGACGTCACGTGGACTTCACATGGACGTCACGTGGCCTTCACGTCACGTGGACGTCACGTGGACTTGACGTCACGTGGACGTCACGTGGACTTCACGTCCAATCGCCCTGCGCTACGACAGCGTTCCATGAAACTGCGGCTGGCTCCTGAGGCCGCACGCGGTTCTAGACATTAGAACCAAAGTGGCTCCTCGTGTTCTCGTGGCTTGCCGATCCCCCGAGCGTGAATGTCGAGTTGGCCATGGACAGGGGGGGGGGGGAGGGGGGAGGTCGAAAACCTGCGGCTCCAGAAGCCGCACGCGGTGGCTCTACAAGGACCGCCGCTTAGCGACAATTATTTATTGAGCGCCCCCCGCTGTCTCAGATCCACCGCGTAGCGTTGCTGGCTCTTGAACAAAAAATATTGGGAGTGTTTTTGTTGTTTGTTGTTGTTGTTGCCAAATTCGAACAACTACAAAAACTGCCTCTTCTTGTTGATTTTGGTTGGCGGGGGGCCCTGCGCTCGAAGAAGAAGAAGAAATCACTCTTTGCTTATTTCGGTAAAGTCACGTGGGAAATAAAATAATCATAGAATACAACGTTTCGGTTGCAACACAAGATGGTTGCTCGTGTCGCAAACCGACACGTCGCATTCTATTATCACAGGCTAGTCCCCGACTTACGATGGAGATGCGTTACGACGACCCCATGGTAAGTCGAAAATAGCTTAAGTCGAAGATGGCCTATAGCCTACGCAGGAGTCTTAAAGAATGGTGATAATTTAGCAAAACAGAGCAATTTACAGTACCGTACTGTATAAACTACATACTGTATTTATTAATTACTATACTGTATTGCACAGTAAAATGTAAAGTAAAAAAACAAGGTAAATTCTTAGCCTACCTATATGAACTGCAATTTAATAGAAAGTTTTTTCAGGAAACAATGCTATCTGCTATAAAAAAAATGTTTAACATGCATTGAACGTATCGTGGTAACCTTAAAAAAATCGCTAAAGCTACGTATCATACATGCATTGAACGTATCGTAACGTATCATATTGTACTGCACTCACCAACATTCTCTCCGTCGTCTGCACACTCGAACGATGTTAGGTTGCTGATGGCAATTTTGTCGCATCGCGATCGTAAGATGGAAATATCGTAAGTCGGACCATCGTAACTCGGGGACTACCTGTAGTTGATTTTATTTCCCACGTGACTTTACCGAAAGAACCAAAGAGTGATTCCCGCAGTCGCGAAAGCTTCGAACCTAAGAAGAAGAAAGCAGCGGATCGCCGCACCAATCTCGTTCCCGTCACACAGCGGACACGAGATTGTCACCATTCGTGTTTGTGTGCACATCTTTGGACTTCTTTCGCGCCGTACGCCGCTACCGCTCGTGTTGTCGCGGTCGTAGCCGCTGCCGTACAGCTTGGTCCGACGCGTATGTCACGGGGTGTTCCGTGCGATGTTCTCGTCGCCTCGTCCGACTCTTTCGCTCTCCGCCGTGCTCTTGCGAGCGCCTCCAATGGTCTCACCTGAAGAAGCTCCCAGCACGTGGGGAGAAACGTCGGACATTGCGCGGAGCAACAGGCGGGGAGCGGTGCAATCCGGAAACTGTTAATGACGTCGACTTGTGCCATGCCACGCGGTGTCTGCTCACTCTCGTGGAGAGAGAGAGGACGACTCAGAGAGAGGACGACTCAGAGAGAAGGAGGACGACTCAGAGAGAAGAAGGACGATTCAGAGAGAAAGAAAGAGAGGATGACTCAGAGAGAGGACTACTCAGAGATGGAGATAGAGGACGACTCAGAGAGAGAGAAAGAGAGGACGACTCAGAGAGAGAGAAAACGATTTAGAGGGAGAGGACGACTCAGAGAGAGAAAGAGGACGACTCGGAGAGAAAGAGGACGACTCGGAGAGAGAGAGAGGACAACGCAGAAAGAGAGAGAGAGGACGACTCCGAGAGAGAGAAAGATAGGACGACTCAAAGAGAGAGAGGACGACTCAGAGAGAGAGAGAGGACGACGCAGAGGCGCGAGGAGGTGGAACCAACAGACGTTGATCCCCCCCTAGACTGTGACAAAAAGCTTCATAGCTCATCGGATTCCTCCTCCAGTCTAAATAAAGATTCTGATTTTGATCGGGAAGGCATCAGCAGCAGCAGTCACGTGGAGAGGAGCCGGCGCCTACCAACAATCGCCCAAGCTCTGCGGGCCTCTGTGTATGAAGATGTTTTTTTTATTTGCCTGCCAACTATTAGCAATGTGTCTTGTTCTTTAAAGCGACTGCTACCGTCTCCGCTTGGCTTAAACTTGACACACCAGTCGTGACTGTCGCGGGTTTAAGGCTGACGATGACGATTTCCCGACACCCTCCCTCTCATCCAAGGTCTCGTTTCTGACGCCCAATGGGCCGTCCCGCTGATGGACGACAACAACGTCTGTACGTGGAACGTCTTTCACGCCGTTCGTAGCCAACCGAGCTAGTCGGAGGTGCGGGGGAAGGACAATAAACTGTGGGTCTCTGTGTGAGTCTATGGGTCTCTGTGCGAGTCTATGGGTCTCTGTGCGAGTCTACGGGTCTCTGTGCGAGTCTATGGGTCTCTGTGCGAGTCTATGGGTCTCTGTGCGAGTCTATGGGTCTCTGTGTGAGTCTGTGGGTCTCTGTGGGTCTCTGTGTGAGTCTGTGGGTCTCTGTGTGAGTCTGTGGATCTATGTGTGAGTCTATGGGTCTGTGTGAGTATATGTGTCTCTGTGTGAGTCTATGGGTCTCTGCGTGGGTTTATGGGTCTCTGTGTGACTCTATGGGTCTCTGTGCGAGTCTATGGGTCTATGTGTGTGTCTATGGGTCTCTGTGTGAGTCTATGGGTCTATGTGTGTGTCTATGGGTCTCTGTGTGAGTCTATGGGTCTATGTGTGTGTCTATGGGTATCTGTGTGAGTCTATGGGTCTATGTGTGAGTCTATGGGTCTCTGTGTGAGTCTATGGGTCTCTGTGTGAGTCTGTGTCTCTCTGTATGTATGTTGAACTTCTTTCGCACCCTACGTAGCCAACCGCGCAAACCAGAGGTGCGAATACGAACGGCACCCCAGCAGCCTCGCCGATTGGTAAGTCGTACGAGGAAGGGTCCATTGCCCGAAACGTCGTAATTTTTCTACATTTTCCTTCGTCGGGAAGTCTTATTGATGAATGTGCTCGAGTCTGTGTTGGTTACGTCACGTCGCTCTTGTGCCACGCCCCTTAAATCTTCACACGCAAGCCGACGGTCCTCGTTGATAATTCACTTATTCACCACGCTCAGTGGCTTTGCCCCACTGTTGAGACAGATATTTTGGAACCTGCAAAACAAATATCCAGAGTTAGCAAGCAATACAGCCTTCACACTACGCACATGATTACTCCCAGACAGAAATTCCGACCAAGATACTTGCGCCTATGGTATTACATTGAACTCACAAAAACAACGAATATGCTGTTGCATCGTGACCACGCCATCGTTGCCTTCACTGCCACTTGCTGCAGAGGTTCACGGTTCAAATTCATTGGCAGCCCCAATTCATACCGTACGAGTAGGCCATTGTATGCTGGCATCATGGTCCAAATTTGCCACATCTGAAATATCACCTCCGAATTGCTCAACTGGGATTACACTGGTCCACACACTTTTTCTTCCAAAAGGTATTCCAACGGGTTTAATGTAATTTTGGGGTGCTGATTCCAAATCTGGCATCAGTTTTTGTCTATCACATCAGGTTTTTGAGATATCAAATATTGCATTTTCAATAAAAACTGCGGAAGAAAAATATTAAATAAATGTGGATATCTACATAAAATGATATTATAAACACACTATCCTAAAAATACAGCACCACATTTTAACACTAAAGCAGTCACTGACTCGCAACAACTTGCAATCATAAGTGACAGAGTTAATTTCGGGTAAAATCAATGAAAATGGGGTATGCCGATAGCATAAAAATTAGATGTGATAGAGCAAATCTGAGTTCAGATTTGGAATCAGCACCCTGAAATTAGTCTAAAACAGCTGCAAAAGTCCAGGCCAGAAAAAAATGTATTTTTTTTGTTGACCAATGTTCTTTAATTTTTTCCATTGAAATGTTATCTATTAAACGAGACTTTTACACTGGTGTACACTTCTGTCAATAAAATCAAAGATTTTTTGTCGATGTCCGCAGGAAGATTTGAAAATATATATTACATCGATATGTGTGTGTGTGTACTTTTTTTGGACAATCCGCCAAATGTGCCCTTAGACCGTCGCTCCCTCGGTGCTGCGGGAGTTTGTATTTTTAAATCCTTTATATTAAGTTCACTTGCTTGCTTGCGCGCTTATGACCGTGCAAATCTTTCGACTCGTTTTTTAACCCACTTCCCGTGATCCAATCGAGCTGACATTTTGCACACAGACTCGTTGTGCGTGACAATTTATTTTCATGAAAAAAAATCAAAAATTTTCCACGTTTTAGGATAAAAAAAATGTCACTAACACAATCATATATTTTTCCTAAACACAGAAAATTCTTCAAGAAAACAACAAAAATGTACAATATAAACAATCATACAAAAAACTGAAAACCTTATAATCCTTATATACGACTTTCCTTATATTTAATTTGTGATAAAAATGAAACTCTTACTCAAGAAAAACAATAAGAAAAATAAGAAAATAAAACCGATGGCACGCATATAAAGGATTTATAGTGAAAAACTTTGTTTTTACGGGTTAATTTTTATTTTTCTCGAAATCACAGAGGCGAGCACCCCCCCCCCCTGCCCCCCTTCAAAAATTTCGTTCGCATCAAACACAAAACAAGATGCGGATTGTGCTATTGCTGTTCTTCCTTCTTCACCTCTTCTCATTCCACGTCTCCTCCTCATCGTCCTCATCACCGTGGCCCTTAAATTGTTTTGAATTGTTTTCCACAGCGGTACGAATCGCGGGTCAGGTGGTGTGGGGTGGGGTGGGGAGGTCGTGGGAGGTCGGGTGGGGGGGGGTCGTGGGAGGTCGGGTGGGGGGGGGTCGTGGGAGGTCGGGTGGGGTGGGGAGGTCGTGGGAGGTCGGGTGGGGGGGGTCGTGGGGGGTTGGGGGGAGAGACAAACGAGAGAGAGGCGAGGGGGGGGGGCAGCCGATTGTTCTCGACGGTCACGTGATCTCTCCGGTGCACGTGCTACTCTTCACGCCTCTTGATGTCATTCCAAGAACCCCCTCCCCACCTCGTGTCGAGCTCGCAGTAATTAGTCGTCGCTGACCTCCAGCGGACACATTTTGTTAAGATGCCGCTGCTGCTGCTGTTGTTGTTGTCGCTTTTCATTCGTGAATTGCATTTTCACCAGAAAGGAAGCTACTCCACTCAGCCCTGTTGTTGTTGTTCTGCTCGCCTCTTCCTCCCATCACCGCCCCCACACACACACAGAGACACACACACACAGAGACACGCACACATAGAGACACACACACACAGACACACACACAGACACACACACACAGAGACACAGACACACACACAGACACACAAACAGACACACAAACAGACACACAAACAGACACACACACACACAGACAGACACACACACACACAGACAAGACAAAGATCCCCCGTATAGCCTGAACAGACTGTAGGGGCAAGTGCTGTTAGCGAGCACCTATGAAGGCCGGAACGGTACACGAGGGGGTGGGTGGCCAGCACCACGCCCGACCGCCTTTGTCTCCCTAGTGGCGATGTTTACACACCGCACCAGGTACTCATTTAAGGCTGAGTCGACCTAGGGGAGGCCCAGGACCGGTTCAGATAATCGTCACTGGTGTTAGCCGTGAGCGGGAATCGAACCCGGGTCGCCAGGTTCATAGCGCAGCGCGCTAACCGCTACACTACCGCTCCCCACACAGACACACACAGATACACACACAGAGACAAACACACAGAGACACACACAGAGACAGACACACACAGAGACACACACACACAGAGACACACACACACAGAGACACACACACAGAGACACACACAAACAGACACACAGACACAGAGAGACACACACAGAGACACACACACAGAGACACACACACAGAGACACACACACAGAGACACACACACAGAGACACACACAGACAGCAGCAAGCCTCTCGAGAACGAGGAGAGCAAAGGTCACCCGTGTAGCCTTCCACGGGCTGTCGGGACAAGTGCCGCGCCTACGAAGGCCGGGGGGTCAAGTTTCAAGTTCATGTATTAGGTATAGAACCCTGTGAGCCATTCGGCTCTTGAATCGGGTGCAACCGCAACAAACACCAAAAACATGAACCAAAAAACATCTTAAAGTGACTATGTGACTTAAGTGCAAACAGAAAATCCAAGAAAAGACAGCAAAATATTGGTGGCCGACAATCACGCACGGACGCCTTTGTCTTTCTCTCTCTCTGAGTGGCGATGTGAGAACACAGACGCGCCAGGGAGTTCATTTGAGGCCGAGTGGACCTTGAGAGGAGCAGTTCCAAGCAATCCGCCACAGTTGTTGGTCGTGAGCCGAGATTCGAACTCGGTTCGGCCAGGGGGAAAAGGGGTCAAACGCGACGCGCGTTCCACACCGCTGCTCCACGTACCATCGCCGGTGTTGTTGTTGTTTGTTGTTGTTGTTTGTTGTTGTTGCAGCAGCTGCATCATCATCATCACCAAATGATTGTCTGCGAATTGTCGTGGGCCTCCTGCGGAGCGTCTCTCATCGATTCTGCCGAGCTGCGGAGAAGCACGTGGCCCATTCCTCAGCGGCACCGCGTGGTGGTGGTGGTGCGTGGTGGTGGTGGTGTACGTGGTGGTGCGCGTGGTGGTGGTGGTAGTGGTGCGCGTGGTGGTGGTGTACGCGTGGTGGTGGTGTGCGCGTGGTGGTGGTGTACGCGTGGTGGTGGTGGCGCGTGGTGGTGGTGGTGCGCGTGGTGGTGGTGTACGCGTGGTAGTGGTGCGCGTGGTGGTGGTGTACGCGTGGTGGTGGTGTGCGCGTGGTGGTGGTGGTGCGCGTGGTGGTGGTGTACGCGTGGTGGTGGCGCCACTGAGCTTGTGTTGCCTACGTGACTTTACCGAAAAAAACATAGAGTATGAATCCTTGCAGTCACGTAAGCTTCAAATCTAGAATCCTTGTGTTCTCGGTCGGACTGATGAGAGCGTTGTTGACTACGCAACTCTTTTTCAGAAGCGAGACCAGGTCCATCACAAATGATGGCTCAGCGAAGTGGCTAATAGTCGTCGTGTGCAAATTTAAAGGAGCCCAAATACCCAAAACGCAACGTTGATTCTAAATGTGGAGGGGGAAAAAAACCGGAGGCCCCGGAGAAAAATCAACGCGACCACAGGGAGAGAGCGAGACGTCCAAACTCGAAATACACAGCAGCAGCCGGCGTCAGGGTTGGAGCCGAACCCACGACCTCCTGCGTACCAGGCGAGGTAGTTAACATCTCCTAGCCACCGTGGCGCCATTAAAAATCCTGTGGCTGACGATGTTTCGGACAATGGCCCTTCTTAATAGCACGTAACAATAGATTTTACACACGTGTGATATTTCTATGTATTCTGGGAAAGGGCCATTTCTCGAAACGTCACATGTACGATATGTTTCCTATGAAGGCCACGCGGTGTTGTTATTGGAGGATGGAAGAAAAAAAGATCCTGCAGGCCTAATACAATACAATTCTCACGACGTCCTCAGGTGAAGAACAGGTCTGTCGTTCAGACGCTGTCTTTCCGACAGACCTGTTCTTCACCTGAGGACGGCTGCTTGCGTTGTGGCCGAAACATCGTGAGAATTGTATTTTATTATGTTTTATTTTAATTAATTTATTATTTCCCTTCTACGTGACTGTACCGAAAGTACCAAGAAGATATAAATAGAAACTTTTTTTTTGTTTTACCAGGTAAGGGCCCACTGAACTACTGTATACAGATTTTTTTCACAAGTGACCTGGTCACAAATGATAGCCCAAGGAAGTGGCTTATCATCGTGTGGAGCAACCAAATACTCATCAAATGTATGTTTATAATAGTAGAGGGGAAAACCGGAGGAACACGTGACCACGAAGAGAAAGAGACACGCAAACTCCAAATATACAGCAGCAGCAGGCGTCAGGGTCGGGATCGAAGCCACAAACTCCTGTATACCAAGCGAGGTGGTTAACATCTCGCCACCGTGATGATGAGAGAGAGACACGCAAACTCCAAATATACAGCAGCAGCAGGCGTCAGGATCTAGATCGAATCCACGACCTCCTGCATACCAGGCGAGGTAGTTAACATCTCCTAGCCACTGTGATGATGAGAGACACGCAAACTCCAAATATACAGCAGCAGCAGGCGTCAGGATCTAGATCGAACCCACGACCTCCTGCATACCAGGCGAGGTAGTTAACATCTCCTAGCCACTGTGATGATGAGAGACACGCAAACTCCAAATATACAGCAGCAGCAGGCGTCAGGATCTAGATCGAACCCACGACCTCCTGTATACCAGGCGAGGTAGTTAACATCTCCTAGCCACTGTGATGATGAGAGACACGCAAACTCCAAATATACAGCAGCAGCAGGCGTCAGGATCTAGATCGAACCCACGACCTCCTGTATACCAGGCGAGGTAGTTAACATCTCCTAGCCACTGTGATGATGAGAGACACGCAAACTCCAAATATACAGCAGCAGGCGTCAGGATCTAGATCGAACCCACGACCTCCTGTATACCAGGCGAGGTAGTTAACATCTCCTAGTCACCGTGGACCACCCAGATTAGATGTTGAGACCTCGCGTGATGGGGCACACACGTTACGGACGAGGTGTTCACGGTAGCCCGATGGAATATAATTGTGCGTAAAGCTTTTTAAAAAAATATACGGAGAGAATAAATTCAACAGATGACACCGTGTTGGAAAGCGAACATGCCTCGGTCGGATTGGAACACGGTTCTTGGGAGCGAGTAACATCGTTCCAATTTCTTTATTTTTCCCCCTCCCCCTCATCGATCGAAAAAAAAGTAATTATTTTTGTTGCAGCGAGGAAAGCTTCGTGTATTTTCATCACAGCGAGTGAACCGCTTGACATCGGGTGACGTTCTCGCGCCCCGGCTTTCCAGACGCACGGAAACAGAAAATATGAAATTATTTTATTAAAACAAGGCAACAAAAGGTGGTCGGGGGGTTGGTTCTATTTTTCAGCGGCGCCGCGGTGGCTGTGAGATGTTCACTACCTCGTCCTGGTCTGCAGGAGGTCGTGGGTTCGATCCCTTCCCGGACGCCTGCTGCTGTATTTCGAGCTTGCGTGTGAACGTGTCTTTCTCTCTCTCCATGGTCGCGTGGGGTTTGTTATTTTACCAGGTAAGGCCCACGGAGCTTATAGTAGCTCTCTTCTTCGAGAAGCGACCTGGCCACGAATGATCGCTCAACGACGGTGGCTCATCGTGGAAATCTATAGCAGACAAATACTCTCAAGTGCATATTTATACATGTGGAGGGAAAAACTGGAGAACCCGGAGAAAAATCCACGCGACTATAGAGAGAGACCTACAAACTCCAAATAAACAGGCATCGTCAAGGGATGGGATCGAACCCACGACCTCCTGTATACCAGGCGAGGTAGTTCATATCTCGCCACCACAGCGCCCAGTTAATAACAATGAGTTTGCCCATATAACGTTATAGCTTCTCATAGCCAATAAACAAATACGGATCAACAGCATCTGGCAGTTCACCAGCATGGATTTAAGCCATTGGTTCTTAACCCGAGGTGCACGTGTAATGTGAGGACATATCCGGGTTGCGGATGGATCACACCTCGTTACGATGATTGGCTCTGCCGGTCCTGACCCATAGCCAATGGGGGGGGGGCAGTCTAGGGGCGTGGCCCTGACGTAATGGGAAGGTGACATCTGTAAGTAGATGATTGGTTCTGCTGGCTTTAGCCACAGCCAATGGGGGGACGAGTCAGGGGCGTGGTACTGGGAGCGTACGATGGAGTCTAGAAGATTCCATAGAGGCTAACCAGGATTGGTGGAAAGGTACCACGTGACCCGGGTATTAAAAGGGGTGGAGACGGACAACACGTGATCAGATTTGGAACGGACGGAGCGGGGTCCAGGCTGCCACGTGGTCCAGGCTGCCACGTGGTCCAGGCTGCCACGTGGTCCAGGCTGCCACGTGGTCCAGGCTGCCACGTGGTCCAGGCTGCCACGTGGTCCAGGCTGCCACGTGGTCCAGGCTGCCACGTGGTCGCGCGTCGCGCGTCTCTCTCCCTCTCACGCTGTCAGCAGCGTGAAGGAGTAAGATGGGAGTGTTGTGAACGAAAGACAAATAAAGACCGAATTCCAGAAGTCGCTTCCACGACCTTTATTACACACGCACCCCCCCTGGGGGTGCGAGATGCCCTCTCTGCCAAGCGGGCTGTCGTAACAGGTCAAGCAACCACTGCTTTTAGCAAAGCTGGCGAGACGCTGCATGTTGAAACCGGCCCAGAGTGTTGCTTGTAATGAACAAATTGCAGCTGCAAGTGGATGCCCTCCCAGGAAAGGCCGCGGGTCTCTCTGGAGTTGTGTTTTAAAGTACGGGGTTGCTTCAAAAAGTGAACACTCCTGAGACAATTTTTCAACAACGCCACGAGAAATGTGCCGCCTCCGAGCTCTGGAGACCACCTGGAGAAGATTCCAGGCGTAGCGTTGACAACGATGGCGAACGAGTGCAGACTCTTTGACTTTTTGAAGCTATCAGCATTACATTTGTTGTGTTAACGGTGTGTTCTGTTCATTTTCACATTAAAAACGATAGTCCCATATAAGTGTTAACATTTTTCTTTTTGGTTCTTTCGGTAAAGTCACGTAGAAGGGAAATAATAAAATAATAAAAATTTTACGTAATAAAATACAATTCTCACGACGTTTCAGCCACAACGCAAGCAGCCATCCTCAGGTGAAGAACAGGACTGTCGGAAAGACAGACCTGTTCTTGACCTGATTCAGACGCTGTCTTTCCGACAGACCTGTTCTTCACCTGAGGATGGCTGCTTGCGTTGTGGCCGAAACGTCGTGAGAATTGTATTTTATTATGTTTTATTTTTATTATTTTGTTTTTTCCCTTCTACGTGACTTTACCGAAAGAACCAAGAAGATGAATCCCTGCAGTCACGAAAGCTTTAAATCGAAATGTTAACATTTTGTTGAAGCACCGTGTACTTACATTTGTATTTAATGTGTGAGAGACAGGAGGTGGTCTTATTTATATTGGTTTTAATCCGGCGACGATGATGATGACGACGACGACGCGACCCAGACCGACAACACATGGACCAGCAAGTCAACTCATGCAATGATATAAACATTTATTTGACGAGGCAATAATACAATGTGTAATTTAAGCTACAGAAAAGTAGACTCGAAACTGAATGTACAGGGGGGAGGGGGGTGGTTGGTGACCGCAATTTGAGACGTTTTCAAAGTTGAGTTGTTTTTTTGTACAATATTCAATGTGGCGGTACACGCAAGAAGGGCGCGTGTTCATGAACCAACTTCACCTCACACATTACAAGCGGCTAACAGCTGTGCGACACAACACACATTTAAAACTTGTTTTCTTTACACCTGGAATGTAATAGCTCTTCAATGAGGTACCTGATTAAAAAATAAATTCTTACTTGTGACAATTAAAACAGCATCCTGCAAATCGACTCTCCACAAACAAGAGATTCAAACTGTGGTGGGAGAGAGGGGTGTTTGAGGTTGGGGGGGGGAGGGTTAGGAAAACATTAAATAATAATTACCATCGTTCTTAGCATAGTCGTAATTTAACAACAACAAAAATAACAACAACGCTCGGTTGTCCGCTGGGGTTACATTTAAACAATAAAATCTGTAAATTGTGCACGCACTTGGGACTCGGCGCGGAAACCCGCGAAAATACTGGCTCTTGGCATCTTCGGGAGGCCAACTGAACGTGGAACGAAACGTCGGACACCTTTTCCCGCGCGGTACAACCCCTTTATAAAGCAGCGGCGGCGGCGGCAACTTTGACGAACGTGCACACTCGTCCTGACGTGGTCCATCACCCCCCCCCCCCCCCCCCCCACGGAAGGGGCTGTGGGGGCTTGCTCTGTCTCTTTGGTAGGGGTCTCACAATTCCTGCGATTCGACGAATTGTCACGATTTTCAAGGGTCACGATCCCCGCATCTACTACTACGACTACTACTAACTACTACTGCCTGCCGCCAGCGGGTTCAACCACACACACGAACCGTCACAACTGAAAAGATTGAATGGAGAAAAACAATTACGAAGCCAGTTTATACACGGAGTAGCCTTTTGCGACCAAGATCATCCATAATGGAGGTTGTTTGGGTTCGATCGCATAAATATAGAAATGTGTCGTTGAAACCCGCCACCACCCGACACAGCCAACTAGTGAGGGTTGTCACGTAAACAGAACGTGGCCAATTCGTCACGAGTACAGCACATCCAGAGCTAGATTTGAAGCTAGTTGTAATTACTGGCGAAACGTCGTACTCAGATTGTAAATGTTGTGGCTTGGCTCTCCAACACGCCGGTTAGTGCTGTACTAGTATATTACACTATACACTACACTATACACTAGTGTTGTACGAGTGACGAATTGGCCACGTTCTCTTTACGTGACAACCCTCACTAGTTGGCTGTGTCGGGTGGTGGCGGGTTTAACGACACATTTATATATTTTACACGACCTAACCCAAACAAACTCTATTATGAATCACAAAGCCATCCCCCATCCATTCTCGCACGAGGAGATTTCGTAGCGTCCGTCTATTTGTTAGCTCCCGAAAGCGATCTTCTGCCGAATCGGTGCCTCGTTCCATTGTCAGAGGGCCCTTTGGCCACTGCTGCCCAAATTGGCCGTTGTATATCGCTGGTGGAGTGGGCCTTCACGAGTAAGCTGGTGGTGTTCTCAAAGCCCGCAGGAGGGCGTTTTTCAAGTGTTACACGCCTCGCCGAGAATAACCGTGATGCATTTTGCCATCTTTGCCACAACCGATGAAATTTGTGAGGATGTTTGCTTACTTGTAAAAGTCTAGGCCCTGCCAATGGGTATGTGTTTTTGACCAATTCCATTATTTGACAGTTTGGCCTTCCCGTGAGAGTAAACAGGAGACCCCGGGGTAAACTCCGAGTTCGCACGACCGGGGGATGAGAGGACACTCGGCACGACCACCTCTTGGCCGGGCCTGGAAATCCCCAAGCGATCACCCACCCAAGTACTGAACTAAGCAGGCTCAACTTTGCCGTATGTGATTCGGGGGATTGGGTCCCTTGCGCTCGGTTTGCTTTTGAAAATATATCCGTGAACAAAAGAAAGATGGGCGCACCACCTCGGATCTGGCGAATGCCTCTCTGGCTAACGTACGAGGCCGCGCGCGCAAACGACCGATCCCCCACATCGAGGCATGCATCGGTCAAACTACTGAGAAGAATGATCCACCAATCATTTGCAGCGGTATGAAAATAAAAACCCAGATATTACCATATTCTCCCGGATTATACGCCGCTCCAGAAAGATGCACCAATGATTGGTCATTCAATTTTAGTTTTCATAATTGGGAGAATACGGCATTGGCTATGAATGAGCCTAGATTTGAAGCTTTCGTGTGGTGACTGCAAGGATTCACTCTTAATAAAAATAAAATACAATTTTTAATTATTTTATTTTTAGTAATTTAAATTTAATTTTTTACCTCCGTGACTTTACCGAAAAAAATAAGAGTGTGAATGAGCCGTCTTTCAGAATGTGGTTTCTGAACGACGCTGTCATAAAAAAAAACGACGTTGTGGGAAGATCGAAAGACGCGCGCCCCAAAGTTCGTTCACAGAATACAGCGGTGGGGAGGAGGAAGGGTGGGGTGGGGTGGGGTTATAAAAGCTGTGCGCGCCTTATAATCTGGAGGACACAATCGCACGCCTTTCGCCGCTCCCGATATACAACGGTTCACACATCCGATATCGTGGGAAAACTCACAGAGCAAGAGAAATATACTCGCGCACACCCCCCCCCCCCCCCCCCCCCCCAACAAGTGACAAAAAAATGAATAATAACAAATATTTACGGGACGCATCGCGGCCCAGTCGCTGGTTAAGCACCGCCAAACTTTCAGATCACGGGGTAAACGGGGTAGGTGAAAGCGTGGCCGCGCACGCAACGGTGACCACTTTTGCGGACGCCACTTGCCGACGGAAAGGCCTCCAACAACTTAGCAGAAATCTCCGGAGGCTATTTTTGGCCTACTCTTCCACGCTGGCGGTGGGGGGGGGACGTATCGGAAGAGGTGGGTGAGGGGGGGGGGGGACATACAAACCGCACGGTTACAACCCCAGCGCACGCGTCTCAACGCCGCGGTGCCTATGAGACGCTAACGCCCTCGCCTGGTATGCAGGAGTGCGTGGGTTCGATCCCAAACCCGGGTCGCCAGGTTCGTAGCGCAGCGTGCTAACCGCTGCACCACCGCTCCACACAGACGCATGCGTTTGTTGTCTTCCCCATGCACCTCCGATTAGCGTGGATGGCTATGTACGGTGTGAAAGAAGTTCAACATACATACTCACCCAGAGACCCATAGGCTCACGCAGAGACCCATAGACTCACGCATAGACCCATAGACTCACCCAGAGACCCATAGGCTCACGCAGAGACCCATAGGCTCACGCAGAGATCCATAGACTCGCACAAAGACACAGACTCACACAGAGACCCATCGGCTCACCCAGAGACCCATAGACTCGCAGAGACCCATAGACTCACGCAGAGACCCATAGACTCGCACAGAGACCCATCGGCTCACCCAGAGACCCATAAACTCACGCAGAGACCCGTAGACTCACACAGAGACCCATAGACTCACACAGAGACCCATAGACTCACACAGAGACCCATAGACTCACACAGAGACCCATAGACTCACACAGAGACCCATAGACTCACGCAGAGACCCATAGACTCGCACAGAGACCCATCGGCTCACCCAGAGACCCATAGACTCACGCAGAGACCCGTAGACTCACACAGAGACCCATAGACTCACACAGAGACCCATAGACTCACACAGAGACCCATAGACTCACACAGAGACCCATAGACTCACACAGAGACCCATAGACTCACACAGAGACCCGTAGACTCACACAGAGACCCGTAGACTCACACAGAGACCCGTAGACTCACACAGAGACCCATAGACTCGCGCAGAGACCCGTAGACTCACACAGAGACCACCTCACGACTTCTCGCACCGCAGCCACAACAAATTCTTTACCCCCCCACGCCCCCAAAAAAACCCCACGATCCTTAAAATTTCACATTTTCAACTTTTCCCACACGCGATTGTATTTCTTCAAGCACAAGGCGGCGGCGGCGTCGTCGTCGCGAAACGCAACCACCGCCGTGAACATACAGCGGCGCTCCTCCTTCCGTACTGTCTCGACGTTCGTTGCCATTGCAGCGTTGAACTCTTTCAGCAGCTTCACGAAAACCGCCCAACGCCACTCTTAACCCCCACCACCAACCCCCACCACCAACCCCCCCGTCCTGTGGAGTTGCTACCAAACAAATTGAAATCCCAGCAAGTGCTCGCGATTGCCCGGCGCCACGAGGTAACAAGGTCGCGACGCATCCGACCGCCGCCCCATGCCCGCCCCGGCCAAACGAACCACCCCATCGCGCCCGGTGCTGGCATTTGCGCACCGAGCAACTGGCACGTTTCTTGCGGGTGGCGGAGTTCACGATCCCGAACCGTCGAACGCGCTCGGCGCTTCATCCGTGATTAACAAGTGGGGCCTTGCCGCAGAGAGCGTGGTAGCTACCGCCCGGTCGGTCTGCGTTGGAGGCGCTGGTGGCGAAGCGGAACTGCGAACGGCTCCGCATTGCGCCACTCGCTCCTCACGTCACTGCCGTCCCAGTTCAAGCCCAGGCCGGGGAGAGCCACCGTGCCGGTGTTTGCCCCGTACCGCAGCAGCAGCAGCAGCGGCAGCAGGGGCATCACTTCTTATGTTCCGGGCAACTTACTCGCCACAATCACACAATTGTACAATCAGCTACGATAGGGACATTTCACCCAACATCCCCCCGCCCGCCCCACCTCTCCCCCCCCCCCCCCCCCGAGGCCCCGTAGTTGACTGGGTGAGATGAATCGTCACGATTCAGGCCTTTAATGAAACTCAATAATCCTTCATGTCACCAACTCCTTGTGCATAGCAGTGCCTCTGGTGGGCTTGCAAGGATGTGAAGCCACGCAGTGAGAAACTTTACACGAGCACACCGAAATAATAATCACAGTTCTGGTATAAGCAACATATGCTTCGTTTACGCTTAGGAGGGGGGAGATGTGGGGGGGGGAAGGCGCAAACTTCTGATAAAAGCACACTGCTCCGGATACAAGCACAGCTGGCCTCGCCCCGCAACGAGTCGAACGGAGAGGGGGGCACACAGCTCGCGCTGGGGGCTACTCAGGGGGGGGGGGGGTAAACTACGAGGGTGGCACTGCGGGAAACCCGTGGTACCCCCCTCCACCCACCCCCCCGGTTATCCAGACCGCCGCCACTGTGGGCAAAACTTCGCCGTCAATAGCAGCCGCGAGACACCTTGGGGGGAGCTTGGTCAACTTTCAGAATCGGAGAAAAAAGGAACCCCCCCGCTCCCGACCTTGTTAAAGCCTCAACAGACTGTTGGGGCAAGTGCTGTTTGCGACGGCACACGAGGGGGTGGGTGGCCAGCACACCACCACGCCCGGCCGCCTTTGTCTCCCCAGCGGCGATGTTTACTGTGCGCCGCGCCAGGCACTCATTTGAGGTCGAAGCGAGGGGAGGGGAGGCACAGGGCCGGTTCGAATAACCGTCACGCTGGTGTTGGTGGTGGTGGCCGTGAGCGGGAATGGAACTCGGGTCGGCGGGTTCGTAGCGCAGCGTAGCGATAACCCGCTGCACTAACGCTACCCCCCTTAACGAACTTGAATCTTGATAACATTTCTGCATCACTCACACACACACAGGAAGAGAACACACAACAAAAAACCTTTAAGACTTAACGTTAAAAAAAGAGCAAAAGTGCAAAAAGATAGTGGGGAGAAAAGCAAGGCCATTCCTTCATTCGGTATTGGTGGAAGCCTTTTATCGCGAACGTCGATTAAAGTGGTTTCCTTCGGCTCAAGATACACGCGTCGAAAGCGTGCGATGTGTCCAAAATCAACATGCACATCACGTGCGGATGTCACTCGGCCCAACGGAACAAACAACGGAGTGACGAAACTTGATGGGGGGGGGGGGGGGGCGGGGAAATGAGACAAATCCAAACGTTGGCAAAATGTTGAAATTTACCCGCAAATTTGGGATAAAAAAAACACAAAGCAACGCAGCCGACGACCCCCCCCCCCCCCCGCCGCCCCCCACTCCGACTGCGAAACTTTCAGGAGCCCTCGTGACAACAAAAAAATCTTGAGACTCAGGATGAACGTCGGCGAGAAACAAAAGTCGAACTCTACACGCGACAACGGGGAACGAGCGTCTCATCGGGTCGCGGGGGGCGGGGGGAGAAACGTAATCGATCGCAACTCATCGTTGCGCGCCTCCGTGGTATGGGTCGCATCGTCGGTAAAACAATCCCGTTCCGAGAGATCGGCTTTCGGATCAAGCCGCGACAAAAAGTCCAAACCGATCTGGCGTTCTTTCGCGGCCGTCCAACGGCATTGCACGGGGCGCCACGCGCCACGACCGAGCATCACATCTGCCGTTGGTGGGCACAACGCCTTGCACGTGCAACGGGACAAACGGTGCGCGAGGCTTCGGCACAAATGGCGCAAAACAACACAAACACACAAAAAGGACGGGGTAGGGGAAGGGGGGGGTGGGTCTGTAAAAATCACACCGTGCGTTTGTCAATTTAAATTTGGTCAACGTTCTACAATTCGTAGACGAAACCGCGCCGGCGCATTTGTGCGAAGGTCGCGGAGAGGACCGCCTCGGCCTCGTGGGGCCACTTCTGTACCGGGAGCACTCCGCCCCCCCCCCCCCCACGTTGATTTCAGCGCGCTTGGAACGGAGTTACGGTTATCCTTGCCGAAGTCACCGGCGCCGCGGGGGGGTGGGGTTCCTTTTGTTTTTGAACGCGCGGAGTCGTCGCCGCCCCTCTGGCGATGCGGGTTTTGGTCTACGTATCGCCATCGAGCGTTTGTGAACCCCCTCGAAGCTTTTGACGAGGACTACTTTGCGGCATCTTGGCACGGTCCATAAGATCGATACGCGCGCCACAACGCTCATCGACGGCTCCCGCGGCGGTGAGAGGCGACAGCGAGACCTAACCCAGACAAACCGCGCTTAGAAGTGGCGTCCTCTCGCACGTACACACAAACGCAGCCACTCGCACGTACACACACACAGCATGCAATATCCACCCCGTGCTGTGCACTTTGGGCAACAGCGTAAGTGGCGGCTGGCTTTACTTTTCACGAGACCGCTGCCATTGAAGTCACAATTGGCTTTTTGTGTTTAGTTCAATGTCCTCCCCCCCACCACCCACTCCGCACCTTCCGATCAGCACGGTTGGCTACGTACGGTGCCAAAGAAGTTCAACGGCAATACGTACGCATACAGGACACGGATCAGTTTCAGCAAAGCCACACCGCACCCGTGTGTGTCTCTCTCCTCAACAAAGGGCGGCAGGTGAGGACGCGCTCAGGGTGAGGACGCGTTCAGTGGACAGTTCTGACTGGCACAAAAGCAGAGCTGGGATGATGATTTCGGTCAATTAATGGGATAAATGTTGTCAGCAAAAAAATGTTGTCGTCGTCGCCGATAACTACCCGGGGCCCCTTTTAAATTAATGGCCGCCCCCCACGTCAAGCCGGATGGACCAGAACCTCCCGTCCAGCGGCAGGCGTGCCGATAATTATCAGCGATCGATCGTTCAAACGATCGCCGATAATTATCAGCGATCGATCGTTCAAACGATCGCCGATAATTATCAGCGATCGATCGTTCAAACGATCGGGCTTCCCGACAAAGGAGAAGCCTCAACTAAATCAGGATCGGGCGGACAGGATCCCGACGACCCCCGCCCGACACACCGAAAGGAAACGGCTCCGTTGCTAAACCTCGCTCGGGTCAGCCCATCGTAAAAACCACAAAAGCCACGCGCAAAATTCCCCGCCCGATGTCACTCCACGCACCCAGTCCTCCTCCCGCACGCGAGACATCCTACGCGCCGTTCTGTCGCGTGCAACGGTGCCGCCGTCGACCGAAGGCGGCACCCTCAGATGTCCGTCCTGGGCCTGCCGGCCTCGTCCGGGGGTGAAAGGTAAAAGGCGCAGCCCCTGAAATTCCCATCCGCCAGAAGGCGCTCCGGATTGTTCCTCAAGCGGGTGTTTTGGTCTACTCTTCCACAAGGGCCAGACAATCTTCGAAGAGGTGGCAAGTATGACACACTTTAACCCCACCACACCACACGCGACCTGCCGATCAACTTAACGGTGGTTTACCCATTTACACCGCTGGGTGGACAGAGACGGCAGTGGGGGGGGGGGAAGTCGTTTCACCTGCCGCGCCATCCGCAGATGGAATGGAACCGGCGACCCGCGGATTGAGAGCCCAGCGTGGGGTCGCCACTACCGACACGGTGCCAGCGGCGGTGGCAGCAACGTCGCCACGTCTCTGAAAGACGCGGACGAGGATAAAAATGTAAACACTTCGTATTAGAGATTGAAAACTTCCGTTTGGCGCGTGACAGCAAATGCGTGTGTCCGGTTTTAGTATTTTGTTTTAAACAGCTTCTGGACGAATGCGTGAACGATCGCGAGGTGGCGGGGGCGAGGAGCAAACGAGGGTTAATGAACAGCGAGCAGAGCGCGTCGCCCTGTGCGACGCGAGGAGCAACGAGAAAACGGAATTGGGCGCTCGCAAGCAGAGGACCAATCGTGAGGGATTCGTAATAAATAGCGTCGACGCGCAACCGGACATCAACAACACGCCGAGAAATTGCACCGTTACGTTTCATCAACTTACAAACTAAAACGTGTTCACGGGAGGGTAGTGGGGGGGGGGGGTGGGGACGATGGCGCGGGAGAGAAAACCGGAATAATACGTGAATTAACAGCAAGGACCTAACACGATGGAGGGGCGTCGCCATCGGCCCGACAAAACCATTCACGCCGTTATGCGTCGGTGAGACTCCGACCGCGGGTCTCCAATCCGGCGACGTTTCGAACGAAACGAAAACGATACAGCTCAAAGGATTCGAAAGTAACGCGGTAAGAAAATAAAACGCTTGCCAGCATTCGAGCTTTTTTTGAGTATGTGCATTTATATGTGCATAGTGTATACACAGTGTGTATATTCCATATAGTGTATATAATTTTACATATATGTACTCTGCACACACATACACATGCACACACACACACACGTCATATATATTTTTTTTTACTACGCAGGAAAAAAAATATACCCTATTCTGCCGAGGAGCATATTTGCAATCGGTATGCATCTCTCTCCCGGCTTGTAGATGTAAGCACGCCGTCTCTCTCCAATACCACGGACAACGACCGGCCACCGCGTGCACGGCACGATAAAACGACGAAACAGAAACCGAGACGGGCCGGTCGGATCGTGGAGGAAAAGAGGAAACTGTTTAAGAGAATCATCGCAATTATTCACCCGCGATCCCCATGAGGTATTGGGCGAACGAACGGGAATCCGGACTTGCCCTCTTCACAGATCTGGGAGGAGCTGTTTCCGGACACGCGCCGAGCAAAAGCGACTTTGGCAGCGACGGACGACGCTCAGAGAAATGATCGCAGCGTGCATTTCCGCCACACTGCCCCCCCCCCCAGCCCGATTTTCTACGTTTGTGTATTTTGTAGCCAGTTAGTCATCACTGAGTTAAGCGCACACGCACGAGCGTGCGCATGCGGGACCACCACACCTTTGCCGTGTGTGAGAGGGCGGCAAGCGGTAAGCCCCAAACGTTCCGGAGTGTTCCATAATCAGCGGCTGTAGTCATCGCCGTCATAGTCCTACTAGTGGTGGGGGGGGGGGGGGGGAGCGACTACGTTTTAAACATTTGCCTTTGGACTGGAATTTGGCTTTGCATGATGGAGTAACAGATTTTGGCTTGGGGTTTTTTCAACGTTTTTTTTTTGTATTTTTCTTATATTCTGAAATCGACTTTACACCCCGTCGCCCGAGTTAGCCCGGAGGCTGCCCGAGGCTTTCCCGGAGCGTGTGGCCGCACACGCAAAAAAAAAACGCGCCCTAAGCAGAGGCACATTGGGTCCCTTACCCTTCAAGGAATACATTCAGATACAAACAGCAAATAGATACACACACGTCGGGCGCAGGGGTCGATCGAGGGGAAAGAGAAAGTGCGGATCGGGGAGTAGCTGGCATAAGGGACCGACACCCACAACAATAAAACATCGCAGTACGGTCCAAGGTTAACAAAATGCACTTCCAAGACGCGCAGAGAGCGCTGGATTACGGGCCTCTCCCATCGGACCGACAGCAAGGTGAGAGAGGGGGGCGGTGCGGCGCTCTGCGCAAACGCCGCCGCCGCCGGCTTCTTGCCGAAACCCAAGCGAGCGCGGCGCGCCGACGGTTGTTGTTGTTGTCGTTGTCGTTGTCCCGGGCAAGCGGGAACACACATCGGACCGCTGCCTACAGCCGCCTTCCTCCGCCACGGCGCGCGGTTTTCTCCCGTCGGTGGCGACAGGAAAGAGAGGCCACAGATTTTGACGTCGTACATTTTGGCGTCCCTTTCTCACTCGTGATATGTTCGTACACGACTTAGCTTTTTGTTTGTTGCCGATTGAAAGACCGATTTTTTTCTCGTCTCTAAATATTGGTTCTGTACTGTACTTGATATTTTTAGTTCGCTTTTTTACGTCTTTTCTTTGGAAACGATGGCACGTATTTAGTCGTCGCCCTATAAACATCCGCGAGCACGGACAAGACACACGGCAGCCGCCCCCCCCCCACCCCTCCGTACGTGATGAGGCCACCGTTAAAGACGACAACAACAACATCGCCAGGGTCAATACTGTTCAACGTAAATGTTTGAGTGCAAGGACATTTTCTTCCGACTGCAGCGGCTGCTATCGAGCGCGTAAGTGGTGGCCTCCGGCGACTCGCCACCCCCGAAAAGGAAACCGCTCGAAGAAAAAAATAAAGAAGAGCGCACCTACGAACGCACACAAAACGATACGGACCACGGTGTGCTGACGCCGGAGAAAATAATAAAAATTCTTAAACCAAAACTTGGATTTTTAAATAAACATCGAATCCTCGAAGGTGGCGCAACGCTGTTACCGACGGCAAACTCGCCAGCGCCCACACTCGAAACGGTTTCGCCGAAGTGAAAATTGGCAGGAAGGACGACGTTGGAAGTTTGGCTCGTCCGAATTGGTGTGGGCCCCGAAGACAAGCGGGGGGAGTTGTGTGTGTGGGCGCGTTTCTAAAATATTGAGGTGACAATTAAACGTCGACGGTCCAACGCGCGTCCCTTGTGGACAATCAGTCCCATGGCATGAATGCACGGTACCGCAGGAGAGTGAATGGTTCAGAGAATCGAAGGGAAACTACAAAGTTAGCGCACTTTTTTTTGGAAAAGACACAGAATTCTCAACGTGCGAACTTGGGCACACGTTGTCCAAATAGTTATCTTATTTTATTTAAGATGTAATTGGAACTGCAAAAAACAAACAAACCATTATTAGCACAACTGCCTTGGACCACCCCAAAAACCATCCAACAACAAAAAAAAACAATGAACTCCGTGCCACAAATTAACCGTTTTCGTAAAAAAAAAAATTAAGTGAAAAAATAAAAACCGGAAAAGAAATACGATTTCATCTCCTTAAATATTTCCGCGTGTACCGTTTCACAATTGTGGCGGGGCAGTCGAAACGAAACTTCACATGATGACCATGTGCTGGATGAAGACCGCGATGAGGATGGAGAAGCCGGCGAACGCGACGAGGATGATGGCGGCCCACTGCTCGTCGCTCAGCGCCTTGGCCGCCCCCCCGGCGCCCCCCGCCGCCGTCACGGCGCCGCCGCCGCCGCCGTGCCCGGCCGCCCCATCCGCCAAGGCCTGCGACTGCGGCCGCTGCAGGTGAAAGGTCACGGCGGCGCCGAACGGACCAATCAGCTCCCGCGTGGTGACCCCCGGCGACAAAGACGGGGACGTTGCCGTGGCGGCGGTCGCCGCCGACGACCACGAACACGACGACGACGATGACGACGATGACGACGAGGAGGTTGTTGTTGACGACAGATGGGCGGCTGCCGGAGGGGCTCCCTGCTGCTCCGTGCACTGGCGGATGGCGCAGGCGCGAAGGCGGTACTCGCTGCCCGTGTGCAGCCCGCAGAGCCGGTGCTGCGTGTCCGGGCCCTTGTACACCTAACGGGGGGGGGGTGGGCAAGTGTTCGCAACGCGACGGTCACTCGTCCGCTTGTCCAATCGGCGAATGTCACCGGTGATTCGTTTAGTTTGATTTGATTTCACATGCGGCCGATGAGGTTGGTGAAGCTGCTGCGTTTGGCAGCGCGATCAACAATAAACAAAAAACACTCGATGCATCCGTCAACAGCAGTGGGTGACAACACTGCCGCTGCCCAACGTATAATAAAACCGGTGTTGTTTTTTCCCCGAAAGCTCTCGTTCATAGCGCAAACACTAAAAAGAAGGCCCATTGCCCTGAAACGTCACCTATTAGATATTTTTCCTTGCAAACGAACGCGATAAATTATTTTGAAAAATAAATTCGTACAAACCAGGGGTCGGCAAACCAAAATACATCAACAGCCGCAATGCAATGTGACTAGGAGAGGCGGTGGTGCTTAAATGAATAACGTCACGGAAGCAGTAGTCAAACAGCCGCATGCAGGCTCCCGATCCGCAGGTTGCCAACCCCTGGCGTGAACCGACAAGAAGTGTAATTATTAATTTTATTATTTCCAGGCGAGCCGTCCCTGGCCGCCCAAACACGGTGCATGTCATCTCCCCGACCGCGTCCGCCACACCGTCGCATACCTGCTTGTAATCGGCGTCCCTGGCAGTGGCGAGGAGTGCCAGCTGCAGCACGTAGACCACGGGGTCCGACCGCATGGGTGGCACGGCCTCCCAGAGCACTTCGCAAGCGTTGCCGTCCATCTGTTGCACCCGCAAGCCTGCGCGCGCCCGCGGGGAGGGTGGGGGTTGCACGGGGACGAGTTGAGTCGAGCGTCGGAGCATCGCGCGCCGAGGCGGCGTGGCAACCCTCCGCCTGTCAACGCCGAGGGGCCGCCCCCCCATCCTGGCAAAATCCTCCCAGTGAGCTCCTTTCCCGAGGGTCCTCCCTGGCCTCGAGCTCCCAGAGCCTCTCAACAGTAGCCAACCCGATTTAAAGTTTTCGTGACTGCAGGGATTCATCTTCTTGGTTCTTTCGGTAAAGTCACGTAGAATGGCCGAAACGTCGTGAGAATTATTTTATAATGTTTTATTTTTATTATTTTATTATTTCCATTCTACGTGACTTTACCGAAAGAACCAAGAAGAAGTAGCCAACACCTCGGCCGGCTCCTCCACCGACAAAGTTCTCCAACTCGGTAGAACCCGGGAGAGGTTGGGTCACCCAGGGGGACGTGACAGGAAGTCACGCACGCAAGCAAGCAGGAGCCTACGGCACCGTAAGCGCCCCTCAAAAGCATGTCCAGTATCTCGGGACAACGTTTAGAAAAACGCACGCGCAGAAACAGCCCAGGTGGGAATGGGAATAGCACCTCAGAGATGCGGTATCTACAAAAGGAGACAAAAGCCATGGTAGAAAAACCTGGCCAGGTAAAAAACGCGACAGAATCTGAAACAAGCCCAGCACCTCCATCGATCCTTTCAAAGAAAAAACGTCGGACATCGTGTCGAGAGCTGCACAGCGCAAGCGTGGAAATACGATTGGCCAGGAGCACACGCTGGCACCAGCACGACGACCTCACAAGAGGCTCCCCCCCCACCGCCCCCACCCCCCCCCCTTCTGTATCTTATTATTATTATTATGGCAAGGGTTACAAGCACGATACATTGCGTCGATGGTTTCTGGGCCTTTCGATGGGAGGGGGGGAGAGTGGGAGCTTATGTATTTATGCACGTTGAACTTCTTTTGCGCCGTACGTAGCCAAGCGCTCTTAATCCACCGAGCCACCGCAGTCCCTGTGACGCAGCAATCCATCTCCCGCTCTGGCAAGCGAGCTGAACTCACCACAAGTAATTTTTTGTTATCAAATTGAAAAATTATACAGCAAATCTGGCTGTGACGGTCCCACCTGATGACGGAGACTTGTGTTGCCTCCGAAACGTCGTGATTTTTATTATTTTATTATTTATTAATTTTAATTTCATTTTTTACCTACGTGACTTTACCGGAAAAAAAACTAAGAGTATGAACAAGTATAACCCGTAAAAACAAAGTTTTTCACTATAAATCCTTTATATACGTGGCGGCTAGAGTCCTCTCGTCCTCTGGCTTGAGATGGCTGCCACCTATGGGTCAGATGATTGCCTGCCACCATTAAGCAATTCACCATTTTTTACCTACGTGACTTTACCTAAAAAACGAAGAGAACGGAAATCGTGTTCGATATAGTCACAGTGCATATAGAAACCATCAGCAGTGTACCTTCAACAAGATAACAATATGTGGGGGGGGGGGGGAGGGGGGCGATAAGCAAGGGATGAAGTAACCAGCATTCTAAGGGGAGATCAGGGGTGTGTGTGTGTGTGTGGGGGGGAGGAGCGGCGGGTGGCTAAAGCACAGCAAGTTGGTACATTAGGGGGCACAGGTGGTGCATCAGCCAGTCATCTCGTTCATCTCGGTCAGTCGACCCGTGGCACCTGGGTCTGCCCCGTGACCTCCTGCCAGCGGGCGTTCGACACTTCACGTGGCCTCAAGATGCACATGGCCTGGCACAAGCGTCGTGGTGACGTCACCGCCACTTAGTGGCGAATGGCGGTTGTTGAGGAGCGGCGGGGGGGGGGGGGGTGGACCGTTGTCCGCACCTTTGACAGCGGGCGGCAGCAGACGCGTGGTACGGAAGGTGTGCGTCTCCGAGAAGGGGCCGTCGCCGGCCTCGTTCGTGGCCTGGATGCGGAAGGCGTAGGCCGTCCGCTCGCTCAGACGCTGCACCTTGAACGTGTGGCAGCTCCCCGTGTACACCGCCGTGAAGCTGGCGCGCGCGGACGCAGAGCAGAGAGCGTCACGAACAACCCCAACTCCCTTCTCGCGTTTGTCTCTCTCCACGTGAACCCTTAACTCAAGCCCCCCCTACCAAACCCCTCCCCCCACCCCCCTCCAAAGCTATTTTTTCACAATCCATCGGCCGCATGGCCTTCCTGGATCGGCAGTTCATCGGCAGATGACGCGACACGTGTGCATCGTCAAAACTACACGGGAAGAAAAATTCAAATCAAATCACTTTATCGGTGTCGAGGCTCCCAGAGAGACCATGCGAGAGGGCGTGTGGCACAGTTTGGCGCCAGCTGAAGTATTAAAGCTCTGGTCGAGCAGTTAGAACTACAATGCAGACTTGATGCCTTGCAAAAGTTATCTATTTGGTATTTGAACATATTAGCACCTCTTTTAAGGCCCGTTTTACTTTTCTGCTCTTTAACAGGCAGTCCAACGGCGGAGCGAACGGCTCGCAATCGCCGGGTTGCGAGTTCAAATCCTGATTGTGGTGGTGAGGTGGTGGGGGGGTGCTGATCCTGGCCACATCAATCCCTCTGCGGTCAAAAAACAACGAGTGCCACTTTGTGGGGAGGTCATCAGCGGCTGCCGTACGATGGACTCGCCCCCCCCCCCCCCACCTAAAGGAACGTTGAATGTCCACCACTGCCTCAGGGCTGTAAACGGGAGATGAGCCACCAGCTTTCGATGCTCGCTTTGAGCAACACACATCCCTGATGTGATCAGACAAACAGCAATGGAACGAGCGTGGATATTTCGTTTCAATCTCCAGCCATGTTGAAAGGCACCCCCGCCCACCCTCCCCCCCCCCCCCCTCCTCAGGGCTCAATGTCTGGGTCGGTTGTTGTTGTTTTCACTGTGCGAATTATTTCGGTTACAAGTACATCGTCAACTGCGCGGCTACGGGGCGCGCCGGTTGCACTCCGAAGGAATGCAAGGCGCCTGGTCACGATGCCGATTCGACGTCGCGCACAGACTATTCTCCATTTCGCCCGCGGGATGTTTGTCCCAGGAGCAATTCATTACATTCCGCTCGCCCCGACGCAATCAGCTGGCTCAACCACCTCGACACGTAACATTGCAGTTGTTGCTCGACACCAACGTCAGCCGTTCGAAACAGATGCTGCAGGTTTATTTTGTTGAATCAGTGAGAGCTCAATCTGTGCACCCCCTCTCCTCCTTCCGATGTTATGAAGCCACTGGAGCAATGCACTGTTAAATCAAAATATTTTAAACAAATTTTTCTAAAAAGTCGCATTTGTGTTTAGTTTGTTGTCCTTCCCCCGCACCTCCGATTAGCGCGGTTGGCTTACGTACAGTGCGAAAGAAGTCCAACATACCTACCTACATGTCACGGGGGCAGATAGAGAAGTGGACAAAGATACAGAAAGACGGACGGACAGGGCTAATGCATCAAACGGTTTCAACCTTAGTTGGTAAAAGTGAAACAAAACAGGGTTTTAGTGATGACGTTGTTCAAGCCGGATTTCACAGCTGGCCACCCACACCTGTTCTCACCTGTGTACAGGAGTTGACCTTTGTACATACGGTGCCACGGTGGCTAGGAGATGTTAACTACCTCGCCTGGTATACAGGAGGTCGTGGGTTTGATCCCTACCCAGACGCCTGCTGCTGTATATTTGGAGCTTGCATGTCTCTCTCTCGCCGTAGCAGAGTGGATTTTTCTCCGCGTCCTCCGGTTTTCCCCTCCCACGTTCAGAATCGACGCCACGTGTTTAAGAGTACTCGGCTGCTCCAAATTTCCACACAACGATTAAGCCCACCTCGTTGTGCTATCATATGTGGTGGCCAGGTCGCTTCTGAAAAGAGCTGGTAAACTGAAGGGGGGCCCCCACCTTAACCTGGCGAAATAAAAAACATCGTTCCAATAGTTTTTAATCGGCCGACTCATCACGCATCGCACTGCCACCGCCGCCGCCGTCGCCATCTCACCATCCGGCGCGGTCCTCCATCTGCAGGCTGTAGACGACCGAGTCTGCGGCGGCCGCCCTGGAGGAAGCGCCGCCCTCCCCCCACTTGAGCTTCAGGCTCTGGGGGCCGTAGGCCGAGCACTCGAGGCGCGGCGGCTCGGGCGGCAGCGGCTTGGTCTTGGCTTTGACCGCTTGGCTGAACGGGCCCGCCCCGACCGCGTTCACCGCCTGCACGCGTATCCTGCGCGGCAAGCAGCGGCGGCAGAGGAGGAGCGAGGGGTGGGAGTTGGCGCGCGTCCGCCGAGAGCTCGCAGCCGGGCAATTAACGCCGGACTACCGACGATGCCCCGCATCACGGAGCAGAAAAATGCGAATAAAGGGCCGGTATTTAATCAGTGGCAATCACCTCCTATGGAGACATCTGTCAAATAGGGGCACAGCTGGAAAGGACAGCAATAAATGTCGACCGTGGACAGGTAATTAAAGACAGACTGGGCTCTATGTCAGGTACGCGTGCTTCTGGAATACTGAACTTGCCGACTTGCTTAGAAAAAGCAACTTACCAAAAACGTGTCTAAATGATAACTTTCTTTTAATAAGCGTGTGTTTTTCCTGCTATGATGCAGACATTTACGAAAACATTACAGAAGCCAAAAAAATCTGGAGTGCGCGTGGTCCACGCTAAATTATATCCGCACAAACCATGGCAGATGCGGATACCCGATGGGCAAATTAAAAATGAATAGTGCGACTGTCTGTGGTCATTCAGAACAGATCGTGCAACGTATAACGACGCAACGCCCCGATCCACAAATACGAATGACACATCACAACAATATCACTCCGCTGCACCCAATGCACTGATCTGGCTCGACGACTACTTGAATGTGAAATTGCAGTCGTCCCTCTGCAGCTGCATCAGCGGCTATACAAAAGGAAAAGATTAGCATTGCTGGAGTGCTCCAAATTGGTGTCATCTTGGCAGACGGAAATTTCTACCGCAATTACTCACGGGGAGCTCCGGATCACCGGTGCTTAAGGCCCCAGCTTGCCGGGCTCCCTCCTACACAACGCTTTGCTAACGCGCGCTCGTGTCCGTGAGCTTTGCTAACGCAAGCTCGTGTCTAAGAGCGGAGGCCGAGGAGACGGTCGTGCTGCGTGTGCAGCGATTGTTTCGCTTGCCGCGCCGCGGCGAGTCCGCGTCGTTTTGCTTTTGCCGTTAAGGCATTGCCCATTGATAGCTTCTGGTGGGGGGGGGGAAGCAACGATTGGAGCCAATTAAAACGAAGCGTTGTTGATATGAGAAATACGGAGTGTGATAAGAAACTGTGAGTAGTGTTTTGATTTAAAGCTTCTTTCGTGACTGCAGGGATTCATATTCTTGGTTCTTTTCGGTAAAGTCACGTAGAAGGGAAATAATAAAATAACAAAATAATAAACCAATAAAAATGTTATTAACATTATTTTATTATTTCCCTTATACGTGACTTTACTGAAAGAACCAAGAATATGTGAGCAGTGTATTTGTGTCGCCTTAGGGCACTGTATACCGTGAATTCGTAAGCATCAAAACAACCTTAAGATTTGAAATTAGCTTACAATTTAAAACGAACACATTATTTTGTATTTATGTGTATGTATGGCATATTGCAAAAAAAGACAATTTCTAAGCTTTTTTTTTTACGCAATCACCGCAAACTTTCGTCAACGTTTACGTAAAAAAACCGTGCGCGGCGGCGGCAGCTGCGGTGGCGTCGTCACCACCTGTAGGTGGTGTCGGGCGCCAGGTTGCGGATGACGTGCCGCCGGGCGGCCGCTCGCTCCGTCGCCACTGGCTGCCGCTCGCCAAAGTCCACGTTGTAGGCCACGATCTCGGAGCCGTGGGAGCACGGCTCGTCCCACGCCACGGCTAAGCACGACGACGGGCAGAAGGCGGCGGCGGCGGCGTTGGACTCGGCGAGGCCCGAGTCGCCGCCGTCCTGCAGGACGCGCACGCAGCTCACGGCCGCCGGCGCCGAGGGGGGCGTGCAGGCCGTGGCGACGGCACTGAAGTGCCCGGCGCCGGCCGAATTCACCGCCTGCAGCCACCCGACGAGACGACGAGACGAGCGCACGGAGCGCGCCGGGCGCAAGCGTGTTATATGCGTGCGATTGATATTATTGCGGGTCGCTGGTAAACTGGAGCGGGTGGTACGTGACGAGCAGCAGCAGCAATAATTACGATGACGATGACACGTTTACAATGCGCGTGTTATTTCACGAAACGCGGAGACACAGTTCAAAGTCCCTTGTACGCAAGCCCGAGGACAGTTGGGATGCTGAACTGGTGGGAGCCTGGACAGCCGAGAGCCCGAATGGAATTTCGAAAATGACGACCCAACTCCGATCGACGGAATTTCTCAACGCCACCCCCACCCCCCGGCGCCTCGCTACGTCTGCGCGTACACACGCAGCGCCGTGCCCACCTGCACGCGGCAGAAGTAGAAGGTGGCCGGGGAGAGTCCCTTGAGCTCGTAGCTCTGCGAGCCACCGGCGTACGCGTGCTGCAGCGAGCCCTCCTCGCACCCCCAGTCCAGCCGGTACTCCGTGACATCCGCTCCGTTGTTAAAGGGACTCTGGCGAGAGGACGGATTCATTCGCACAAACGCACGCCGGGTTGGCAGCGGATGCAGCGTGGGGCCGAGTCGGCCGATTGCTTTCGTCCACGTTTCCTGCGTATCCATGCTCACGGCAGACTCGCCGATGTGAAACTGCACACAATTTCTTGAGCAGGGTTTATAGAACATTCAGTTACAGGAAATCAGTTTTGCATACGCGATGACCTTACAACGTAATATTTGTCACATCTCGGCTATTTCTTTTTCATCGTTATGCCCATTTCAATTGATTTGGCAATGACCATGTGAATGATCAGATTGGCGGCATTCAGGCCCAAGTGACGAACAACGTTAACACGGTGGTATGCCGCTCTCAACCCCCTAGTCAGCCCCTGGTGTTGACGCAAACTGTGCGGTCTGTAGTCTTAGTCGCAGCTCAGCTCAGGCTTGAGGTGCCCGGTGACTCCCGCGGATGCCTCAGAGGAGCAACTCAGCCGTGGCGTGGCTCAGGATCGACTCCGTGGAAATCCTGACCATGGCAGGGACCGCACTCAAGAGCCGGCTCGGGTTAAACGCGTCGGTGGCGGCTTTGAGGCGGCTCACCTGGGCCAGGGCCAAGCGTAGAGGCGAGCCGTGACTAATATATGGGCCTAGGAATCCCAAAGGTGCCGCCTTAGTCTGCCTCCGAGCCGGAGACATACACGCAGACCGATACGCATCGTCAAGGTGTTTTATTCTGGCTTAATGAGCCCCAAAGGGCGTAAACAATGAACCGCAATCTCGAAGTTGCCTTCGTCTCGCCCGATGAGCCTTGGACATTCACAGTGAACCCTAAAATTATTTGAAATACATCTTTTGCTCAAAAGAGGCCGGCTCATTTTTCTGACACAGCTGAACCATTTTGTACGATTCAGAGAGGGGCGGGGGAGGGGAGAGGGGCTCAGGAGAGCCCGCAACATTAAATACACAAGAAATAATCCGCGTTGTGAGCCATCGTTCTTTTGACAACTTAAAATCGCAACAACTTCTATAACACCGTGGAGGCGAGCAGCCATCGCAAGGGCACGCGTACACGTGCGTACGCTTGTACCAATCAGCACGGCTCTGGTAGACAAAGCGATGAATATGTCCCTCGGTCGTAAGTGGAAAAAGCTTGATGCAGGAAATTCTCAAAAAGCAGCCAAATACCCGGAAAACCGCACTCATGTTCAGCTACTTGACTCTCTATTGTTACCTGAAGTCATGAATGACAATCTAAACGCAACATACAAGTGCAATTATAATGTGAAAGCGACCCACGGCGCTCATACATTGAAGTCGATTATTGTATTTCATTTATGAAACACTTTATTAGCTGCAGCCTTGACCAGTAGAAACAGATATTTAGTCGCAAAAGGTCTTCAAAAAAGAAAGTGCACAAAAACACATCCATAGCGCAGACGTAATAAATTCGCTTTTCAAAGAATCCTCCGAGCCAGCATGTTTCCAGGAAACGTTACCGACGGGTCTATAACGAGCGTTACTGGAAAACGATAGCGGAGAGAGAATTACTCGCAACCCTCGAGGAACACGGGGATAAATTAGTGGGAATTTAATGAACCTGGACATTGTTGCCAACAGCGGGAAATCTATGGACGTACAGCTCGCGCGTGTGTCCGCCCGTCACGCAACTGCACCTGCCCACACTGTGCGTGGAGGACACATACCGCGCAACCAAAACCATGCTCCTCTTGCCGAGAATTTGTAGAAAAAAAAAATCGCCGACCTTTCCCAAATTAACATTTTGAATCCGCCCCAAATTTCTAAAAAAATCGTCCAATAATCAAAAAAAAATGAGAAAAAAATTATTTGCATTTTATTATTTGGTAGAATCTTCCAGAAGGTGGGTTCCCCACGATGTCATCGCCCCTCAAGCCAGCCCTATTTGGCTTCGCCGCGGTGATGTCGTCACCCAATAGGGTTACAGGACCATGGGACCTGAATTTCATTCACGTGTGTGCAGTTGACGGCTCCGCTTTAAGTTATCAATGCGTTGCTCGTATGTGATGCGTTCTATGAGCCTTGCATTTTGTGTGCCGGTTGTACCCCATGTTGATGCATGACCTTGCCATTTGGAGCTTGATCATGTACAGTTGTTTTTGGATTGCCGAGTAGATTTTTTCAGTTGCTGTAGTAACCAGGTTTCCTATGGTGTAACCATGGTCCCCCATCAAAAATTAGCATGTATTGCCCAATGGCTTGTACGTATGCGTACGTTGAACTCCTTTTGCAGCCGTACGTAGCCAACCCGTGCTAATCGGAGATGCGGTAGAAAGACAACAAACGATGGGGCTAAATTGGAGGTGGGGGGTTTTACCCGTGCAAAATAAACCCCGAGTTTAACACGTAGCATTTCGCGACCAATATTATTCATGAAGCGCTTTTTTTTTGTAAAGATCGCGTCAATATAAATGCGTGTCGTTAAACCACCACCACCACCACCACCATCCGACAGCGCCAATGAGTAAGGTTCGTCACGTAAACAAAACGTGCCAACTAGTTACTAGTTCAGCACTAACCGGTTGTGTGTTGGGAGAGTTAATCCCACAACATTTACAATTCCAGCACTGTGACGTTTCACCGGTGATTACCGAAACCACGTAAACGCCACGAAACGCGGTCGTGGGCAAGGGCGATTCGTTCGTGGGTGCTGACGCGAGGAAGTGAGTTTGGGGAAACTGCGGCGTGGCGTATACGAGGCGGTGGGGGAAGGGGCTCTCGTGTACCGAGCGCGGCTTGACACTCACCTCCCAGCTGACGCTTGCCAAGGTCGCGCTTCTGCAGGTGATGGTAGGGCGGCTGACATTGCTCCGGAACGCCGGCTGCTGTGTTCATCTCCACGGGCTCCGAGTAGGGTCCGTACTAGATAGCGGACGACATGCGGGAGCCCCGCAGGCCGGGGGGGACGGGTTAGCGACATCGACTGAGCCCATCGACAGCCCCCCCCCCCCCCCCCCCCCCCGCAAGCAACCCGACGGATCGTCGCGACTGAGGGTCGCTTTCGATTTACGCATCGTTTCTCTTCGCAGTCTCTTTTCTCGTCGGCATCGTTTCAGCTTTTTTTTTCATTTAACAAAAAAAGTGTAAACTGAATACATATATAAATCACGTATAATTTACATAATATCGATTCTCACATGCAAGGTGCAATGCATGTGTCACAGGCACGAGGATTTATCTCCATTGGGAAACAAACAAAAAAACCTGTGCATCGCTTGTTGTTCCATGCCGAACCACATGACAAGCGCAGTGTCACCTGACATACGCAGTCGTATGTATGTTGAACTTCTTTCGCACCGTACGTAACCAACCCATACTAATCGGAGATGCGGGGGAAGGACAACAAACTATGGGTCTCTGTGAGAGTCTGTGGGTCTCTGTGAGAGTCTGTGGGTCTCTGTGCGAGTCTGTGGGTCTCTGTGTGAGTTTGTGGGTCTCTCTGCGAGTCTGTGGGTCTCTGTGTGAGTCTGTGGGTCTCTGTGTGAGTCTGTGGGTCTTTGTGTGAGTCTATGGGTCTCTGTGTGAGTCTATGGGTCTCTGTGTGAGTCTATGGGTCTCTGTGTGAGTCTAAGGGTCTCAGTGTGAGTCTATGGGTCTCCGTGTGAGTCTATGGGTCTCTGTGTGAGTCTATGGGTCTCTGTGTGAGTCTATGGGTCTCTGCGTGGGTCTATGGGTCTCTGCGTGAGTCTATGGGTCTCTTTGTGAGTCTGTGGGTCTCTGTGTGAGTCTGTGGGTCTCTGTGCGAGTCTGTGCGAGTCTATGTATGCACGCATGTTGAACTTCTTTCACACCGTACGTAGCCAACCCGTGCGAATCGGAGGTGTGTCACGCTCTATGAATGCCGTTCGTTTATCATTCAACTCTGGGTGGGGGGGGGGGGGGGGGGGTAGGTCCTCACCCCGGCCTTGTTGGCTGCTCGCACTCGCAGCGTGTACGAGCGCCCGGGCAGCAGGCCTTGCACTGTGCACTCCAGCTCAGGGCCCACAAAGGCCTCCCGCGGCTCCACGTTGGGCCCACCGAGCTCCACGGTGTACTCCGCCACAGGGCAGCCTCCGTCCATGGCTGACGGGCCTTCACGAAAACAGCAACACAGCAACGCCTCTCGTTTAGCCGTACAGATCGCCGGGCAAATGTGATGCACGGCTGAAGCTCCGTTACCCGCCACTTTGCACTATCCGGGATGCCCTATTAACCGGCATCGGTCATAATGAATCTTACTTCACGTATCTGGAAATGTTGTCGACAGCCGTCAGGGCATTCTTGACCGTGCGCTTATCATAGATCCGTTGTTGTTTACGGAAGTGTCAGGACGCTGCCGAGTGGTGGCGCTAGCGGAAGCGTGTGCGTACAGTGCTGCACTACTGTATACTGTACTGTACTACAGCATACTGTACTCTAAACGGCCCCACTGTTGCTCTAACATCAACTTAGAATGCCCCACAACTGACTTGGTGAGTACCTCTGTAAGAACAGTATATTATTTCTTAAATAAAAGTGAAAAATGTAGGCTTAGTTTATTTCTCAAAACGTTTTATGTACTTGCATTATCTTGTGCACCATAAGTATAACTCTCAGATAACCGCAATTATTTTATGAACCGGTTAATGACTAATCTGCAGCACTGTCAATGATACATTCTATTGGACCCCACTCACCCCAAGCCGCTTGTGACTCACATGTGCGGCTATAGCGCCCTCTCGTGGTGCCACTGGGGTACGTATGAGCGTACGTTGAACTTATTTTGCATCGTACGTAGCCAACTGTGAGCTAATTGGAGATGCGTGGCAAGGACAACTATGGGTTTCTGTGCGAGTCCATGGGTCTCTGTGTGAGTCTATGGGTCTCTGTGTGAGTCCATGGGTCTCTGTGTGAGTCCATGGGTCTTTGTGTGACGGTCCCACCTGATGACGGAGACTTGTGTTGCCTCCGAAACGTCGTGATTTTATTATTTTATGTTATTAATTTTTATTTCATTTTTTTACCTACGTGACTTTACCGAAAGAACTAAGAGCACGAGTCTATGTATGTTGAACTTCTTTTGCATCGTACGTAGTCAACCGTGCTAATCGGAGGTGCTCGGGATGGGCGGGGCGGGAGGAGGTCCAATATAATTTATCACTGACAATGCTTCAGCCACGAGTCGGTAACTCATGCCGACAAAGATCCCCCCGAATATTCTTTAGACGGAACTGTAGGGGCAAGTGCTGCTAGCCAGGAAGAACCGATTGCTCCGTGCGCGTTACACGACGAATGCTTGAACGCGCGGAGGCAGGAGCGGACGCCGCGTCGCTCACAGTGAACTTTTGGAAGGGATTGGCGCAGCGGTAATGCTTGCACCTCACAGCAAAAAGGGCCCGGGTTCGATACCCAAACCTGTTGCCTTTCTGTGCGTGGAGGTTCTAAGTTCTCCAACACCCCCTGGTTCTATACGGGTGCTTTTCCTCCAGCTTCCCCTGGTTTTCTTCCCATAAACACATTATTTTTTCACGATAGAATACGACCCATGAATTAATCTCGCACAGCAACCATCAACGATGGAACGTAAATGGAGCCTCGCGGAAACGGGAGGCCGGGATCGCGGTGTCGCACTCACTCCATCGGATGTGAAGCTCACGAGCTTTGGGTTTCCCCAACACCCGAGGAGGGTTGCAGGGACCCGGCGCGATCGGCGGCAGCTGAATGCTGCACACTTCAGAGAACTGCAAAGACAAAGATCACGTCCCACCCCGTGTAGCCGCAACAGACTTGTAGCGCAGGTGCTGTTATAGCGAGTAGCACCGATGAAGGGGTGGTCAGCACCATGTCCCCCCCGCCGCCTTCGTCTCCCTAGTGGTGATGTTTACACACCGCACCGGGTACTCATTTAAGGCCGAGCCAACCTATGGGAGGTTTAGGACCAGTTCAGATATTCGTCACCGATGTTGGCCGTGAGCAGCATTCAAATTCGGGTCACTGGGTTCGTGGCGCAGTACATTAACCACTGCACTACCGCTCTCCGACAAACGAAACACACACACGGACACACACACGGACACATGTACACATGCATAACTGTGAATACAGGCGCAAGGACACAGCCGCTGAGGAAGTAACGAAGGAATTTGTGTATCTCAGCAAACCTTGCTGGGCTGTGACAGCTGATTTCTAGCCTCGCCTACCACAAACTCTTATTTTTATTCCATCAAATTTTCAGCTGGGGCATCATTTGCAAGAGTGCAAGAACCTATTAAGGTTGGCACAGCACACGACCGAGTGGTGTGACCAGCACCAAGCCCAGAGCTAGACACAAAGACAAAGATTCCCCTTAAAGCCTGTAACACACTGTTGGGGCAAGTGCTCTTAGCGAACAACTACACATAAACACACAAGAGAGTTGAGCTGTCTCAGGGCTATGTTTAGAGGTGAGCCGTGTATCAGTGTTGGACGCACTACGGAGAGAAGAGCCAGTTGCGTGGAGACTATTCGTTGTTCTTGTTTGAAGCTTGCAGCCTCAATGCGAGCTCGCGAATAAACGCCACCAGACAAGACAGCCCAAGCGACATTTACAGACACTGTGTAAAGTAAACCCCACGCAGCGAGATCGTTTGCGACACGGGGGTCCGCTCCCTGCCCCCGTCCTGGGGTCGTGTCCGGCCATGTAGAACAGCAGCAGCAGCAGCAGCGGCGGCGGCAGCAGCAGCAGCAGCAGCGGTAGCAGCGGCAGCAGTAGCGGTAGCAGCAGCAGCGGTAGCAGCAGCAGCAGCAGCAGCGGCGGCATCAGCAGCAGCAGCAGCAGCGGCAGCAGCAGCGGTAGCAGCAGCAGCAGCAGCGGCGGCTGCACCCGGGGAAGCACAGGCACAGCTGTAGCCGTGCCGTCGACGGCGCAAATTCACCTGGCTCGTGCCTCCCTCGCTCGTGCAGGACACGCGGAGGCGGTAGGACGCGCCGGGCCTCATGTGGTCGCACGAGTGCTCGCGCTGCGGCCCGCTGTACACCTCCTCCCACGCCGACGCTGCAGACGCGGCAGCGCACACACACACGCACACACACGCCGCAATCGTCAGCCGCCGGTTTATAAGCATGACGACGTTTCAACCCGTAACACGCCCGCCCGCAGTATTCGCTCGCCCTCGAAGAGAGAGAGTGAGTGAGAGAGTTAGAGAGAGAGTGAGTGAGTGGGAGAGAGAGAGAGTGGGAGAGAGAGAGAGTGAGAGAGAGAGAGTTAGAGAGTGAGTGAGAGAGAGAGAGTTAGAGAGTGAGTGAGAGAGTGAGAGAGTGAGAGAGTGAGATGAGTGAGAGAGAGTGAGTGATTGAGAGTGAGTGAGTGAGAGTGAGTGAGTGAGAGAGTGAGTGAGAGAGAGAGAGAGTTAGAGAGTGAGTGAGAGAGTGAGAGAGTGATTGAGTGAGAGAGTGAGAGAGTGAGTGAGTGAGAGAGTTAGAGAGTGAGTGAGAGAGTGAGAGAGTGAGTGAGTGAGAGAGAGTGAGAGAGTGAGAGAGTGAGTGAGTGAGAGAGAGAGTGAGAGAGAGTGAGTGAGAGAGAGAGTGAGTGAGTGAGTGAGAGAGTGAGTGAGAGAGAGAGTGAGAGAGTGAGAGAATGAGTGAGAGAGTGAGAGAGTGAGTGAGTGAGAGAGAGTGAGTGAGAGTGAGTGTGAGAGAGTGAAGACGACTCAAGGAGGCGCAAAGGAGGAACCACGAACGAGCGGGGAAGGCAGCAGCAGCAGCAGCCGCGAGGCGGAGAGCCGGCGCCAAATTCCCCGCCGGTCATTTCTCAAAGCTCTGCGGTCCTCTTCATATGAAGGTGTTATCGGGCAACGAGTGAGCGTAGACGTGTGGGAGGACACGCAGACGAGCGAGGTACTCACGCATCTTGTCCCCTTCCACCAACTCCAGCGTGTAATTGGTGATTTCGACGCCGCCGTTGTCTTTTGGCGGCTCTGGAACGATCGACAGTTCGGAGGATAAATCGGCGGCATTGGTGCGGTACAAAGTTGAACTCTACAACCGGTGTTGAAGGCGCGCACACAGCGTCTCGTGAACAGGGTCGGGCTCGTTCGAACCGGCACACGGCGAACGTGAATCGACGCTTACGAGGAGAGAATTTGTGGTCTGGTGGTTGTGGTCATGTGACAATTGATGTTTTGTTGGCGCGCGGTGCGAGGAAGTATGCAAAATACGTTCACTGTAAGGTGCCTCTCTCGGAAGAGGTTGATCAACGAACGGCACGACAAAATAAAAAATTAACCCGTAAAAACAAAGTTTTTCACTATAAATCCTTCATATGCGTGGCGGCTAGAGTGCTCTCGTCCTCTGGCTTGAGATGGCTGCCACCTATGGGTCAGATGATTGCCTGCCACCATTAAGCAATTAGTAATTAAATATTTTTAAAAAATTCCTAAAAAGTGGAACATTTTGTAAAAAAATTTCACGAAAATGCATTGTCACGCACAACGAGTCTGTGTGCAAAATGTCAGCTCGATTGGATCAAGGGAAGTGGGTTAAAAAACGACCGAAAGATTTGCACGGTCGTAAGCGCGCAAGCAAGTGAACTTAATATAAAGGATTTAAAAAATAATTTACATTTACTCGCACTGCCCGGGATGCATGTCTTGAGTGGAACATGGGGGGAGGCGGGTGGGGGGAGGAGGGTGGGGGGGGCGGGTGGGGGGGGCGGGTGGGGGAGGACGGGATGTGGGTGACGTCATCGCGCCGATGTGCAATACGTGGTTTACACTCCACTGGTTGGGGGGGGGTGAATGGAAACTACTGACAGAAGGACACTTTGGATACAAGCATCGAAGAGTTTTGGCTGGCCATCGAACAAAGATGCGCTTCTACGGCCGTCTGGAACGCTCTTCCTTCCGATATTAGGAAGCCACTGAAGCTGTGCACTTTGAAATCATCATCTAGATTGAAAACTCATTTCTTTAGAACAGAAATGTGGTTTGTAAGAAGGACGATGCTAAACATTTTATGGACATAAATGTATACTTCGAATAGCAGCAGGTTATACAAAAACAACTGATGGGATAAAATAATGAAATAATCAATTAAAGGAACGGTTAAGATTTGTTGGGCGTCACAACGAGAAAACAAGAGCTTGAACGCCAATTTAGTTTCGACTCGGAAACATTGCAGGCACCTCAAGAAGCCGGGGGAAAAGACGGCGAATCGAAGCCACATTTGCAAATTCGAAAGAACTGGATGTATCCGGAGTTTCAAAAGCAAAGTTCTTGAGTAAATATCGTGCAAAGAGGCACAGGCCACGATCGCCGACGTCTTTGAGAGAGAGCACACGGCACATCGAGGCGGAGAGACATCCCGAAGTAGATTGCGTGCCGCGCTATCCTAGCGACGGTGGGGGGGGGTGTGCGCACGTACCCCACAGGACCTTGAAGGAATGAGGAAGCAGTTTCCCCTTGACAAGCGGCTTGCTCGGAGCTCCGGGTTTGTCTGGCTGAGTTTCAAACGTCACAACTTCACTCGGCCCGCTCCTCCCTTCCACGTTGGATACGAAGAGCTGGGAGACAAGCAAAAATAAATAGAAACGCATTTTCACAAGAACAGACACGCGCGCACTCACACACACGCACACACGCGCGCACGCACACACGCACACACGCGCGTAGAAAGTCTTTTGGCTAGCCATCGAACAAAGACGGTCACCCCGCATCGCGCACTTTCAGATGCGCTTCTGCGACCGTCTGGAACGTTCTTCCTTCCGATATTAGGAAGCCACTGGAGGCTGTGCACTTTTAAATCCACATTGAAAACTCCATTCTTGAGAACCGCTTGTGTTTAGTTTGTTGTCCTTCCCGCGCACCTCTGACTAGCACGGTTGGCTATGTATGGTACGGAAGAAGTTCAACATACACACGTTCCCTTAGCAATTCCATGAGGTGGAGGGACGGCTCACAACGACGATGTCGTAAGCAAGCAGCCGCTACTAAAGCTGCCGAGATCGGTGGGTTTGCATCTCAGCGACCGCCGGTGATCGAACCAGAGTCTCACATCACGCAAGTCGATGGTCTAAATTTCTGTTTGAATGCCTGGAACATCAAGTCAATTTAACACACTTGAATTACCCGCTGACTTTGGCCCACTCCGACTTGGAAGGGCTATTTGTGCGATGACAACTCCTCGGCAACTGGGTGTAGCGGTGGCGCAGTGGCAACGGCATCGCGCTATGAACCTGCGTGCTCTCTACGAGTTTTAGTCCCGGCCGTAGCTACCACCACGAGCGGTGAACCCATTCCAGGGCACCCCCCCCCACCTCACTTCACCAACCTGCACTGACCAGTATAGCCAAACAACCCCACCCAGTGACCAACTTAGCTCCGGACGAGTGCATCCGGCTAATGGATTGACAGACACCATTACACAAAAACAACAACAACACCAAAGCAATGGGGCAACTTACCCGGAACTTAAACTCGGAGCTTCTCCTCAGGTTCCTGATGGTGTAGATCAATTCCTCTCCGTTGTACTTGGGCCGAAATCCGTAGCCCTGCGGGGAACGCGCGCATGTGAAACACGAACAAACCCACACAGAGTCTTGCGGGCACATACCCTTAGTTCTTTCGGTAAAGTCACGTAGGTAAAAAATGAAATTAAAATTAATAAAAATAAAACAATAAAAATCACGACGTTTCGGAGGCAACACAAGTCTCCGTCATCAGGTGGGACCGTCACAGCCAGATTTGCTTGCGGGCACGTCCGATGCCGACACATCAGCGCAGGCGGGCGCTGGCGGGTGATATTTACAATTGAGTAATTCCAGCCGAGTAACACGGAGGAGGGTACGTTTTCCGCTTCGGGATGTTTGGTCACAACACCAATCGCATTGCGTGGGTCGAATTTAACTCTGGGATCATTTTCTGTCAATCGAATGTTGGCTTTAAGACCTCCCTCGCAAACGTGCCGTGCCGTGCCGGTCACGAACGCTGCTCTGATCACGTAAACATTCATCATCATGTACGGTCACGAATTTCGCTTTCGCCAAATTCACGCATCATCGCAGATTCGCCCCCCCCCCCCCCCCAATTGCTTCCTCTCGTCGATTTCATTCACCTCATCTCCACCATCAAATTCAGACACACGTTGTTGTACCGTTGGTGAAGGCGCTACATAAACTCCGTTAAGATAACAAAAGGATTCCAGCACAGGACTTTAATAATGCCACTCGCCACCGATGTCGGTAGCCGCGGCCGAATATCTTAGCTGGATCTTCTTGGTTCTTTCGGTAAAGTGATGTAGAAAGAAAATAATAAAATAATAAAAATAAAACATTATAAAATAATTCTCACGACGTTTCGGCCCCAACGCAAGCAGCCGTCTTCAGGTGGAGAACAGGTCTGTCGAGAAGGTAGAGTCTGAATGATTATTATTTTCCTTCTACGTGACTTCACCGAAAGAACCAAGAAGATGAATCCCTGCAGTCACGAAAGCTTTAAATCGAAATTTAGGTACAGGGTAGTGTAACCCGAGTAGAGAGGAGGCCCCGGGGGGGGGGGGGGGCGGCGGTGGGGGGGTGAAGGGGGCGGTGGTGGGGGCGGTGGTGGGGGCGGTGGGGGGGGTGAAGGGGGCGGTGGTGGGGGCGGTGGAGGGTGAAGGGCGGTGGGGGGGGCGGTGAGGTGGTGAAGGGGGCGGTGGTGGGGGCGGTGGGGGGTGAAGGGGGGGGTGAAGGGGGCGGTGGTGGGGGCGGTGGGGGGGTGAAGGGGGCGGTGGGGGGGTGAAGGGGGCGGTGGTGGGGGCGGTGGGGGGTGAAGGGGGGGGTGAAGGGGGCGGTGGTGGGGGCGGTGGGGGGGTGAAGGGGGCGGTGGGGGGGTGAAGGGGGCGGTGGTGGGGGTGGTGGGGGGGTGAAGGGGGCGGTGGTGGGGGCGGTGGGGGGGTGAAGCGGGCGGTGGGGGTGGCGAAGCGGGCGGTGGGGGGGGCGGTGGGGGGGTGAAGGGGGCGGTGGTGGGGGGGGGGTGAAGGGGGCGGTGGGGGGTGAAGGGGGGGGTGAAGGGGGCGGTGGTGGGGGCGGTGGGGGGGGTGAAGGGGGCGGTGGGGCGGTGGGGGGGTGAAGCGGGCGGTGGGGGGGTGAAGCGGGCGGTGGGGGGTGGCGAAGCGGGCGGTGGGGGGGGCGGTGGGGGGGTGAAGGGGGCGGTGGGAGGGTGAAGGGGGCGGTGGTGGGGGGGGGGTGAAGGGGGCGGTGGTGGGGGGGGGGGTGAAGGGGGCGGTGGGGGGTGAAGGGGGGGGTGAAGGGGGCGGTGGTGGGGGCGGTGGGGGGGTGAAGGGGGCGGTGGTGGGGGCGGTGGGGGGGTGAAGCGGGCGGTGGGGGTGGCGAAGCGGGCGGTGGGGGGGGCGGTGGGGGGGTGAAGGGGGCGGTGGGAGGGTGAAGGGGGCGGTGGTGGGGGGGGGGTGAAGGGGGCGGTGGGGGGGCGGCGCGCCAACCGTGCTCGGGTCGTCCATCTCCAGCAGGTACTGCAGGCTCTCCTCGGCGGCCAGGCCCGTGGGGCGGCTCCACGTGATGGCGAGCCAGGTGACGGCAGCGCGGTGCAGGCACGGGGCAGACGGTGGTGGCGGGATGCTGCCCGACGTGAAGAAGAATGCCTCGTCGCTCAAGTCACTGCGCGCGGCCGGGGAGAAAGAAAGAAGACTTTTTTTTTACGATCGTTGTGCGTGCGGGTTTTCCTCTTCGTCGCCCCCCCACCCTTCTCTCCCTTTCGAGGGGTGGCGACGCGGCCCCCGCGATAAGCGCGCGTTCCCCGCTTGGTGCAGAGAGTGATACCACGCGCCGACTTCCTCACGGCGATTGTCTTAACATATGGAGGACCGCAGAGCTTGGGCAATCGTTGGGCACTGGCTCAACGCGTGGCTTGTTTCGTGGTTCCCCGCGCCTCCGAGCCGCCCTCGCTCCAACGGCGACGAGCGAATAGCGTGCGGCGGGAGGCGGTGCAAGCTGCTGCCGAGATTATTCTCACGCCGACGCCGAAATGATTCTCACGCCGACGAGCGGCACTCGACGGTTTCGCCGACCTGGTCCCCACGTCGTTCTTGGCCGCCAGGCGGAAGCGGTAGGCCATGGACGGCGACAGCTTGCTGGCCCGGTACTGCCGCTGGTGGCCGTTGTAACAGTTCTTGAAAGCGCCGCCCTTGATTCCCTTGCACGTGCGGAGGGAGAACAACGGGCAAAGGAGAAGCGAACGTGTCACGCGACACGTGGGGGCGGCACGGTGACGCAAGAAGCCAGGGCGCCGGAGCTGACGGCCCCCGACAGATCCTGGGTTTCGAATTCAGACAGCCGTCAAACTGGGTGCTCGAGTGGAGTGGTCCTGCACTAAGTTTGACAAAATCCGAGTTGTGAAAATTATCACAGTATTGTTTTGACTGCCAGGTGACTCTGCAGGGTGGTAAGTGTGGACCAGTGGCTGTTTGAAGTGGGTCTGTGATATCTCTCCACTGCAGGGCAGTTCCAAGGGCACTCTGTATATGAACGTTGAACTTCTTTCGACTATACGTAGCCAACCATGCTAATCGGAGGATACGGAAAAAGGACAACATACTAAACACAAAAAACAGGTCCTAAAGAAATTAGTTTTCGATCTAGATTATTGAAAAGTGCATAGCTCCAATGGCTTACTAATATCGGAAGAACGTTCCAGACGGCCGAAGAAGCGCATCTGAAAGGGTGTGTAGTGACAAGACTCCGATCGTGCAGCAACAATAATATCGGGAGATGGGGAAACAAACCTCGAAATTCATAACACCGTCTACTTTTGTCACTTATCAGTGGCTCATCGTAAGAGCGAGCGGAGGTCGATTCAGCCCATCATCCCGAGGGTACCACGCAGTGGTGTTCCTATGGATAGACTCGTCCCTGCCATAGAAATGTGGGATTTCTACGACTGGATGGTGGTCATTTAAGTAGGAAATCGCTTAGAGACGAGCGAGCGGTAGCCGTTTGGCGTCTATGTACGTATGTTGAACTTCTTTCGCGCCGTACGTAGCCCAACAGCGCCATTCGGAGGTGCGGTCAACATACCTCATCCCACTCCAAGACGTAGCCCGTCACTTTCGAGCCGTTGTCCGCGGGAGGCTGCGATACGAGAGAGAGAGACACAAAGGTGAGAGAAGAGCCGCAGTCGGCTTTGACGACAGCCGGCGAGCGTGACGACCACGACGACCACAACGGCCGCTACGGCCGTTGCCCGCCGGGGTGCCGGAGGGCGACGCCGAACCACGCGACGGAAGACGGCGCCGATGAGCCTCGACGAAGTCGCGGTCCGATATCATTTAAGAGCGCTGTCGTGGAGGCAGAAGTGCACGGGTGAAGAAAATTAACAATTGGCTACGTGTGTTTAGGAGTAAGACGATTTCCCGGGTTTTCCCGAGTAACTAACGTGCCAATATCGTGTGCTTTCCAGAAGGGCCGTTGCTTGACACGTCACCTATTCTCTTCTTGGTTCTTTCGGTAAAGTCACGTAGAAGGGAAGTAATAAAATAATAAAAATAAAACATAATAAAATAATTCTCACGACGTTTCGGCCACAACGCAAGCAGCCGTCCTCAGGTTATTTTATTATGTTTTATTTTTATTATTGTATTACCTCCCTTCTACGTGACTTTACCGAAAGAACCAAGAAGTTGAATCCCTGCAGTCACGAAAGATCTAAATCAAAACGTCACCTATTATATAGTATTTTTCATTTAAGGCCGTGCAGTGTTAATGATGGACGTGTTGAGTTTTTTTGACATCTGGGAGGAGGAGGGACGGGGTGGAAATTGCACAGCCACTGACGTCAATAAACATTTCAGAACTTAGAGGGGACTCAAATATTGAGTACTACACTCAAAAGAGATTGACAGCAAGACATCCACAGAACGAGAACAGACGACAAATCGACAAAGGTTACCGTGGGGCTGGACTGACACTCAAACTAAAACCTGCCCACCGAATTAGCCCCGGAGGCCAAGCCAAAGCGAGGGATGAAAGGCGGAGAGGTTAAGTAGTGCGCCCGTCACACCGATACTTCAATTCTTGTGCAGGGCAGCAATACGTTGAGGAGCTCGATGCAGAGGTCGCAACCGGGTACCCGATACCCGTACCCTACCCGATACCCGGCTACCCAGCCGGGTACGGGTACGGGTACCCATTTGCGACTCTGGTGCGGCCGGGGACGGGTACGGGTACGGGTAGACCGTGAGTCACTGGTGAGTCACCGTTTGTCACTCATTTCCCAACGTCTTGTCTCTTCTCACAATTCAAGTTCCTAGAATCAACCCACCCGAGTCTGCAACATGGCTTCATCCCAAAGGTCGCAATCAGGTACCCGATACCCGGCCGGGTACGGGTAGCCGGGTATTAGGTATGGTACGGGTACCCGTTTTCGACCCTGGTGCAGCCGGGTACGGGTAAGGGTAAGGAATAAAAACCCGTTTGCGACCTCTGGCTCGATGCGAGGTCTACTGGCCACGACAAGAAGGCGTCAGGAGAGAGAGAGAGTCCGTGAGAGTCCAGGAAGGATGTTGTTGATGTGATAATATCCTAATTGCCTCGGGGCTACAGAAACTAGCGACAACACCTTAAACTCCCCCGCCCCCGACTCCACACGCGGCCCCCCCCCTGCATCCCTCCTCCCTGGCTCCTCCCCCCCCCTCTTCCCCTATATAATCGCTTGTCACATACAGCTCTCTCTGCCCACTACAGTAATTTTTTTGATGTTGTTGTCCCACCTGATGACGGAGGCTTGTGTTGCCTCCGAAACGTCGTGATTTAATTTACTTATTTTTTATTATAATTTTTCTTTTTCACCGAAAGAACCAAAGAGTATGGAGTCCGTGTAGTTGTGCTGTTCCTCCCCCTCTGTTGAACGAGCGCAGACTAAAGGGTGGTTGACTTACATGGTCCCCAGTTTAGAGTTGCGTGGCCACAATCGCACTCCTGTGGCTTGTCCTGAAACTTTACAATTACAAAGGAGAGGTGCTCATCGGCTCACTGATGTCCCGACGCGGTTGATTGGTTCAAACCGCCAGCGTCTCCCTCCTCCTCCTCCTCGGGGGAACGTCAAAGGCAGGAGAGGGGAGCGCACGTGCGCGACGTCCGGCGTCACCGAACGGCTGAAATGTGTTTATTCTGGCGGTCAGCGGCGGCATCGTCGCATCACACGACACCGAGTGGCTGATGCACGCTGGGTGGGTGGGGGGGCGGGGGATCAGAGGGCTGCCCTGGTGTGACCCAGCGAGCGAGGGATACCTTCCACTGCATCACGAGCGTAGACTTGGTTCTGCTCGTGAGCTTCGGGGGACTGGGGACCTCGGGAGCGGCGGGGGACGTCGTGAAGGTGGCGTGCTCCGAGTTCGAGCCTTTGACGCCGTCGCACAGAGCGCACACCCTGGCGAAGGTGGGGAGGGGGGCAGTGGGGGGGGGGATGATGAGTTGGGAGGGTTGGGGGAAGGGGGGCAGGCGGCCGCAGCAGCAAACGCTGACAATGATGAAAGATCGGCCACCATTCGCCCATTTCCGCACGCGAGGCCGTGTTAAAACACCGAGACACACTTGAAGCGTCGCTCGCCACATCCAATCAGCGCTCAGAATATTGAACGCCGCCCCCCCCCCCCCCCCCCCATTGTGTGTCTTTTTGCGTCCGTCTCTTTCTCTCTTTCCAAGGCACCACGATGAATCCGTTTGTGAGTGCCACAAAAATATCAACGACGTTAATGTTTCTGGAAGGCGAGTAATACGCAATGCGGAAAATACAAAATATGTAATGGCGAATGTTAGTCAGTAATGAGTCGCGGTGAGTGCTGGCAAATGCTAGCGAGTGTGGGCGAGTGGCGGTAACCACGGTTCGACGTGCAGTATCATCATCGACAAACCTGATGTAGTATTCCGTCGCAGGCCTCAAGTCTGTTAACTTGAACTCCAGCTCTTCACCCCTGTCGTGGGACAGAAGGCAGCTTCATTAGCCTGGCAGCGTCAGCGGCGGTAACGACGGCGCCGCATGCGATGAACTCTGGCAGTAAAGGGGCCCCCCCCCCCCCAGCCCCCGGCTCGGCTGGCTACGAACAGCGGTCTCCGTTCATTAAAAAAATTAACCCGTAAAAACTAAGTTTTTCACTATAAATCCTTTATATGCGTGCCAGCCCACATTGGTCTTTGAAACGGGCGGCTAGAGTCCTCTCGTCCTCTGCCTTGAGATGGCTGCCACCTATGGGTCAGATGATTGCCTGCCACCATTAAGCAATTGGTAATTAAATAACATTTTTTTCCTAAAAAGTGTAAAGTTATGGAAAAATAGATTTTCACGAAAATAAATTGTCACGCACAACGAGTCTGTGTGCAAAATGTCAGCTCGATTGGATCACGGGAAGTGGGTTAAAAAACGACCGAAAGATTTGCACGGTCGTAAGCGCGCAAGCAAGCGCGCAAGCAAGCAAGTTAACTTAATATAAAGGATTTAAAAAACAAGCGACCACGTAATTTTGGCTCGTAATCCACGATGTACAACATAAGAGCCGAGCTTTTCTCTATCCGGCCACAGGTGGCTCGGGTGGTAGAGTGAGCGGTGTGCGTGTCAACTATAAAACTCAACTACGCAATTTTTTATTTTAACAGACAAAGCCAACGTTAGCTATATAGCTATTTTGTAGAAGCAACATGCCCACAAATTATTTCTCAATTAAGTGGCTTATCACGTGGATATGTATTGCAGCCAAATACTCTAACGTGGAGGGAGAAACCGGAGGACCCGAAGAAAAATCCACGCGACCACGGGGAGAACATGCAAACTCCAAATATAAAGGAGTCAGGGTCAGGATCGAACCCACAACCTCCTGTATACCAGGCGAGGTAGTTAACATCTCGCCACCATGGCGCCCGTGTGTGTGTGTGTGCGTGCATCCTTCTGTGTGTACGCACGAGTGCATTTCTTTGCACAGTCGGATCTGTTAATCGTGATATTTCTGAGAAAGTCTCACAACAACGTTAAGACGTGTGCGGGGGGGGGGGGGATATTCTAATTTCATAAAGTTCTTCAAACAAAAGCAATCCCCGAACCAAAGAAATCGCAGGGTATCGCAAACATCGTTTTATATCCATGCCGAGTGTCCCATTGCAGCGCATTTACGAACAACAACAAAATCAGAGGCTCCCTTAACATGGTGTTCTTTTTGCTGGCTTGCTTACGTGCAAGGCCAGCTTCTCCCGTACTGGCTGCGCAAAGAGGGGTAAACGCAGGCCACTCGGTAGACTAATGTGCGTAAGTGCTCGCTGCCGCGCGGGGTCAACAATTCAAACGTTTTTTACTCAACATTATTATTATCATCCCAAACCGTGCCGCGCACGAGACGCGGCACTTCGTGTCCCCGTGCTTGCCGAGTGATTTGCTCGCGGGAGGGCGGGGAGGGAGGGCGGGGGGAAGGGTAGAAGGTTCTGTTGTTCAGCTTCGCGCGGAGTGATGCTCGAGCTGGATAAAAAAAAAAAACTACCGGAGCTGGAGACGCTTCGTAGAAAAGACAGACGATTCGATTAACTATGTTGTGGCCGATAAATCGAGAACCCTACAAGGCCCACGTCCCCCAAGCGTCAGCGAGCAACCGACCACGACCTCCCGTCCAGCGACACACACGTGGGTACCTGGTTTCCACCCTTTATACGATTCAGATGACCTTCCGTGACCGTGCACCCAGGGTATGAAGCGGGCAACAGCCGCATCCAGGAAGTGTTTTGAAGGTTAGTTAACTTTCATTCTGCTGAATTCAATCTCACAGCATGTTTCCTATTCCCGTTCGCCCAGAACTTTGTTTACTTTTTTTAATGAAGACCGCAGACATGCGCCTAATTACTTCCTCCTTTTAATTCACGCGCACACCTGCTCATCGTTCCAATTTCTAATATCTCCTGCTGATTAATCCGACTACGAGTACTATTTTTACAACGAACGTTTTTACTCACCGAGCTGTTTAGCTCTTTTTTCAAAAGCGAATGTGGAGGGGAAAAACCAGAGGAGCCGGAGGAAAATCCACGTGACCACAGAGAGAATACGCAAACTCCAAATAAACAGGCGTCAGGGTCAGGATCGAACCCGAGACCTCCTGTATACCAGGCGAGGTAATTAACATCTCTAGCCACTGTCGCTCAACCCGAGCATCTGGGTTTTGGTGGAGGTGGCGATGCCGGTTTTTCAGGCGACTCGAAATCACGGCGACACCGATTCCGTCAATGACGACAATCACTTTCGCGGCGATCGCGGTGAAGATCGCAAGGGTGCGTCACCACGCCGGGTGCGGCGGTGTGGCTTTGCCGCACGTGGCCTGCAACCCAGCACCGCGGAGGCACCGAGGGTTGGCGGATCACACCCACGCACACACAGTCGTGAAACTTCCTCATTAACCGTGGGCGCCCGGCGTCGCCACCTCCTGCCTTGCCAGGGATGGAACAGCAGGGCAAGTGGGATCATTTCCATTTGTACTCCATCTGTACGGAGATTGATTGTAACCGCTCCCCACCCCCTCCACGCACCCCCCCCCCCCACCTCTCACATGTGGGATTTCTCCAGGTTCTCTGGTTTACTCCCACACGTATAAAAGACTCATTCATGGCGGTGGCCAAACTTCCCACTATAGGATGACAGAACGTGGGCAACTCTTGTCACCAGTTCTGGCTGCCTTCCCTGCTTTTCGATGGTTTCCAGCGACTCTGAATCGTTCGCTACTCACTCAGAGTTGATGAAAACGCAACGTCACCACGTTGCCAAAGACAATAACGACGATATTGACGACGATGAAAGTGGCACGCGTCCCCGCCGTACCTGTACACAGTCCTGTACTTGGCTTCCTTGGCCTTGGTAGACAGCGAAAGCTCGTACAGACACGGGGGCTGGCCCTGGCTCTCGCCGGAGTCGTCTTCCGGATTCAACCCGGGCAGCGGCTGCCAACTTACTTGGACCTCGCGAGCCAACACCTCCACGACCTGACACAAACAAAGACAAAGAAATCCACCGCCCCACCGTGTGGCCTTTAACCGACTGTTGTGGGGGCACGCGCTGTTAGCGGCACGGCACTGCACGGCACGGCAAGGCACGGCAAGGCAAGGCACGGCAAGGCACGGCAAGGCACGGCAAGGCACGGCAAGGCACGGCACGCAAGGTCGTGGGGTGGCCAAGCACCACGTCCGCCCGTCTTTGTCTCCCCAATGCTGAAGTTGACACGTCACGCACTCGGTAATTATTTTAAGGCCGAGTTGACCAGGGAGAGGTCCAGGACCGGTTTAGAATTGTGCGGTGTTGGCCAGCGTGCTCGCATGCAAGCGTGAGCGGAAGTGCGGGGAAGTTGCGCAACTTTACCTGTGGTTTCTCGATCTCAGAGAGGACCTCTTGCAACCTCTTGTTCTCCATGGTGAAGTCTCCTGAAGGGTGCGGTGGGTCACAACAACGGACACGACGATTAAGCCGAGGCCAATCGGCCCACGACCACCAAGCCGCCCGGAATGCGCCCCATTGTCCGTACTGAATTGACACTGCTGAAGCCACACACCGACAGTTGGCTTAAAGAAGACTTTCATATTTTTTTTAATGTGGAGCCCAGGCAGATGTATGTAGCCGACATATTGTCTGCTAATCTACTGCCTAGCAGATCACCGGAGTCTCTCCGGCAAACAACAAGAGGCCTAAAAAAAAATGACATTTTACAATCACTGCAAATTTTAGCCAAGCCGGAATTGCATCAACACGCAAAGGAACTGCAGTCAACTTTCTGTGAGAAGAAAAGGAATGTTGCCATTCTCTACCCTTTAACCTCCTCGCCCCCTTGCCAGCTTTAACCCATTACTAACATGAATACTGAAGGGGAAAAAACTACAGTCTGCTGTTATTTTCAAGCACGCGATGAGATGGGTAAAACCAAGATTCTGTTAGACGCCACAGTGGCGAGATATTAACTACCTCGCCTGGTATACAGGAGGTCGTGGGTTCGATCCCTGGACCCTGACGCAACGGTGGCTAGGAGATGTTAACTACCTCGCCTGGTATACAGGAGGTTCGTGGGCTCGATCCCTGGACCCTGACGCCACGGTGGCTAGGAGATGTTAACTACCTCGCCTGGTATACAGGAGGTCGTGGGTTCGATCCCGACCCTGATACCTGCATATTTGGAGTTTGCATGGATTTTTCTCCGGGTCCTCCGTTTTTTTTCCTCCACATTTAGAAACATACGTTTAGAGTATTTGGGCCGTGATAGATTTCCAAGTGATGATAAGCCACTTTCGTTGGGCTCTCTGAGACAGAAGCTAAATAGCTCAGTGGGCCTTACCTGGTAGAATAAAAATAGTTAATAGTTTTGTTGGGTGCCAGGCATTCACGACACAGCAAGCTGTGAAGCTTTTAACAAGCGATCCATTGCAACTTGGGGAGGGAGGGGGCACATTTTGCGTGAGGAAACCTCTTGCTCCTTCGAGACACGTCTCTCCGTGTATTACACAAAAAGGCAGCAGCTTGTTTCATGTCTGTGCAGCTGATTCATAGCTCAATCTGCATCCCGATAAAAATGCAGCAGATTGCATCCTTTTTTATTCTCTCTCTTTCTGTTTAAGAGAAAGCGCCCGCTCCCGGCACCGCTTCATTTAGCTTTTCTCCGCTTGACGGAAGGCTGCCGCTTTCTTTTTGTCGCCTCGGCCGGCCTCGTTCATCGCCCACGCGTCCGTCCGTCCGTTAAATCAAACAAAGCCTCGCAGTGTATATGAAGACTATCCCACGGGAGGCGGGCCGCTTTCAGACGCAAGTCTCGCCAAGTCCTTTAAAGTGAGGGCCCTCCACGTGGGAGGGGAACCGAAGCATCAAAAAAATTAACCCGAAAAACAAAGTTTTTCACTATAAATCCTTTATATGCGTGGCGGCTAGAGTCCTCTCGTCCTCTGGCTTGAGATGGCTGCCACCTATGGGTCAAATGAATGTCTGCCACCATTAAGCAATTGGTAATTAAATATAATTAATTTTTTCCTAAAAAGTGGAAAATTTTGGAAAAAAAATTTCACGAAAATAAATTGTCACGCACAACGAGTCTGTGTGCAAAATGTCAGCTCGATTGGATCACGGGAAGTGGGTTAAAAAACGACCGAAAGATTTGCACGGTCGTAAGCAAGCAAGCAAGCGAACTTAATATAAAGGATTTAAAAATAATGGAGATGAACGCCCGTGCAACGAACCGCTCATGGTGACAATCGATGTGTTTATGGTGGCGTGCTTTACGCGGCCGGGAAGAAGCGGTGATTAGCGCACTGCGCTTTGAACCCGATGACCCGAGTTCGGCTTCCGTGCCACGGCGAAACTCAAGCAGCGAGTGGCATCTAAACCGCTCCCCGCAAAATTTCCCTCCACTAACCTGCCCTGACCAACAAGGTGAAGTATGGTCACATAAGCCCCATTACAGACAGGGTGTGGCAAGTACTTCATCCTGCAGTGGACTGATAAATGGATGCAAGTTTGATATGGGTGTATATATATGATCCTTATGGCGGTACCCCGGTACCAAATAATACAAACTGGCCGAGGCAATTCAATATTTTATTTCTGGGACGCTATTTTTTCCAGGGGTGTAACTTAACTCCGCGACTGGGGTACCAATCAATCTGAAATCAGTGCCACTCCGCCATGTCGAAACGCCAAACAATGGCATAAAAAAATCCGCTATCGAAAAATTCTACTTTGAATCATGCATCGTGTATAGCTCGTCGTGATGAGTCGATTGCCGCATCGCCGACCATCAACAGACTAAACATGACTGCATCACGGACATTGTGCGAGAAACGGGATACTATGGCACCCCGGGGTACCGCCCTAAGGTTCATATATTTTTTGCACGGAATTAGTTCATGTGGTCTCCTTCAGCGATTCACTGCACTGTTATAAAAACATAAATATTGATTCTTGAACCAAATTATAATCCCGATTTGCATTACCTCGACGGAACAAACAGTGCTCGTTATCCTCGAACCACCTTAAAATCAAGTGCATAACCCACCAGAAAAATAGAAAAGTCCAGACTCGTGATCATTCGTGAATTGGGACTTGTTCCGCCACTTACGCGACAACCCGTGCCAGATTCTGCGGAAAATACTCGGGGGAGGGGGGCCTACGCTTACATGCGGTTCTACACCACTTTTTTTTTTACATCCAGTGGATGTATCCGACCGATACGAACAACAGAGAGAGGCGAGCAAGTGCCAATGCATCCTCAAAACATATCCCAGGGTGGCACTACTCGCACCTCTCGTCCGCTACGCTTCGTTATCGCCCGCCGTTAACGAACGCTCGGAAAGTTACCCGCCGTTCAATGACGGCCTCGGCCCATCATTCTAGCGGCAAGCGGGGGCCAACCAAGAACGCGCGTCAGAGGTCGCAACCGGGTACCCGATACCCGTACCCTACCCAATACCCGGCTACCCGTACCTGGCCGGGTACGGGTAGCCGTTTGCGACCCTGGTGCGGCCGGGTACGGGTAGCCGTTTGCGACACTGGTGCGGCCGGGTACGGGTAGGCCGTGAGTCACTGGTGAGTAACCGTTTGTCACTCATTTCGGGTAGGGTACGGGAACCCATTTGCGACCCTGGTGCGGCCGGGTACGGGCACGGGTAAGGAATCAAAACCCGTTTGCGACCTCTGACGCGCGTGCACACACGGCCGCTTTGTCTCTCGGTGGGATCAGCAAGTGGCACATCTGAAAGGTCACCGCTTACGCAAGAGGTCAATCATTCCGCATTCTGCCCACTTTGAAAAAAGTTCAAGTGTATCGCAGGCGGGGGATATTTGCTTCCAGATTTTTCTTTTGGCTGGGTTTGGTGGGGGAGGCGACACAATGAGGCACGTCCCTGTGCTCGCTTTATGAGATTCTAAGCCAAACTTCGAAGTCAACGGAGAGTGGGATCCCATTCAAACGACCGCATGGTAGTATTTCGATTTAAAACTTCTTTCGTGACTGCAGGGATTCATCTTCTTGGTTCTTTCGGCAAAGTCACGTAGAATGGAAATAATAAAATAATAAAAATAAAACATAATAAAATAATTCTCACGACGTTTCGGCCACAACGCAAGCAGCTGTCCTCAGGTGGAGAACAGGTTTGTCGAGAAGACAGAGTCTGAATGACACACCCCAGGCTTGGAGCGTCTATTTAAGCTGGGATGGAGGGGGGAAGAGCGCCTTGACAAAATAATTTGCATATTGATATGCAAAAGTGTGTCATTCAGACTCTGTCTTCTCGACAGATCTGTTCTCCACCTGAGGACGGCTGCTTGCGTTGTGGCCGAAACGTCGTGAGAATTATTTTATTATGTTTTATTTTTATTATTTCCATTCTGCGTGACTTTACCGAAAGAACCGCTCAAAGCCCCCAGAGTGTGGAAACCTCCACCTGCCTGTGAGCAGGAGTCTCTATCTATTGGCCAACCACTGTTGACTTTCAACAAAGTGGGGACCCTATTCTCTGGATTATAAGAGGCAATTTGCCATAATTCTATCCTGTGGGTTTGTGTGTATTTGTGCTTGGCCCAGATTAGCATGTTTTGAACCCGCATGCGCTTTGCCTAAAGCGATAATCGACTCTTAGCCTCAAATTTTTGTTCGCTCTACGGGCACGTACGGATTGATCTTAATGCACCAAAGCATTTGCCGAGCGTTTCAGAGAACAACAAAACGGCCGCCCCGTCTATCGGCTCTGGAAACAATTGTGAGCGTCTGCCGAGGCCGAATTAAAAACGGCAAAAGCCTCAGAGCACTTCAACGTCTGCTCTCCCACTCAACGACTGCCCGCTAATGAGCAGTTTCATTCCCAGGCATGTTAATTTAATAGAGGAGAGGGAAGAATTTTTTTTTTTAATCCCTCCTGTTCATAAGAAACATCCCACTGAAGTCATTGCACAGAGGTTATGAGAATGACTCAGAATCGTATAAAAGTCCAGCCATGGCGGTCACAACCCACTAAACACAGCAGCATGGCGCTTACTCATCGGCCATCATTTTTTTAAGGACGACCTAGCGCAGGGGTCAGCAACCTGTGGCTCCGGAACCTCGCGCGGCTCTTGATGACTGCTTCGTGATCGTTATATATTCAGGACCCACCGTCTCCGTATTCACCACGTGATTGGGGGGGGGGGGGGGGGGCTCTTAAAATATAGAATTTTTTTTTACAGAATTCGAAAACAAAAATGCCTCTTGTAATTTTGGCTGCCGACCCCCGACCTAGCGAAAGAGCTGTTATAGGTAAAGGTGCAGCCCTGCAATTGCATGGTCGTGCCACTGCGAGCGGAAAGGTCTCCACTGGATGAAAACTCCGGGGTTCTTAAGCCAGAACTTAAAAGTCTCCATCAACAAAAAAACGATCAACTATTTTACCAGGTAAGGCCCACTGAGCTATGTGGATATTTTTCAGAAGTGACCTGGCCACAAATTAAAGCTCAACGAAGTGGCTTATCATAGTGTGTAAATTTATAGTGGCCAAATAATCTAAAATGCACATTGATTCCAAATGTGGAGGGGAAAAACTGGAGCCGGAGAAAAATGTACACAACCACGGGGAGAGAGAGAGACATGCAAACTCTAAATATACAGGCGTAAAGGTTGGGATCGAAACCACAACCTCCTGCAAAACAGGCGAGGCAATTAACATTTCACCAGCGTGGCCGCCCGTCAGGAACCGAGTTCCTGTCCTTAATGGAGACAGAATTCCATAGACTGGGTGTTGCGCAGTTTAAACGGGTGCAATGTACAACCGTTCAAATATTTTAAATATAAACCTTACACCAATAGGGAAGTGGGAAATTACATTTCCTTCCAAGGTTGGACAAACCCCCAGACAATTAAGGCCATTAAAATGTTTAGCAGGCATTAGCATAGCCCCACTGGATTAAATAGGCTTCTGGAAATTTCCCTCAACCACCCCCCAATTATCCCATAACAATTGAGACAATTTGCCACGATGCGTAGAGGTGATAACAACTCTAAAATCTATCATCTGTCTCATTAAGACGCTCTCATCTGTGCAATCTTCACCGTCCGCAACAAGGCGTTCAATTACACAAGCACACCGCACACGCCCAAGTCTTCGCGACTGCCAGAACCGTCTGTAATTAAGACGGCACGGCAAAGTAATAACCGACAATTGTTTTTTTACCATTCTTTTTGGCAACAAAACTGAAACCTTTTTTTACAAGGAGTCATGTTTGCACTGACCACAATACCTGCAGTCGGAATGCAAACAAAAACATAACTCTGATAATGTATGCACTGTCCTTGAAATTGACTTGGCCAAAGTAATAACCGTCAGTTGGTTTGGAGACTCGATGAGGCTTTCCCGTAACACAAAAAAAAAATCAGTCGTGTTATTATTGTTATCATTATTACTCTATCACAAGGTATGAACAAAAAGAAAAGCAACAGGTCAAGGCGCCTTCTCAAAATCTTTTTAACGCATGGGGGGGGGGGGGGGGGGGGGCCTCTCTTGCTTCGTGAATGTCAAAAACGTCAAGAAAGCATTTCGATGTCAAACGACCTTGACAAGCCGTAGGTCGGCGTGCCCTTTGCCGAGTGGTGCACGCTCCAAGGCCCCTGCTGCTTATGCCAAGGCAGCCACCACCGCACTCTCAACCATTTCACATCTCGCTGTTGAAGGCAAACTCTCCACCTCCCCCGCCCTGAGGGGTAGCAACTGAGACGAGGAAAAAAAAAGCTATGCCCTTAAAACAAATATCTCACAGATCCCTCTCTCGCTCCAGACACCCAGACACTCGCTCATAGGCAGTCTGTCGCCTCCCTATCAGTCTTTTGATAAGGATTATGTGCTAGTTTGCATAAAACCATCACGCGGACCTCCGGTCATCCTCCGATTTGGCTTTTTGCCAGCATCGCGCGTTTCCAGATGTGCTTCCGCGGCCGTCTGGAACGCCCTTCAATCCGATATTAGGAAGGTGTCGGAGATAGGCACTTTTAAATCTAGATTGAAAACTAATTTCTTTTGAACTGCTTTTTGCATTTAATTGGTTGTCCTTCCCCCGCACCTCCAATTAGCACGGTCGGTGACATAAGGTGCGAAAGAAGCCCAACATACATACATCTATCGTTACCACCGTGGTTACCATTCTAATTTGGTTCCTCCACCTCGGTTCACCAGACTGACCATGTTGTTTCACCCATGCTATGTTCAACCACTCTCTCCTGGTCACAACAACACCCTCAACTCATCCACCTAGTTACTCACTCACTCGCCACACTGCAGGTGACAACACACTCACTCACTCATCTATCCACCCACCCACTTACAAAAAAGATTTTAAATAAACGTTGCGATGGCTCCGACGTGTCGAGTTGTACCGTATGTTGTTCAGCACGATGTGCTGGGAGCTTCTTCAGCAACTGACCGTTCAACTGGCGAACGTTCCAGGAGCTGAACACAGTACGCGGCCTAATCGTGAAAACCTACACCAGTAGCACAATCACCTAAAATCCCAGCAAATTTCACGCTTTCGTTAAAAACCAAAGCAAGTATTGGCAACATTCACGAACAGGAAAACTAACCAGGTCGGTAGCCTGCACTCCCCGCCCCACTCCCCCCACTCGCCGTACACAAACAAACTCCAGCTGGAGGGGTGGGTGGGTGGGTGGGGGGGGGGCGTTTACCTGCCGCGTCCCTCTCGTCGGCCTGCGTGCCGCACGACCGGCATTCTTCCGCGCCTCGCTTGCCGGACCCGGAGGAGGAGGGCGACGCCGACAGCGAGCTGGAGTAGCCGGAGGAGGTGGCCGAGGGGCTGCCGCCACCGCCACCGCTCTTGTGGCCGTTGTGCAGCAGCAGCGGCGGCGGCCCCGGCACCGCCGTCGCGGTGGCAGACGAGGTCGGGGACGGAGAGCCGTCGGGCGAGGCGGTCTGGCTCTTGCGTGGCGACGCGACGGGGCTGCCGCCGGCCGTGTCGGCGCGCTCGCGGCTGTGCCACTCGCCCTGGTGGTGCCGCTCCTTCAGCTTCTTCTGCAGACGCTCGTGCGTCTTGCTGGCGCGCTCGTCGCGGTACGCATAGCTCTGCCGCCCGTGAGGCCCCGCCGAGTCTGCGGCAGTCCGCGGAAGATTAAAGGAAGCGTAGGTGAATGCAGCTATTTTTTTTATTTTAACAGGTAAGGCCCACGGAGCTATATCGCTGCTTTTCAGAAGCAACCAGGCCAGAAATGATAGCTCAACGAAAGTGGCTTATCGGTTGGACACAGTGGCGGCTCCTGCAAAATCTTTCAGGGGGGGCAAATGTCTGGATGATTGATAAGGATAAGGTCCACCCATGCAATGGATAAATTAACAGCTTAAGCATGTAAAGGCAACTTCACTTCTTTAATATTAATGAAAAATAAAGTGACTCTTACAATACATCTTGTTTGTTTCTATACTATTAAAACAAACCACTCAAGTTTCTTTTATTAAAGATTCCACTAGGTGGCGACAAATTATATTGTTGGATGAAACGTGCTTACGTATGATGACGTAAGCACGTATGATGACGTAAGCACGTTAGGGCGAGCCCTCCCGGAAGCCATAGAGAATGCATTGCAGCGCCCCCGTTCGAAAAAAAACATCTTTGAATGTAAGTCTATGGGACCACTCGGGGCGATTCTCAGCTGGAGGGAAATCGCCCAAAAAGAGGCGGTACTCCACAGAACGTAGCATGACGCTGATTGGACTATATCCAGAGGCTGACAGTGACGGCTAGCGTGACTCTGTGGTTGAATGACATTGGTGGTGCGTCGCCCAATCGCCCTAATGAAGAAACCGCCCCTGCTTGGACATTTATAGCAGACAAATACTCTAAATGCACGTCGATTCTAAATGTGGTAGGATAAACCAGAATACCCGGAAAAAAATCCACGCGACCACAGATAACGATGACCCCCTCTCCCCTCAACACAGCAGCCAATGCTGCCAAGACGCGATGGTGCAACGGTCAAGCGGACTCGACCTGCTAGAGGTCACCGGTTCAGTTCCATCTCCTGGCGCGAACTAACCCCAAAACAATATATATTATTACGAATAATATTGATTGCGATAGTGTACTACGTGTTAAGAGCCGTACTTAAATACAAAAAAAAACACGGATTGACGTTGTTATTCTTTGGTTCTTTCGGTAAAGTCACGTAGGTATAAAATAAAATGAATTAAATCACGAAGTTTTGATTGCAACACAAGCAATCATCATCAGGTGGGAAAACCACAGCAAGAAAAAATGTTAGCAAATTTCTTTTAGCAAAATAATTTATTGATGTGGTTTTCCCATCTGAAGATGATTTGCTCGTGTTGTGATCAAAACGTCGTGATAGATTATTTTTTGTTTTATGTTTCTACCTACGTGACTTTACCGAAAGAACCAAAGAGTATGTGGATCCCTGCAATCACGAAAACTTCTCATCTAAATTGAACGTTGTCATTATTATCGTCGTCGTCACCTGGTTCGTAGACCTGCGGGGGCAGCGGCTGGGCGAGGTACTGTGGTGGCACCTCCGCGACCTGCGCGTACATGTGCTGGGGGTGCGGGATGAGGTGCGCCGGCGGGTGGTGCATGTAGTGCGGATGCATGTGCGGGGGGGGCAGGCTGGGGTGGCCGTGCGGGTGGAATTCGTGGGACTGCGGTGTCACCACCACCCTCCGCACGCCATTGTCTTCGATCACCTGCGTTTCGGAGGGGAAGTGGAGGGGGGAAAGTGTCGTGGCGGTTTGGAGGAGGTGGAGTGGGTGGTTGAGTGAGTGAGTGAGTGGGCCGGTGAGTGTGTGGGTGAATGTGGATAGTCGAGTGGTCGAGTGAGCGTGTGGGTAGGCGAGCGGGTGGGCGAGCGGGTGGGCGAGCGGGTGGGCGAGCGGTTAGTGAGTGGGCCGGTGAGTGAGTGGGTGGATGGATGAGTGTGCGGGTGAATGTGGATAGTCGAGTGGTCGAGTGAGCGTGTGGGTAGGCGAGCGGGTGGGCGAGCGGGTGGGCGAGCGGTTGGGCGAGCGAGTGAGTGAGTGGGTGGGTGGATGAGTGCGTGGATGAATGTGGATAGTTGAGTGGTCGAGTGAGCGTGTGGGTAGGCGAGCGGGTGGGCGAGCGAGTTAGTGAGTGAGTTTGTGGGTGAGCGTGGGTTTGGGGGCGAGTAGGTGAGTGGGGGAGGATGGAGAGGGGAGATAGGAGAGAGAAATGGCAGAAAGGTCAACCACAGTTACCCACATCCGTCAGGATCAAACCACAGCCCCAACTCTCCCCCTCAAGTAAATTGCATTCAAAGACTAAGGTTCACACACGGTCTAGTAACTGAAGCAATTGAGGGCCTATATGATAATAAAGGCAATAACGGGTGTTTTAATGAAATGTGCTGTCTGTTTTGATTAAGTTACATAAAAATAAAAGAAATGACTTCAGCCTTAAGTCTTCAAAACCCGAAATGTAATGAGCATCGATTTCAATTGAACAGCACTGGTTCAATATGAACAGCACTGGTTCAATATGAACAGCGCAGCTTAGCAGACCCTTTTGTTTATCTACTCCACAAGCCACGTTTGGTCCAGGAGGACGTTTAACCATATTTCACCAAGCCAGTCACCACATGGGTTGCTGTGCGCCCTCTCGTTTTAATTTGGCGAGACTTGGATCGCTTTCTGGAAATTTCAGCATTTACTCGCTCAATGTTGTTAGCTTGGTGACCAGGGCCGTACAAAATTATCAACTTAAAATTTAGCCTGTTATATTTGGTCAAACATTTAATCAACTCACCCCAAATGTGGTTATTGGAACAGACCAAATGACGTTCCCCACCCCTGAGCTAGATGAAGGCGAGATGTCTCAGACTGGAATATACAGATTTCAATTTAGGTATTAAATTTTTTGATGCAGTGGTGGGGAAGTGAGATGTTTCCTATGCAGATTACAACCGAGTAATTTGCGAGTAACTTTCTAAACGCGGCAAATTGGGACCAAGACGACACTTTGCAAGGGCCAAACTCTTGCTCGTGATGTCACCGGATCTTTAACATCTGCTGCGAGTGAAGGAAACGGCGCGTGGTAGTTATCGTGCTGTGACGGTTCCACCTGAAGACGAAAGAAGCTTGTGTTGCCTCCGAAACGTCGTGATTTTTATTTTTATTTTACTTTTATTAATTTTTATTTTTTCCCTACGTGACTTTACCGAAAAAACCTAAGAATATGAATCCTTGCAGTCTCGAAAGCTTCAAATCTAGAATTGGTAGTTTTATGGTTCGTATTCCACAGTATTTAAGCGGGGCAGCCGATGGATGCGAACCACAGAACCTCTGCAATGAGCAAACGCACAACCGCGAGACCGCATCAACGCCTCCCGGTGGTTTGGCAGTTTCATTCTCATTATTAAGTTATTTTACTCAAACAATATTAATGTTTAAACGAGACATGACCATCAGTTCAATACATTTCTTACTTAATTAATCTTATTTATTATTTAGGTACTTTAGAAAATGCGTGAAGCGCAAGAGGCCGCAGAGAGGTATCAGAGCGTCGTAGAGTATAAGAAAACAACTTTAAACAAAAGTCAGAAAAACATACGTATGAAATAACAGTATATTATATAATAGCAAGAAGGCATGTTAATTATATTTTCTCCAAAATGGTAACATGTTAATGACACCACCTCCTGAACAAAAAAAACTACTCAATTTCACCAAAATTAGTTACATTTCTCATAAATTATTAACACGTTTGCTGCATTGCATTACAAGCTGTACAGTAAATCATTAATATCCTTATAATCAGTTTTGAATAACGTTGCTTACATTTGTAGGGTCCATTTATGAAGATACGTTTTTGAACTGGTATTATTTATGTCACATGTATATCTTTTAAAAGCATGTTTAATAATGTTCGATTTAAAGCTTTCGTGACTGCAGGGAAAAAACAATAAAATAATCAAAATACAATTCTCACGACGTTTCGATTGCAACACAAACAATCATCATTAGGTGTGAAAACCACGGCAAGAATTTTTTTTTTCCCCTTCTACATGACTTTACCGAAAGAACCAAGAATGTTTAATAATGTTTCGGAAAGCTGTTAGGATTATATTTCTCCCCAGACTCCGACGCTGGGAGTGGTGGCACAGTGGTTAGCGCATTGCACTAGATTATTTTTATTATTTGACAGCTATACATTTTTACATAAGCCACTTTGTTGAACTTTCATTTGTGGCTCAGTGGGCTTTACCTGGTAAAAGAAAATATAGTTTTTTTTTTAAATCCTTTATATTAAGTTCGCTTGCTTGCTTGCTTGCGTGCTTGCGTGCTTGCTTACGACTGTGCAAATCTTTCGGTCGTTTTTTAACCCACTTCCCGTGATCCAATCGAGCTGACATTTTGCACACAGACTCGTTGTGCGAGACAATTAATGTTTGTTTTTTCCCAAAATTTTACACTGTTTAGGGAAAACAAATTAAATATTTAATTACCAATTGCTTAATACTGGCAGACAATCATCTGACCCATAGGTGGCAGCCATCTCAAGCCAGAGGACGAGAGGACTCTAGCCGCCACGCATATAAAGGATTTATAGTGAAAAACTTAGTTTTTTACAGGTTATACTTGTTATTATTTAGATATATTTAGTGATTTTCTTATCTTTCCTATACTTTGCACTCCTATCGTAGTTTTATATAGTTTTATAGGTTGTAACTTTCTGACTCTCCCCTACTGAACATTTGTGAAAAACAGCTCTGTAGCTAATCGGATTCCTCCAGCATACATACATATTCTGACTCTGACTATCAATATCGCTACCCGAGTTCGGTTTCCATTCACGGCATAACACCATCGGCGGTGCGACATCTGCGAACCGGTCACCATTATAAAATGGGACCTATTTGCCAGTATCAGTGTAGTGACGAAAATGTGACTCATGCAGCCAGCTATGGCTGCAGAGTTTGGTGGTACATGTTGTTAACGTCGTTTATTGTGAAAATTCGGTCACAGTTCCTATGATCACTGTTTCATTGCTTTTATGACTTTATTTTGGTGATTTTTGAAAAGTTTTTCGGTTTGGCCATGTTTTGTTTGTTGTAGTTCAGAGTTAGACTGATGGCCTTAATCTAAGTTGTCTTGTGGTTGTTGTTGTTTGACTTGCATCCCACTGGGATTTTTGCACACAGTGTTGGTGTACGGTGCTTTTTCTGCAATATTTTGCGGTCTTTTCTTGGATTTTCTGTTTGCACATAGTCACTTTAAGATGTTTTCTTGTTCATGTTTTGTTTGTTGCGGTTGCACCCGATTCAAGAGCCGAATGGCTCACAGGGCTATACCTAATAAATGAACTTGAACACTAAAAAGTATTAAAACACAACGATAGCTTTTTACCCTTTCTGGCAATAAAACAGGAGTTGTGTTAAGACGTACAAACACCAAATTGAAACCTTTTGCAAGGAATCAAGTAACTGCATTAACCACACGTACTCGGTTACCGTCATATACGCAATGGGTCCATGTTAACCAACCCACCCCGTCCTCACACAACGCTCGCACACCACAATGATAAAATACATTCTGAAATCTTCATTCTGGAATCTAAATCGCAACAAAACTGAATCGCCGAATGGCGACGATTCGCATGAATCGATAGGATGACGAGACATCTCGAGTTTATCACGATTGATATTTTCACTTGGTTTTGCATTCACAACTGAAATTGTGAGTCTGGACAATTTGCTCGATTGAGCCGATTAATCGGCGACTAATGCGAGAGGGCCATGACGGGAGGGGGGGGGGGGCAGTTTCTGGATTTATCCAGCAGAAGATTCACTCCGGGGGATGTTTGTTTGACCCCCCTCCCATTTTCAGAGCCAAAATCAATTCATTTGATCGCGACACCAGTTTGAATTAAGGGTGGCGAATACAGCGGGCTAATCACTTGTTGTTCATCACAGACACCACACAATCCACCTGGGTTCGATTCCAGACTCAGGTGTGACCTGTGTGGAGTGCCTCTACGTGTGTGCCTCTGTTACAACTGTACAGTAGTTACCTGAGGTGTGGACTCGAGTCATGTGACTTGGACTCGAGTCAGACTCGAGTCATGAATTTGATGACTTCAGACTCGACTTGGACTTGCATAACAATGACTTTGTCCCACCTCTGAGGTGTGGACTCGAGTCATGTGACTTGGACTCGAGTCAGACTCGAGTCATGAATTTGATGACTTCAGACTCGACTTGGACTTGCATAACAATGACTTTGTCCCACCTCTGAGGTGTGGACTCGAGTCATGTGACTTGGACTCGAGTCAGACTCGAGTCATGAATTTGATGACTTCAGACTCGACTTGGACTTGCATAACAATGACTTTGTCCCACCTCTGGTAGTTACCGTACAAGCCTGAATCAAATCCCTTAAAATTTGTTAAATTGGGATTACACAGCAACAACATTGGACGAAAATATTGCAGAGCCCCTCCTGAACAAGGCCAGTAACTGTGAGGCTCTCCTGGGGTGAAATAATAAAATAAACATCCGTTTCTTATTGTTCATTCTAAGTGGGTTTTTTCTATATTTTACCCCCCCCCCCCCCCCCCCCCCGAGCAAAATTAGCATTTAAGCCGATTAACTGTGCAGGTGAATTATTGATGGCCTTATACCGTAATGGCCACACCGCCAAGAGGGAGACAAAGGCGGTCGGGCGTAGTACTGGCCACCACGCCCTCGTGTACCACGAGGGAGACAAAGGCGGTCGGGCATGGTACTGGCCACCACGCCCTCGTGTGCCACAGCGCCGGCTTTCGCAGATGCTCACTTACAGCACTTGCCCCAAAGTCTGTAAAGGCTACACGGGGGATCTTTGTCTTTGTAGAGCGTTTCATTGACAGCTCAACAACCAGTGCCTAGAAACAACAACAACAGCCGCCGCCTTTCACGACTAAGTTGGCGTGAGACGTTAACCACGGCGCTTGTGCCAGGCTAGGTGCACCTTGAGGCAAGTGTACTAAAAACACCAAAACCCGCACTCGCCTGCCCACGCATGGACATCCACCAAGCCAACCCACCCACAGTTCAAACGCAGACGCAACCGTGTGCGTGTTAAACTTCTTTCGCACCGTACGTAGTCAACCGTGCTAATCGCAGAGTTACAGAGCCCACGTGGACACAAGCAGAGATGAGACAAAAATGAGTGCAGCAATTGTTGAACAGAATCGGTGGCTTGCGTTAATTGTTAGATAACGAATGTTGTTTTTGTTTAGAGATCCAATAACCCCCAAGTCGTCAACGCTACACACACGCACACGTGCAAACTAAACGATACACTATTATTATTTCTATTATTTTTATTATTTATTTTTTACCTACGTGACTTTACCGAAAAAACGTAAGAGGATAAACATTTTATTTTCCCAGTTAAGGACCCCAGTGAGCCACTAATATCGTGGCTTTTCTTCAGAAGCGACTCGGCTTCTCACAAATGATAATTAGTAGCTCAACGGAGTGGCCGGTCTCATCGGCACGTGGATATTTTATAGGACAAAACTAATTGTACAGTAACCGCGAGTTAATTATTTTTCTTTAATGACCACACGCACCGCGATAGGAGGTGGGGGGAGGGAAAGAGAGAGGCAGAGTCAAGAGCCAGCGAGGTGTTCATTGTGTCAGTGTGGTGCGTCAAGTACATACTGTTAGTGCTCTGGCTCTTCCGGTAAAGTCACGTAGGTGAAAATAAAAACTTAATTTAATTTAAAATTAAAACAACTACATTAAATTCAGTTGTTTTCATTTTATTTTATTTAAAATTAAATTTAGTTGTTTTCATTTTATTTAAAATTAAATGTAGTTTTCATTTAATTTCATTAAAATTTAATTTAGTTGTTTTCATTTTATTTTATTTAAAATTGTATTTAGTTGTTTTCATTTTATTTAAAATTGTATTTAGTCGTTTTCATTTTATTTAAAATTGTATTTAGTTTTCATTTTATTTTATTTTCACCTACGTAACTTTACCGAAAGAACCAAAGAGTATGGGATCCTTGCAGTTACGAAAACTTCAAATCTAGAAAATACTGTTTGCGCTTATAACTTTTGCTAACTTTAGCTCGTGGTTAAAACTCTACCAAGAGCTCACTCCAAGGTGCAGTGAAAACACGGGGGGCTCTTGAGTGAGCAGGGGGTAACTTTATGGAGTAGAAGAACCGCTCATTTGTTAAAGATTAATTCGATGACAGTCCAGTATACTCTTATTCTAAGTAAAGGTGATTTGCTGCGCAAATGAAGCATCAGAGTTGGTGTTCATCTCCTGGCCCTGCAGTCCACCGATTGAAATTCCACAATCGTATGACGGGGTTAAGTCCATCCATTTAACAACCGGTGTGAGCTTACACACACAGCGGCACTGTACTAAGTTTAGCATGGGTCTTGCTTACTGAGCCACCGAGGGTTAAATACTTAAATTAAGAGTCTTCAAACATGATATGTAAATGTACAATTCAGATGGAAATGTATACACATAATGATAACTTACATGCACATTTCACACTATTGAAATTACTTCATTTCCATGAAAATTTGACGATTTATAAACTTTAAATTTTTTTAAGTAAACATCTTCTTGGTTCTTTCGCTAAAGTCACGTGACTTTACCGAAAGAACCAAGAAGATGTTTACTTAAAATTTTTTAATCTCTGCAGTCACGAAAGCTTTAAATCGAAATTTTATTTTAAGTAAAGTTTATTTTGATAGGACCCTACATGTGTAAAAAACAAGCTATTGTAAACTTATCTGGTAAACATCAAACAAACAAACAACATGAGGCGGTGTTCATCTCATCAGTTTACAGGCCCTGGAGTAAGTGATGGCATCTCCACGTTCGTACGACGGGGACAAGTCCATCCCCATCGTGACCCGTAAACTATTTCTGTTCAACGCCATTCAAACCGCCCCACCACCACCCCACGTGGTCACGTGCGCCACGTGCTCGTGACGTCGTAATCATTGGCTGTCGTCACGCGCTGACGTCACGCGGGACCCACGTGTTTCTCCCCGTCGCTCGCCAGGGGAGGCGCATCGAGACGACGGCCGCGAACTTTGACGTCGTTGGAGAGAGATTTTTATTTTGTTTTGTTAAAAACAAACTAAAGAAATATAATTGTCAACATGGCGAGTTGCGTCAAAAACGTTTTGTGGCTTCTGGGCATCCTCCTAATCCATCGTGGGGATCAGCCAAGAATGTCCACGATCGATAACTCAACAACAACCTTCTACGAGTTGATGATCAACAACAACAACAACCACCACAACCAATCATCTCTCCAAAACAGCAGCGAAGACGCCGTCGCGTTTGACGTCAGCCCCGCAGCGTCGCACGCGCGCACCCGCCCCAGCGGTGGACACGCCAGGTACGTAGCAGTGCCCCCCCCCTCTACGTAGCAGCGCCCCCCCCCCCTCTACGTAGCAGTGCCCCCCTCCTCTACGTAGCAGAGCCCCCCCCCCCCTCTACGTAGCAGTGCCCCCCCTCCTCTACGTAGCAGAGCCCCCCCCCCACGTAGCAGTGCCCCCCCCCTCTACGTAGCAGGCCCCCCCCCCTCTACGTAGCAGAGCCCCCCCCCCCCTCTACGTAGCAGTGCCCCCCCCCCCTCTACGTAGCAGGGCCACCCCCCCCCTCTACGTAGCAGGGCCACCACCACCCCCTCCCCTCTACGTAGCAGCGCCACCAACCCCCCCCCCTCTACGTAGCAGTGCCACCACCCCCCCCCCTCTACGTAGCAGTGCCACCACCCCCCCCCCCTCTACGTAGCAGCGCCACCAACCCCCCCCCCCTCTACGTAGCAGTGCCACCACCCCCCCCCCCTCTACGTAGCAGTGCCACCAACCCCCCCCCCCTCTACGTAGCAGCGCCACCACCCCCCCCCCCCCCTCTACGTAGCAGTGCCACCACCCCCCCTCTACGTAGCAGTGCCACCACCCCCCCCTCTACGTAGCAGCGCCACCACCCCCCCCCCTCTACGTAGTAGCGCCACCACCCCCCCCCCCCCCCTCTACGTAGCAGCGCCACCACCCCCCCCCCTCTACGTAGCAGCGCCACCACCCCCCCCCCCTCTACGTAGCAGGGCCACCACCCCCCCCCCCTCTCTACGTAGCAGGGCCACCACCCCCCCCCCTCTACGTAGCAGGGCCACCACCCCCCCCCCCTCTACGTAGCAGGGCCACCACCCCCCCCCCTCTACGTAGCAGGGCCACCACCCCCCCCCCCTCTACGTAGCAGGGCCACCAACCCCCCCCCTCTACGTAGCAGCGCCACCACCCCCCCCCCCTCTACGTAGCAGGGCCACCACCCCCCCCCCCTCTACGTAGCAGGGCCACCAACCCCCCCCCCCCTCTACGTAGCAGCGCCACCACCCCCCCCCCTCTACGTAGCAGGGCCACCACCCCCCCCCCCCTCTACGTAGCAGGGCCACCAACCCCCCCCCCTCTACGTAGCAGAGCCACCACCCCCCCCCCCTCTACGTAGCAGCGCCACCACCCCCCCCCTCTACGTAGCAGGGCCACCACCCCCCCCCCCCTCTACGTAGCAGGGCCACCAACCCCCCCCCTCTACGTAGCAGAGCCACCACCCCCCCCCCTCTACGTAGCAGAGCCACCACCCCCCCCCCCCCTCTACGTAGCAGGGCCACCACCCCCCCCCCTCTACGTAGCAGGGCCACCACCCCCCCCCCCTCTACGTAGCAGGGCCCCCACCCCCCCCCTCTACGTAGCAGAGCCACCACCCCCCCCTCTACGTAGCAGAGCCACCACCCCCCCCCCCTCTACGTAGCAGTGCCCCCCCCCCCACCGTCTGACGTTGTCGACGTTGTCCGTCTGCTGCTGTCCCAACAGAACCGCCGAGGCCACCTCGGCCGTCTCCCGCAGCGTCCCGGCTCAACGTCCCTTCGGCAGACTCCCACCCTGCGCCAAAGTGGAAACCTCCTACTCCGACGGCGGCCTCAACGTTCTGTACCACGTCGTCATCACCCTCGTGCAACTGTGGTTCTCCGTGCGTCGCAAGGTGAACGAGCGAGCGAGCGATTAGAAGCGCGCGTTACGGAGATCGAAAAGTTTTTTTGGTTTGGTCATGTTTCTAGACTTGAAGCTTTCGTGACTGCAAGGATTCATATTCTTAGATTTTTTTGGTAAAGTCACGTAGGTAAAAAATTAAAATTAATAAAAGTAAAATTAAAATAAAAATCACGACGTTTCGGAGGCAACACAAGCTTCCGTCTTCAGGTGGAACAGACAACTAATACAGGTTACTGATGGACAGCCAGTTCTGTTTTACCAGGTTTAGCTTTCTTTTTTCACACTTTTGTCATGTTGGCCAGACTTAGTCACAAACCGCACCTCTCCATAACAAAGGCTCAGTCATTTGTTATGCAGTCTATTCTTAGTCTTAAGCCTCACCTTACCATATTAATAAAAAGTGTGCCGTTCCTGGCCCTGCCCCCTTCAACCATTATATATACGGAGTGGTAGCTCTTGTAATCTCTCATTTACTTGATACAGCTGTCGGGCTGTGACGGTTCCACCTGAAGACGGAAGTTTGTGTTGCCTCCGAAACGTCGTGATTTTTATTTTACTTTTATTAATTTTAATTTTTTACCTACGTGACTTTACCGAAAAAACCTAAGAATATTGGTCATGTTTGTTTGTTGTAAGACTGATGGCCTTAATCTAAGTTCAGACTCTGTCTTCTCGACAGACCTGTTCTTCACCTGAGGACGGCTGCTTGCGTTGTGGCCGAAACGTCGTGAGAATTATTTTACGTTTTATTTTTATTATTTTATTATTTCCATTCTACGTGACTTTACCAAAAGAACCAAGAAGATGAATCCCTGCAGTCACGAAAGCTTTACATCGAAAATGTATCTAAGTTGTTGTTGTCCTCCCTCCATGCCGTGTTGACCATACTTCACCAAGGTGGTTAGTCCGAGCTGGTCTTCGAAAGGTGAAGGTTAATGACCGATTCAAACGCCGTTGGCCACCTATATCAGACGGTTTCTCCGCGACTGTTGACTCCCACCGGATTTGCGAAATGCGCGGCAGGCTGTAACGGGCTCACTTATCGTTAAATACAAATTACAAATATATATAAAGGATGACAGCTCATCACATGTTTGCTACCATATACTGCACTTGCAATGCAGAAGTTCCCGGGTTCCATTCCGTGTCCCAGCGTTTCTCGTTGAAACCGAGGGCAAGTTGGTTTAAATGCCTCCCAGTCTCTATCCACCCAGCAGCATAAATGGCTACACCAGCCATTCAACCGATTGGACTGTTTAGTGATCAAAAGTGTAACGTAGGCCAAATGCCCTTTACAATAGGCTCTCTCTAGAGTTCTCTAGAGTGTCGGCCCGTCCACTGGCGGTGGCTTGAGCAGACAGTTTCAGGGTTTACACCTTTATCTTTGTTACCATTGAAGACACCTTCAATCCTGTTTGTTTTGTGCTGAATTGCAGACGGCCACGATGGTGGCGGCGCCCATTGTGGGCAGGGTCAGAGGTCACAGACGAGACCTCGGCCCTGCTCTTCGGGCGGCTGCAGCCCGGAGAAGACGTGCACGCAACGCTGCCAGCAGACGCGGCCGCAACCGGGCCCACGTCCCCCAGCCTGCACTCCTGCCCACGCCCCCAGCACCCGCGGAGACCAGCGCCGAGGATGCCTGCCAACATAGCCCATCTCCACTGCCGCCCACCCCTCCAGTGCCGGTGGAGATGGAGGCTCCAGAACCCACCCAGTTGAGCCCATCTCCACTGCTGCCCACCCCTCCAGTGCCGGTGGAGATGGAGGCTCCAGAAACCACCCAGTTGAGCCCATCTCCACTGCTGCCCACCACTCTCGTGCCGGTGGAGATGGAGGCTCAAGAATCCACCCAGTTGAGCCCATCTCCACTGCTGCCCACCCCTCCAGTGCCGGTGGAGATCAGGGCTCAAAGACTCAACGATCTCAGCCCATCTCCACTGCTGCCCACCCCTCCAGCACCAGCAAAGACCAGCGCTCGCGAGGCTGGCCGGCGAGACATCCCTTCCCTGATGTCTCTCGTTACATCATCCCCGGTTACCAGCGCTCGCTATGGTTGCCGCGGACAGAGACCACCGCCACCGGTCACTCCGCCACAATCCGCCGCCGCCGACGACGACGATGCGCTCGCCGGAGCTGGTCCTCCGGTGTGTTCTGCCCGTCCGCGCCGCACGCGGCGCCGTCGGCGTCCCCTGCGTCCCCGCGGTGACGCTGGAGACGTCCCGCCGTGGATCGGGTATCAAGACCCCAACGGATTTACTTTAACATGAGAAGAGAACACCGCTCCCGATACCAGGTGGTCTGGTAGCGAACGATTCGCCCGACAACACGGAGCGATGCACCCACCGAGACCAGCACACGCTCGCACAAGCGGGTGCAGCTCCCTTTGGTGGACATTGCCATTTTGGGCGGGAGTGGGCGAGTTTATTTTAAACAATAAAACTTGTGTTCCTTACCGCAGTTGTCAGCGCGTCGTACGTGTGGATGTGGATTGCGGTGCATGAGAATAAGGTGCATTACATGTGCTCAACACACACACTTAAACATCGTGCATAGACAGTAAACACTTGTTAATGCAACACATATGGGGTTCTGGCCTTTGCAAAATTATCCAATATTCCGAATGATGTACAATGCTACTTCCCTGTGCCTCCTGTCCAAATACATTTTTTTTCCCCCAATTTGTTTTCCAAACTCTTCACACACGATACACATTGACACACCTGCATCAATTCTCACAGACTAAGGGATTTATACTTCGAACCCCTTTCTATTACTTCTTGATGGAGGTGTAGACGACAATTCTGAAAGTGTTGGCTTGCACAGAGTGCATAAAGAAGGTAAAGTACAAAGCAACGGGCCTGCACCAACGCACACCACACGCGCCGCCACTGGACCGAGTCATTGTTTTGTACTCTTAGGTTTATTCAGTAAAGTCACGTAGGTAAAACACATAATAAATAATAAACATAGTAAAAATTATTATAGAAATAAAATAATGTGATTTGTTATTTTTCATCATTTATTCTTCTTTTTACCTACGTGACTTTACCGAAAAAACCTGAGAGTATGAATCCTTGTAATCACGAAAGCTTCAAATCTTGAGTCATTGTTTTGGATGTGGCACATGGCGTCGCACCACATTCATGCTGAAATTCCGAAATTGGACCAGTCGGTACCACAATTCGTCACATGGCGAATTACTAATATACAGTATATGCCAAAAGCGCAGCGCTGCCGAATTATCCCCCCAATTACGAATCATCAAATATCGAAATAACGAGGTTTTACTGTACATCACATTCCATGCTGCATTGTATGCAATGATATATAAACCGTGTGTGCACTCCTGCACATGACTGACACGAAGGTCAAGTCTAGCTTCAAGTGATTGTCAGGTCAAATAAGCATTGATGCATTGGTGATCATGACTCGCTTATGGCGGCCTTGAACCAGTGGTGGAAATTCCACATTCTTCTGGCAGGGAAGCGGCGAGTCTCCCCATAGGACAACCACCGTGGAATTCCCCCAAAAACCGATACTCGTTTTATAGACCCCAGGTTCATCTTCTTGGTTCTTTCGGTAAAGTCACGTAGAAGGGAAGTAATAAAATAATAAAAATAAAACAATAAAATAATTCTCACGACGTTTCGGCCACAACGCAAGCAGCCGTCCTCAGGTGAAGACCAGGTCTGTCGGGGAGACAGCTTGCGTTGTGGCCGAAACGTCGTGAGAATTATTTTATTATGTTTTATTATTTTATTACTTCCCTTCTACGTGACTTTACCGATAGAACCAAGAAGATGAATCCCTGCAGTCACGAAAGCTTTAAATCGAAAAGACCCCAGATTATCAATGGCTTGAGTCAACCCCCGACCAGGTTGTGAACTTCACTTCACCGCTTAACCAGCTGGCCGTACAAAGTAGTCCACTGAACCCTTTCCCATTCTGAGACGTCTGCAAGTTGCAGGGTGGGGTCCCGTTCACCGCCGAATCTCGGAACGCGCACGTGGTTCAGCGTTTATTCTAATTTTGAGGCTTAGTAGCGCCGCCGTTGTTTTTAAAGACGAGAACTGGAGCGACACACCCGCGCTCTACGATCGCTGGCGCCAAACTGTGCCACACGCTCTCCGGCATGGCCTTGTAGGAGCCTCGGTACCGATAAAGTCACTTTGTCTTGGGTTTTCTTCCGGTTTCGTTTTTAATTGCGTCATCGGAATGGAATAGGAAGATGAACAGATAATGTGTACACGTACGTCGAAAGGGTTAATTGATTAATTGTCACAGTCAAGAATTGATTTGACATTCAATGGCTAATATGCTCTCAAGAGTGCAGCACAGTGGTTAGCGCACCTCCGCTTAGCACGGCTGGCTATGCATGGCGTGAAAGAAGTTCAACATACATACAATGCACGACAAAGTCGGAGATCCGACTTCAATTCCCAGCCATGGCCAACATCAGTGGTGAGTGACACCCCAAGCACTGTTCCTCGCCAACCCACACCGACCAGCGTGGTGAAGAAGTATGGTTGGTGTACAGTGCTTTTTATGTGATATTTTGCCGTCTTTTCTTGGATTTTCTGTTTGCACATAGTCACATTAAGATGTTTTCTTGTTCATGTTTTTGTTTTTTTGTTTGTTGCGGTTGCACCCGATTCAATAGCCGAATGGCTCACAGGACTATACCAAATGAATGAACTTGAACTTGAAACAACCCTGATAACCAACACGGCAAAAGGAAGGCTTTCATCTAGCAGTGGATTGTCAAAGGTCTGCTGAGCTGCATTATTCATATGCAAATCGATGGTATTCACATTGTGGTGTTTTAAAGACGACTTAAGTCAGAATTACATGTATTTAAAGCCTATTCTTAGGTTTTTTCGGTTAAGTCACGTAAGTAAAACATCAAAATAAAAATAAAATAAAAATAAAAATCACGACGTTTCGGAGGCAACACAAGTCTCCGTCATCAGCTGCATCAAGTGATGCAGCTAATTCGGCTGTGACGGTCCCACCTGATGACGGAGACTTGTGTTGCCTCCGAAACGTCGTGATTTTTATTTTATTTTGATGTTTTACTTACGTGACTTAACCGAAAAAACCTAAGAATATGAATCTTTGCAGTCACGAAAGCTTCAAATCTAGAATTATTTAAAGCCTAACCAAAACAGCCAGCATGCTTCATAAAAATAAAACACCCACTTAAAATCAATTTTCAAAAACAATTATAATACAATTAATTCGTCCTGCAAAACTTTGATGAGTCTCACAACAAGCTGTGGAGAGAATCCTGCTTTGCAAAATACCTGACCAGGACCTTCTCAGTATCGTCACGCACGGGAGAAAACAAGAGTGCAAATACAACTCTTGTCCACACCAATATTACCCTCGGATCCTGTGATCCGCCGGTCCAATACGGTCCACAAAAAACTCCTATCACTCGCACCCCTGTTCTTCATATCACCCGCGGTTATACAAATTTGTTTTCCCATCCCTGCACGGTGGAAGGGCATCATCCCGCTATCCGTAAAACGTTCAAGGATAAGAGACGAGTCACCTGCAGGTAACAGGATAAGCGGAGTTCTCCGGAATACAACCGAAATGTCAGTGCTGTGTGCTGGGGCTCACCTGCGACACGTAGCCTGGTGGCACGTGGATTGGAGGTATGGACCCATTGGGAGACATCATGGGAACCTGGGCTGGACCTGCAAATGAGAATAAGAGCACACACACAGAAGATGTCAGCTTTACATAATTAATAACAATACTAACATACTTTCACACAGCCTCATTCAGGCAAAACTGCATCTGCAAACGCCGCACAATTTGCAAACGCAAAGGTGTGTGCGGAGGCATGAAGATGTTTTCAGACAATTATTGAGTGTTTATACACGTGGGGAGAAAACGGGAGCACCTGGAGGAAACCCACAAGTGCGTGCGAGGGGGCAACACTCGATTCCCTGCTCAATGGACAGGTGATATTCGTCGGCACTTTCCTGCGCCACCTTCTCCTGGCGAGCGACGGTAGGGCAACCACCTTGCCTGGCATGGGAAGGGCGTTGAGAAAAAAATTGCGCAGTGTTCCACCAACCTCTCGCTGCCTCCACAGTATTGGATTACAGGCCACGTGCATAGCCACAACCGGCCAGCTTATGGCTGATCATGACGATGAATTAGACGACAAAGATTAGCCGAGCTAATCAAACTCGAGAGCCTTGTTTGAAATCATGTCACCAGAACACGTTCCTTCAGCAGGGACGTCATTTAAATCACGCTACGGTTAAAAATAATCGATGCCTCGAGTTTCCTGGCTAGCTGCTGGCTGGCCTCCTACACCCTAACAATAAGTCTATTGCACTGGTCAACACACTTTTCTGGCATAAGGTATTCCAACTGTTACTTTTTGGGTGCCGATTCCAAATCTGGTATCAGTTTTTGTCTATCACATCAGGTTTTTGAGATATCAAATATTGCATTCTCAATAAAAACTGCAGAAGAAATATATGAAATAAATGTGGATATCTACATAAAATGATATTATAAACACACTATCCTAAAAATACAGCACCGTATTTTAACACTCAAGCAGTCACTGACTCGCAACAACTTGCAATCATAAGTGACAAGAGTTAATTTCGGATAAAATCAATGAAAATGGGGTATGCCGATAGCATAAAATGAGATGTGATAGAGCAAATCTGAGCTCAGAGTTGGAATCAGCACCCTGAAATTAGTCTAAAACAGCTGCAAAAGTCCAGGCCAGAAAAAAATGTTATTTTTTTGTTGACCAGTGTATAATCGATGCCTCGAGTTTCCTGGCTAGCTGCTGGCTGGCCTCCCCTCTGCACCCTAACAATAAGTCTATTGTTAGTGGGTGCATTGAGTTTAATTGAAACGGCGGAAATGTTCGGAAGACATTTAATGACAATGATAGATAGTGACACGGTAGAGGTGGGAGTAACGCAAACAAAAAGACTGACCACTGTTCATTTAAAATTGCCCTAACTTTTCTATTTGTGCTCCTAGCAATGTAATTATTAAGCCCGATAGAAATTCTTTCAATTCCAGAGAATATTACCTCGGCATTTTATTACGTAAAAATGCAGATTACTTGTTGTGTTCCTAGTACATGATTGTGCAGGGAATATGAAAATGACAGATGCCTCTTATTTTCTGTTGCAGAGCAACGGCTTTGTCTACTTGTAGACTTTAAAACGTGATTTTATTTTGACGCTGCAGCAGAACTACTTATTTCTTGTATTAAAAACTCATTATGCAGTGTTATGAAACATTATGGGTGATTAAGCACAATTCTATTGGTCTCTGCCTCCACGTAAAAAAAGACAAGAAGTATGATGTTTATACAAAGGTAAGCAGGGATGCATTTAACTTATTATGCACCGTTGTAGAGGAATTCAGATAATGGGTTCATATGGAATATATTGCTTTTTGCACTCATTAGGATACTACATTTAGAGGGAATACTCTTGCGGATAATACCCTGCGACACGGCAAATATTATAGTTCAACTGCATCGCTGATGACACCGAAAAAGCTTGAAGCTGGCCTGGAATTTTCTTCTTCAAACAAAATACCGGGCATGGAAGACATTTAGCTGAGCGTGGAGGAGTAGGCCAAAATACACAGGGTCGGATCTCTTAGAATTTCTCATTTACTTGATACAGCTATCGTGCTGCGACGGTTCCACCTGAAGACGGAAGCTTGTGTTGCCTCCGAAACGCCGTGATTTATTTATTTATTTTACTTTTATTAATTTAAATTTTTTACCTACGTGACTTTTCCGAAAAAACCCAAGAATATGAATACAAAATACACCCTCAAGTAGAGGTGCTTTCCACCAGCAGCTGAATGAGGAAGACATTGCAGGGCTGCACCTTGATCGTTCCGTTTTGCTATTTAATGTGCCATCATGGCACAATTTGCAAGGTCATAAACATAATAAATAGGCCAAAGTTATCGGCTTCTGAGCGGTCAGAGCTCGTAAAGGATTAACCACCGCTCCTGGGGCATATTTCACTCGGCTTCAAAGGCGAACTTTATTAACGGCCTGCAATCCATCTGAGGCATTAGCTCGTGAGAGCTAATGGGGCCTTACCCCAAAGAGGCAGTGGTGCTGTATTCTCCAGATCGTGACCTACTCATTCCCCTCCCTGCCCAAGTGTTTGAGGGGGTGCTTAATAATAATCCGGTAGGTGTGCGAGTGTGCGTGCGATTGGCCAGATTTGCATACCGTGATTGCTTATTGAGGCCAAGACCAAGTTGGGGAGAGGGGGGAGCGGAAGGTGCGTCTTATTTTCCCGGAGGGTCTCATAATCCGAAGAACACGGTATTATTAGTTTCTTGACGAGACAAAAGCAGCTTCTCAGAAGCTTTAGCTAACAAAAAAGGAAACCTTTCATAACATAAATTAAGACCGTGCAGCATGCGATGTCTAATCTTTTGAGTATAAAATATAAAATGTGGGGAGGAGGAGGAGGGGGGGGGGATTTAAAACCTGCAATTACTTTATTAAAGGACTCATTTGAGCCAAGCCAATCTCTGATACCAAACGCCGCTGCCCATTATTGTGCCCAGTAAGATAGCCGGGAGCTGGCCAACCTAAAAACTCCACCGCTCTACACACTCCCAACAGAGGCGAAGATGCCCGTGTTGCCTTCAACAGGCTGCACTGGGGGGGCAAGCGCTGTTCAGCGAGGACAAATTAAAGCCGCCGCAGCAAACACAGGGCTGGGTGAGATGTGGACCAGCATCATACCCGGCCAAATCGTTTTCTCTCCAGCGTTGGTGTCAGAGATTACACAACCAACACCGGTTTCTAATTTAAGGCCGAGTCAACCAGGTGGAGGCCCAGAACAGGCCCTGGATACCCACTTGCCACCGACGAACGCTGTTTCCAGGTAATCTGAGCTCAGGTCACCAGTTTCAACCGTGCAACATGACCAACCCCTGCACGATTTCTTCCAAAATTCCACGCTCGCACGCAGTGACGGCAATTGCCTGCATAACCATCGACATTCTGCTCTGGGCAAGTGCTGTACGCGAACACCTATTAAGGCCGTAACGGCGCACTAAGGGGTTGGCCTGTGGCCAGCAGCCACACCCACACAGAAACATAAAGACTCCCAGACACACGTACACAAAAGGTCAAAGCACTCATATCAGCCTGATAGGACTATTTATAGAGAATTGATCTGCCCGTCTGGCTTTCTCTGCACGTCTGGGTTTCTCCATGCTCCTGAAGCCGGCCGCGCGAGCCACCCTGTCACGACACCGCACACCGAGAGAAAATCACCAACCCCTCCACCCCGTCATATCCAACACCGCACGCACACGCACGCATCCAAAGCGGCAACATCGAACACTTTGCTCAACCTCGCCCACCGCTATCGCCCGACAAACCCAAACACGAGCACACAACGGGCGCAAAATACACCCCCCCGCCAGCCAGTGTTGACTCGTGGGCCAAGAGTTATTTGCCAGAAGTGCCTGTTCAGGCTGCAAAGGCAAGCCTTGGCAGTAGTCCAAGCCAGCACCGCGATGCCTGCATACGTGTCTTCCCCTAAAAAGTGGTGTTGGTCTGGCGACCTCCACATCACTCACGTTTCGCTCTAAAATGAAAACAAGCTCAGCCCTCTGCTCTGGAGTTCATCCCAAGTTTCGCTCTGCGCAACAGAATTAGCTTTCGAGCAGTGCGTGTGCGGGCCGTGCAGCCGCCGCGCGTTGTTTGGCACAATGTCCGACGTTTCGCTGCCACATGCTGGGAGCGGCGGCGGCACAACCCGAGAGCGCAACGGGAGAGGTGTACGGCACCACCACGGCGAACGCCCGCGCAGGGGAATTGAAGTGTCACAGACGCGCCAGACTCCCCAGGCCGTTAGACGCGTGCATACCGCTTGACAATCAATTTGATTGGCTGCGTCGGGTGGTGGAGGGTTCTTAACGACGGTCAGATCAATGCGTGGCCAAATCCAGGAACTTGATTATGAATCGTGGCATTCACTTGCCATCCTCGAAAAGCCAGCAGCTGGATTCACAACTCAGGACATCGACTTGACTTACTTCACGCAACTTGTTGGCTACTCAATTCACATCCATACGAAAGAATAATGGGAGTCCGAGTTTCCACCGCTTACGTTCCACACTGCAGTTTGCCCCCCCCCCACCCCGTTCGTGAATCAAATGGCCGACAGCGAGGCACATTCGCCAAGCAAGAATACATTGTATGTGGAGGAGTATCTGGGGGATGGTGAGGCCGTCCTGGATAAAGGAGCGATTATTAAGATATTTAATTGGTTCCACGGTTCCGCTGTATTGAGACCGACTCCTGTGTGCAGGGTTTTACCCTCGCTTGTGCCCGGAGGGGCAGAAAGGTTTTAATGAATGAAGAAGCAATGACGCTGTCAGCTCAGTATTAAATAACAACGCAACCATAAAAGGTGGCCACGCACTTGGCCTGTAATCCAGCACTGTGGAGGCGGCGACGAGGGTTGGTCGACTGGGCAAATGTCGTGAAACTCCATTCCCGTGGGCATCAGAGGTACCATACCCCGGCTTGCTAGGGAAAAGCGGTACAGCAAAAATGTGGACTCCATCTGTATGGAATCGAGTGATCACCCCTCACACCCATGGGTTTTCTCCAGGTGCTTCGGTTTCCTACCGCAAGTAAAACACTTAATTAGCCTTTCCCACTGACGTACGTGAACGTCATCAGAACAACATTTTTTTTTTATCGCTACCGAGGCTCCCACAAGGCCATGCGGGGACGGTGTGCGGCACAGTTTGGCCAACTATCAAAGAATGCGTTTGTGTGGTTTCGGTTCTCTGCGGCGAGCAGAACGCCTTTAAAAACAACGGCACTACGCCACGTGTGCGTTCTGAGAGTCAGCGGTGAACCGGACACCACCCACCCTGCAACTTGCAGACGTCTCAGAATGGGAAAGGGTTAATTGGCCGAGAACACCGACAAATAGAGAGGACCGCAAAGCTTGTGCCCTAGGGTGAGGGGGGGACATTTGGTGGTGGCTCACCGCTGCCGCCTTCCCACTTATATAGTTCTTCTCGCACCTCTGATTCGTTCTCTCTCCTCAAGAGAGAGCGAATACTGTCTGGCACTATGTTACAAGTTCTTCTTGGTTCTTTTGGTAAAGTCACTTAGAAGGGAAATAATAAAATAATAAAACATAATAAAATACAATTCTCACGACGTTTCGGCCACAGCGCAAGCAGCCGTCCTCAGGTGAAGAACAGGTCTGTCGGAAAGACGCTGTGTTAATTCAGACGCTGTCTTTCCGACAGACCTGTTCTTCACCTGAGGACGGCTGCTTGCGTTGTGGCCGAAACGTCGTGAGAATTGTATTTGATTATGTTTTATATTTATTATTTTATTATTTACCTTCTACGTGACTTAACCGAAAGAACCAAGAAGATGAATCCCTGCAGTCACGAAAGCTTTAAATCGAAATATGTTACAAGTTGTTTGTATGTGCAGAAGTTGAGCTTCTTTCGCACCGTACGTAGCCAACCGTGCAAATCGGAAGTGATGGGGGCAGGACAATAAAAACTAAACACAAAGAGAGGTTCGAAAGAAATTAGTTTTCAATCTAGATTTGCAAGTGCAACAGCTCCCAGTGACTTCCCAATATCGGAAGAGCGTTCCAGACGGCCGCAGAAGCGCACCTGAAAGCACGCGATGCGGTGACCATCTTTGTCCGATGGTTATACGAGGATCACCAGAGTTCGCGCAATTATGGTTTATGTTCCTTGACGAGGTCAGAAAATTATTGTGGTTTATTTACGGCATGCACTTTGTGTGTAACGAGTGTGTCCTTATAAAATGAGCGCGACCTTATAATAGAGAAGCCAGAGAATGTGGCGCAAGGCTGTGGTTGTTATTGACGAATGAGTTTAGCCTTTGTTGTTGTTGTTATTTGTGTTTGTGCACCACTGCCATCAAAGCAACAGCAGCAGCAGCAGCTCCACCGGATAATTTGTAGATTACTTATAATCATCGCTATTGTTATCAAACAGCCTTAGTCGGGCCATGTCAGCATGAAACGTAAATGCACGATACCCAGCCACGAGCTCGCTACTGAAGCGATGTGAAACCAGACATTCGGGTTATCCTTTGCCAACGCACTGTTTAAACAGTAAAGCAAACATTGCGTGTACAATTTGTAAAAAAAAAAACTGCCAGCGTGTCCATTGGTGTTGGCTCGCGACCTCGGCACAACATCTCGGAAGCCAAGCAGGTTCAGAGCCTGGAAAGTGGCCTTCATGACAGACTGGACGACCACCTTTGCACTTTGCACCAGCTTTGTTTGCTACAGGCGGAGCCGTGCCGGTGTGCGGCAGATGGAAAGTGCAGCGGATGCTGGAATATACTTGCTGTGACAGTTTCACCTGAAGACGGAAGCTTGTGTTGCCTCCGAAACGTCGTGATTTTATTGTTTTAATTTTTTTTCATTTTTTACCTACGTATGAATCCTTGCAGTCACGAAAGCTTCAAATCTAGAATTATACTTGGAGACTCTAAAACGAAACTATTTTTTATTCTACCAGGTAAGGCCCACTGGGCTATGTAACTCTTTTTTCAGAAACGACCTGGCCACAAATGGTCACTCAACAAAAGTGGCTTATTTTGTGGACATTTCTAGCAGCGAACTACTCTAAACGCACGTTGATTCTAAATGTGTGGGGGGGAAATCCACACGACCACGTTAAAAGTGATACAAACTCCAAATATACAGCAGGCGTCAGGGTCAGGATCGAACCCACACTAGCTCCTGTATACTAGGCGAGGTAGTACTGGTAGGAACCCACTGGTTACACCAGCCCACAGGGGATTATTGTGTCCGTCCGTCGTGCAGAGAGGGGCTGGGTGGGGAGGGAGGGGCTGGGTGGGGAGGGAGGGGCTGGGTGGGGAGGGGAGGGGCTGGTCACCCCGTGGTGCCCTTATAAAACTCAACGTTTCACCTACTCACGCCGGCTTGTGCCCGCCCTCACAGTCGAGCATATATGCGGAATACACCACGCCGCCGTTGACCCTGGCCATTGACCGAGCAACCCAACGTTCCTACCAGCTCCCTCCGCAGAAATGTGTTTAACAACAACAACACCACAACAACACCACCACCACCACAACACCAACACAACAACACCACCACCACAACACCACCACCACAACACCACATCCCCAACACCACAACACCACCACAACCACCAACAACACCAACAACACCACAACAACAACACCACAACACCACCCAACACCAACAACACCAACAACAACACCACAACCACCAACAACACCAACAACACCACAACAACAACACCACAACACCACCACAACACCACCACACCAACACTATCACAACACCACAACACCAACACTACCACAACAACCACAACACCAACAACATCACAACACCACCACCACAACAACACACACACACGGGCGCGCATGCCCGACTGACATGACAGCCTTTCAAGTCGCCGCGGTTGTGGGAGGGAGGATGTGTGTGTGTAAACAACAACAACAACACATCTCTCCTTCATTGCGATGACAAAGACATTAGCGAACCATTATAAAAGGTACAAGCATACCCCCCCCCACCCCCCGTAACACACGAAGCCCGCGTCAACTAGGCCTCAGTCAGCCCCAGGGCTTCTCATCTCTCTCATCATCTCTCTCATCATCTCTCTCATCATCTCTCTCATCTCTCTCATCATCTCTCTCATCTCCCTCTCATCTCTCCCCGATGGCCTCAACGGCGATGATCGTCATTGCCGACGGCTCTAGCTATACAAACAAACACACACACTGAGAGAGAGAGACTGAGAGAGAGAGACGCGGTAAACGTGTCTCTTACCCGACTCCTGCATCGTGTATCCCGTGCGCTCTTTGTAAGAAGAAGATGAAGAGGTGATGAGGAGGATGAGGTGGTGGTGGTGAGGTGAGGGATGTAACAACGTGATGGCGATCAGAGACAGCAGCCCAAGGCAGGCTTCTAGGGGCTCGTAGTTACATCAGCTGCTGTAGCTGCAGCAGCAGCAGCGAGGAGGAGGAGGAAGTTGTTGTTGTCGTAGCAGCAGCAGTAGCCGCCTGTGTTGGCAGGCCACGTCACACACAGGCTGCAGCTGCTGCTGCTGCTGCTGCTAGTGGGGCTACAGCAGCGGTTTGGGGGGTAGTGGTGGGGGGGTGATAGTGGGGGGGTGGTAGTGGGGGGGTGGTAGTGGGGGGGGGATAGTGGGGGGGGGTGGTAGCTGGTGGGGGGGTGTTAGTGGGGGGGTGTTAGTGGGCGGGTGGTAGTGGGGGCGGGATAGTGGGGGGATGGTAGTGGGGGGTGGTTAGTGGGGGGTGGTATTGGTGGGGGGGTTAGTGGGGGGTGTTAGTGGGGGGGTGGTAGTGGGGGGGGATAGTGGGGGGATGGTAGTGGGGGGGGTGGTAGTGGGGGTGATAGTGGAGGGGGGGGGATAGTGGGGGGGGTAGTAGGGGGGATAGTGGGGGGGTGGATAGTGGGGGGGGGTATAGTGGTGGGGGGGTGATAGTGGGGGGGGTAGTATGGGGGGATAGTGGGGGGGGGGGTGGTGGTAGTGGGGGGGGGTAATGGGGGGGGGTAATGGGGGGTGGTAGTGGGGGGTGATAGTGGGGGGGGGGTAGTGGGGGGTGATAGTGGTGGTGAGGGGTGGTAGTGGGGGGGGGGTGATAGTGGGGGGGGTGATGGTGGGGGGGTGATAGTACGTCGCCAACAGAGAGTGTCTCTGTGTGATTCTATGTGTCTCTGTGTGAGTCTGTGGGTCTCGTGTGATTCTATGTGTCTCTGTGTGAGTCTTGTGTCTCTGTGTGATTCTATGGGTCTCTGTGTGAGTCTTGTGTCTCTGTGTGATTCTATGTGTCTCTGTGTGAGTCTATGGGTCTCGTGTGATTCTATGTGTCTCTGTGTGATTCTATGTGTCTCTGTGTGAGTCTATGGGTCTGTGTGTGAGTCTGTGGGTCTCTGCGCGAGTCTATGGGTCTGTGTGAGTCTATGGGTCTCTGTGTGATTCTATGTGTCTCTGTGTGAGTCTTGTGTCTCTGTGTGATTCTATGTGTCTCTGTGTGAGTCTATGGGTCTCGTGTGATTCTATGTGTCTCTGTGTGATTCTATGTGTCTCTGTGTGATTCTATGTGTCTCTGTGTGAGTCTATGTGTCTCTGTGTGATTCTATGTGTCTCTGTGTGATTCTATGTGTCTCTGTGTGATTCTATGTGTCTCTGTGTGAGTCTATGGGTCTCGTGTGATTCTATGTGTCTCTGTGTGATTCTATGTGTCTCTGTGTGAGTCTTGTGTCTCTGTGTGATTCTATGTGTCTCTGTGTGAGTCTATGGGTCTCGTGTGATTCTATGTGTCTCTGTGTGATTCTATGTGTCTCTGTGTGAGTCTATGGGTCTGTGTGTGAGTCTGTGGGTCTCTGCGCGAGTCTATGGGTCTGTGTGAGTCTATGGGTCTCTGCGCGAGTCTATGGGTCTGTGTGAGTCTATGGGTCTGTGTGTGAGTCTGTGGGTCTCTGCGCGAGTCTATGGGTCTCTGTGTGAGTCTATGGGTCTCTGTGTGAGTCTATGGGTCTCTGCGCGAGTCTATGGGTCTCTGTGTGAGTCTATGTGTCTCTGTGTGAGTCTATGGGTCTCTGCGCGAGTCTATGGGTCTCTGCGCGAGTCTATGGGTCTCTGCGCGAGTCTGTGGGTCTCTGTGTGAGTCTGTGGGTCTCTGTGTGAGTCTGTGGGTCTCTGTGTGAGTCTATGGGTCTCTGTGTGAGTCTATGGGTCTCTGTGTGAGTCTATGGGTCTCTGCGCGAGTCTATGGGTCTCTGTGTGAGTCTATGGGTCTGTGCGAGTCTATGGGTCTCTGTGTGAGTCTGTGGGTCTCTGTGCGAGTCTATGGGTCTCTGTGTGAGTCTGTGGGTCTCTGTCTGAGTCTATGGGTCTGTGCGAGTCTATGGGTCTCTGTGTGAGTCTGTGGGTCTCTGTGAGTCTGGATCTCTGTGCGAGTCTATGGGTCTCTGTGTGAGTCTGTGGGTCTCTGTGTGAGTCTATGGGTCTCTGTGTGAGTCTGTGGGTCTCTGTGCGAGTCTATGGGTATCTATGTGAGTCTATGGGTCTCTGTGTGAGTCTATGGGTCTGTGTGTGAGTCTGTGGGTCTCTGCGCGAGTCTATGGGTCTCTGCACGAGTCTATGGGTCTCTGCGCGAGTCTATGGGTCTCTGTGTGAGTCTGTGGGTCTCTGTGAGTCTGGATCTCTGTGCGAGTCTATGGGTCTCTGTGTGAGTCTGTGGGTCTCTGTGTGAGTCTATGGGTCTCTGTGTGAGTCTGTGGGTCTCTGTGCGAGTCTATGGGTATCTATGTGAGTCTATGGGTCTCTGTGTGAGTCTATGGGTCTGTGTGTGAGTCTGTGGGTCTCTGCGCGAGTCTATGGGTCTCTGCACGAGTCTATGGGTCTCTGCGCGAGTCTATGGGTCTCTGTGTGAGTAGGTATGTTGAACTTCTTTCGCACCGGACGTAGCCAAAACACGCTAATCGGAGTGAATGGGGGAGTTGGATGCGGTCGCTGTTGGGAGCAGTAGTAGCAGCAGCAGTTATTGATGCCAAATTCAGCACAACAATTCCTCCAAGGCACTCTTCTTACAAACGAGACGACTACATTATCCTGCTCTCTGGAGTGCTCACACCTGGTTCAAACACACACATTTAAAACTGTGAAAACTATGTAGCTCTGTGCATCTCCCTATCTGTGTGCGTCTCTGTGTGGGTGTCTGTGGGTCTCTATGTCATGTTGGTGACAGGGAAAGGGAGGGGGGGGCTGTACTCGCTCCCCCCCACCCACGCCACTGCCTCTAGACAATGCTACATAGCTGATAACCAGTTCGGCCAGAAAGATTTGCTTCACAAGGAACCCGTAATAATGTTTTAAAAGTATGAATGTCGTCACTGCCGGAACCAGGGCACGGATCACAGTTCCTACCAGTTGAGTTGAACGACGCTGGGGCGTCGAACACAAGCCCACGTGATTAGCCAAACAACCCGTGTGCGTGCCAGGGTCAAAGTTCCCGATCTGCCGACGACGCCTTCATTAACGAGCAGTTAGCGTCGCGCACGCCGCATGGGATGGACCGCTCGGGTTCATCGAGGCAGAGTCAAGATGTCCCCGCCGATAGGAAACAAAAAAAATTATGAGAGGAGAGAGCACAGAACAAAATCAACATAACGAACGCTCGTGCTCCGAATGCCGAGACAATATTGCGCGCGCGCAGACGTACGTACGTGCGCGAAAACGAGCAGCAGAAACGCGCCGCCAACGAGATAGAGAGAGAGTCAGGCGTGCCATCGTACGAGGCCCACGGCGCAAAGTCAGAGACGAGCGCAAGTGGTCTTGTTCTTTTTGAGACGCTAAAAGATTTCAACGAAATCACCCAGACGGCCACTCGTATCAAAAGACCAGAGAGGCAGAGAGACAGACAGAGAGACAGACTGGCAGATGCACACGTCTGGACAGATGCACACGCAGCAAGCCATTTGCTTCCACAGTGATGATTCCCTTCTCTCATCGTTCCATTTGTACGGTTGTTTTTCACCCCATCGGCCTAATATACACACCTCCGATCAGCGCTGTTGGCTACGTACGGAGCGAAAAAAATTCAACATACATACATGCATAATATTCAACACACGCATAACGTTTGCATACGCAAGAGTGTATCCTTGCACACGTGCTTCGATGCACGTCTCGTAAGCATAACAACGTATCACCAGAGCAACCGGAGATAAAACCCACACATGCGAGGGGGCAACACTATATCCCCCATGAAGCAGCAGTTGATATTTCGCCGTTCCGTCTTCTGGCGAGCCATGATGTTGGCAACGTCCTCGACGTCCACGGGAAGGGAGTTTTTTACGACATTTGTGCGATCCACAAACCCTCTCTGCCACCACATCCCCAGTGCTCGATTTACAGGCATGCGCCACCATCGCCCCGGCATAAAATCATCACCCACCGCGTGCAAACGCATAAACAGAGAAACGCGAAGGCAGACTGGGGCAGTGTGGAACAAAGACGCGCAGAGCGATGCGACGGAATGACGGATGCACGCTGACATTTTAATACGTCAATGATGAAGACCAAGATCCCCCATGTAACCTTAGCAGACTGTAGGGGCAAGTGCTGTTTAGCGAGCAGCACCTATGAAGGCCGGAACGGCACAAGAGGAGGTGGGGGGTGGCCAGCAGCACGCCCGAGTGGCGATGTTTGCACACTGCGGCAGGTACTCATTTGAGGCCGAGTCGACCTAGGGGAGGCCCAGGAGCGGTTCAGATATTCGTCCGCGGTGTTGGCCTTGTGCGGGAATCGAACTCGAGTCTCCGGGTTCGTGGCGCAGCGCGCGAACCGCTACCGCTCCCCCACTTCTTGATAAGACACACAAAGACAAAGATCCCCCATATAGCCTTTACAGACTGTAGAGGAAAGTGCTGTTAGCGTGCACCTATAAAGGCCGTAGACACACACACGTGCGCGCACACACGCCATCAATCCCACAGACACAAATCGTTCCCGCCACAGCGGTCCTTTGCGCGCCACCGACGCACGTCAAAATAACGCCGAACGACGCCGCCGCCGCCGCCACCCCTCTCCACCGTCGTCGCGTTGGACAGCATCTCGCTCCCAACTCGCCCGTTCGGTTGGCTTTTTTTAGGCGTTTCGCACTTTGGCGGTGCAGCAAGTGCGCGCGCAGCTCCTTCATAAACGGAAAATTGAAAACGTGCCGCGCTAGCGCGATTGTGGACGTGCAACCCGAGCTATGGAGCCGCGTAAGTAAACCCACAGGAGATGCAGAGAGGCTCGGAGAGAAACGCTGAAGACAAGCCAGAGTAGAATGATGGACCGAGTAATAAACCCACTGTGGTCTGGGCTCCTTCAACAGCGGAGGAGGAGGAGGAGGAAACAGCGAAACGACACAAACTCTCTCTCTGCTGAAGACCTCTCATCATGGACAGCAGCAGACCTCGGCATTTGCACCGAGCTCCTGAAACATACCGCTGCTGCCATGCACATCCATACGTTGAAATTCTTGAGCACCGTACGTAGCCAACCGTGCTAATCGGGAGATGCCATCATGTGCAAAAAATTAACCCGTAAAAACAAAGTTTTTCACTATAAATCCTTTATATGCGTGGCGGCTAGAGTCCTCTCGTCCTTGAGATGGCTGCCACCTATGGGTCAGATGATTGCCTGCCACCATTAAGCAATTGGTAATTAAATATAATTTATTTTTTCCTAAAAAGTGTAAAATTTTGGAAAACATTTTCACGAAAATAAATTGTCACGCACAACGAGTCTGTGTGCAAAATGTCAGCTAGATTGGATCACGTGAAGTGGGTTAAAAAACGACCGAAAGATTTGCACGGTCGTAAGCGCGCAGGCAAGCAAGCAAGTGAACTTAATATAAAGGATTTAACAAGTAAACCCGTAAAAACAAAGTTTTTCACTATAAATCCTTTATATGCGTGGCATCGGGGCGGCTAGAGTCCTCTCGTCCTCTGGCTTGAGGTGGCTGCCACCTATGGGTCAGAAGATTGTCTGGCAGCATTAAATGCATTGTCACGCACAACGAGTCTGTGTGCAAAATGTCAGCGCGATTGGATCACGGGAAGTGGGTTAAAAAACGACCGAAAGATTTGCACGGTCCTAAGCAAGCAAGCAAGCAAGCGAACTTAATATAAAGGATTTAAAAATAGCCCGCCCCAAGGCTCTCTCTCTCTCTGCATCATGTTCCGTGACCCGAACGGGAATTGCTAAATGTTAAGATCAACTAAGGGTCAGGGGTGTGTGGCGGTGGCTCGGACGCAGAGGAAACGACACTCAAACTCTCTCTCGCGCTCCTGAAGCCCCCGTCTCGTCGTCTTCACCAGCAGCAAAACCTCGACATTTGTATCGAGCTCCTGAAATATATCGCTGCTGCTTCTGCTGCTGCTGCCACCATCTCGCGCAAGGACATGATAGAATGTGCAACGAGCCCAATAGCGCAATGTGCACGGGCAGGTGTTACGTTAGGCCACTGCATGGATACATATTGAGCAGCAGAGGGCAGTGCAGAAACATTTCTAATGCTCCCACAGACAGGGGGGTAGGGGGATGCGGGCGACACTATCCCCGTACAGACGGGAACAGATGGGAATTAGTCCGCTTGCTGTATCGGGGCACCTCCTCGACTGCCACGGGAAGGGAGTTTCACAACACTTGTGCGGCGAACCACCAACCCCTCTGCAGGGTTTTGGTAGTACATGTTGTTTATGCCATTTATTGTGAAAATTCCGTCATAGTTCCTATGATCACTGTTTCATTGCTTTCATGGCTTTATTTTGGTGATTTCAAAAAGTCTATTGGTTTAGCCATGTTTGTTTGTTGTACTACAGAGTTAGACTGATGGCCTTAATCTAAGTTGTCTTGTGGTTGTTGTTGGTTGTTTGACTTGCATCCCACTGGGATTTTTGCACACAGCGTTGGTGTACGGTGATTTTTTTCTGCAATGTTTTGCTGTCTTTTCTTCGATTTCTGTTTGCACTTAGTCACATATTCACTTTAAGATGTTTTTTGTTCATGTTTTAGTTTTTTGTTTGTTGCGGTTGCACCCGATTCAAGAGCCGAATGGCTCACAGGGCTATACCTAGTACATGAACTTGGACTTCTTCTACACAATGCTGGATTAGAGGTATGCGCCGCCACCATCAGCAGCAGCAGCCGGGGTCAATTCACTCCGGGATGGAGGCCTCTTTGAGCGCTTGCCAACACTCGTGATCCTGCGATGCAGGATTCACCTGGCACCTGCGTACAGGTCGACTTCACAGCCCCATCTCCACGGCAAATCGGGGCCCTGCAGGTCGCTTACACTGGTCAACAAAAAAAACATTTTTTTCTGGCCTGGACTTTTGCAGCCTGTTTTAGACTAATTTCAGGGTGCTGATTCCAAATCTGATCTCAGATTTGCTCTATCACATATCATTTTTATGCTATCGGCATACCCCATTTTCATTGATTTTACCCGAAATTAACTCTGTCACTTATGATTGCAAGTTGTTGCGAGTCAGTGAGATGTGTTAAAATATGGTGCTGTATTTTAGGATAGTGTGTTTATAATATCATTTTATGTAGATATCCACATTTATTTAATATCTTTCTTCTGCAGTTTTTATTGAAAATGCAATATTTGATATCTAAAAAAACCTGATGTGATAGACAAAAACTGATGCCAGATTTGGAATCGGCACCCCAAAATTACCTTAAAAACCGTTGGAATACCTTATGCCAGAAAAAGTGTGACCAGTGGAATCGTTGATGGAGTCGACCAAACAATATAGGGCCACAGAGCTTGGGCAATTGTTGACCAGTGTAATTCTCCTTTAGGGCTGCCACCCTCTCGTTCGTCTCAACCGCCGACCACAATCCATTCTGTCGACGTGTCCTTGACAGCGGGCTTTGAATTATGCAAATCGCCCTTAATACATACTCTTTGGTTTTTTCGGTAAAGTCACGTAGGTAAAAAAAGGAAAAAAAAATAAAAACATTAAAAAGTAAAATAAAATAAAAATCACGACGTTTCGGAGGCAACACAAGCTTCCGTCTTCAGGTGGTACCGTCACAGCCACGACAGCTGTATCAAGTAAATGAGAGATTGCAGCTGTCGTGGCTGTGACGGTGCCACCTGAAGACGGAAGCTTGTGTTGCCTCCGAAACGTCGTGATTTTTATTTTATTTTACTTTTTAATGTTTTTACCTACGTGACTTTACCGAAAAAACCTAAGAATATGAATCATTGCAGTCACGAAAGCTTCAAATCTAGAAAAAAATTAAATAAATCACGACGTTTCGGAGGCAACACAAGCTTCTCCGAAACGTCGTGATTTTATTTATTTTTATTTTAAAAAATTTTACCTACGTGACCTTACCGAAAAAACCAAAGAGTATGGACCCCTGCAGTCACGAAAACTTCAAATCTAGAACGCCCTGCGTACGTTCTCCGATGCGCGTCCCTCCGTCTTTGCATCTCTCGCCAGAATTCCTAGCGCACGTCCGTCCACACTTCTTTGCCCAAGCTGTCGCTCCCCCCCCCCCCCGTTTCCTCCATTTAAATGTCCGTTCGCTCTTCTGCACCACGTATGTCGTGGCAGGTAATACGGCACCGATGGAAAACAACAACAACAACAGCAACAACAACAACAGCAAAGAATAGTGATATGTTTTTACCATTTTAACTGGTACAAAAACTGACACCTTTATACAAGGCATCATGTTTGCAATAATCACAACACAAGCAGTCAAAATGCAAACAAAAGAAACAACTCTGATAATGATAATGCACTGTCCTTGAAGTTGATTGGTACACACCCGAGACAGCTGTTATCAGAGTTGTTTCTTTTTGTTTGCATTTTGACTGCTTCTGTTGTGGTTATTGCAAACATGATGCCTTGTATAAAGGTGTCAGTTTTTATACCAGTTGAAAGGGTAAAAACCTATCACTATATTTTGCCACTGGTAAAGGAGATGTCTCAACAGCAAAGAACTTTCTTCCTACGCAAAGGAAAGCCATGAGCGAAGCAGCAACACACAGGTGTTGCTCATAATTCGCTGCGAGCACCGCTCCTGAACAAGACCTGCGCGCAGTCCCTTTCATCTTTCCAAAGGCCTCTTTGTTTGCTCATCCAAAAGCAGCACCGTTGTTGCCGCTGCCTTACAACTCATCGGCCGCACGCATTTAAAGAGAAATTACCCAGCTCCGTTTCTCACCTTTTAATGTACTTCATTTATACAAATAGACATGCTACGAGACGCGAGGGACAGTCCCGTTATACCACAAGGCTCTGCTTTTGATTAGCGGGCGCGTTTGTGCATATTTTCTTTGAATAAAGTGAACGCACGTTCCACGATTAATATGCGAGTTCATTACTGTGTACACACACACAATAACAACAACAACGGCCGCCGGCGTTATCGAAATACTTTTTTTTGTCTGTCGCTCAAAGAACGCGTTTTTGTGTTTTGAGTGCGTGAGCTGGCCTGGAGAGTTTGCAAAAATCACGGAGACTCTCTCGATTATCTGCACTAATGACGGGGAGGTCGCTTGTAATTCAATAATATCAATTTCCCATGGACATTTATGCCAAAAAACACTAATATAGGTATACCGCGTGGATTGCGGATTAAGCGGAGCAACACATTTGTTCGGTTTAAGCACGCGAGTTGTAATAAACATTTCCAAAAACTAACAATATATAACCGTTTTTATATTATTCATTTGGGCTTCAGGGAAAAATCCACGAGTTATTAATTTGTGATAATTGTTTTTTGACCCTTTTATCTGGCAACAAAACTGACACCTTTTTTTACAAGGAGTCATGTTTGCATTGACCACAATACCTGCGGTCGGAATGCAAACAAAAACACAACTCTGATAATATATGCACTGTCCTTGAAGTTGATTGGTCCACACCCGAGACAGCTTTTCTTAGAGCCTAGTCTCACATGGTGTTGGACCAGATGAAGCCAAAATGTGCACAACTCAAAGACAATGCACCATCAGAGTACGAGAGCTCGGGGTAAGCATTTACACCATTGGAACCTCCTTTGCCAGTAGCAAAATATAATTGTTTCTTACCCTTTTATCTGGCAACAAAACTGACACCTTGTTTTACAAGGAGTCATGTTTGCATTGACCACAATACTTGCAGTCGGAATGCAAAAAAAAAATAATTTCATTTGTGTCAAAATCTCAGGTTTGCGGTTAATGCGCAAATTTGATCAAACTCAGGCGGATAAATCGAGAGTCCACTATGCAAGTCAGGAGGATTTAAGAGCTTGGCGAGCACCGCCTCACTGCCATCTGCAAGTCAAAGTACCACAATGGATATTGAGGCGAATATCGAAGAAAGTGTGTAGCACAGCATGTTTGGGCAAGGTGGGGAGAGACTGGGGATGACAAGCAAGTGATCATCCATTCATTGCGCTGGACCGTTCTCCAACTATCCTCGTGTTCTCAGGTTAGTCGGAAATAAGAACAAAAAACTAAAAAGTGCACACAAGCGTGGCGAGAGACGTGCACTTGGAATAACTCTGCGGGACAGAAAGAGGGACACATGGAACCGGTAAATCGGAAGAGTAATTGATAACAAATAAATAAAATTCCAGCTCTACTTGTGATAGATTCTTCTCGACAGACCTATTCTTCACCTGAGGACGGCTGCTTGCGTTGTGGCCGAAACGTCGTGGGAATTATTTTATTATGTTTTATTTTTATTATTTTATGATTTCCATTCTACGTGACTTTATCGAAAGAACCAAGAAGGAGAGATGCCGATGATACGCTTGACTTCAAGTAGGCGTTAAACTGAACAACGAGGGTAGAACGGACGGAAAGCAACACAAACAATGGGGGGACGAGAGAGGAGTCGATCCCTCAATCGATCCGCGACATCGTTGACGATCCGTCAGCTTCGCCAGAGGCGGGAGGGTAAACCGTTGCACGCCTGCCGCTCACAAATTAGCGTTCAAATTCCACAAATTCGTATTCATTGCTGCCCACGTGCTCAGGGTCACCGAGCAAACAAAAGCTTTCGTTGGGAAACATCCGCTGCTAATTTAGTTCAGCGGCGGTGGCGCGTAGTTCAGCTTATTCCGTTTCTTTTTGGTCGGAACAAAAACAGCAGAGGGCATGGAAACCTCAAATCTTTTTTTTGGCTTTTGAAAAAAAAAAACGAGCGTCGTTTTTATTTGTAAAACTCGATAGGCAAATGAGCGGCGTCGCAGCTGTGGCGTGTGCCGTCCGTCCGGTGGATAAACAAACGCTGTTCTCTCCCCGTCCGAGGCGAGAGCGGGGTGGAGCGTCCGTGTCCGTCCGCACCCTCCCGAGCGTGTCCATCAGGGGGCAGCTGCGTCCGTAATTGTAATCTCTCTCTCCGCTCTCTCTCGCTTCCCACCGCTCAATCTACGGGACACAGGCCCTCGTGTCTCAACTCGCAACAGGCAAAAGAGGCGACGGCGAATAACCGCACCCCGGCCGGAAAACTGTCGCCGATCAGAGTCCGATTCCCCGTCACGGGCCAATCCCGGTGGGCGAGCGGCGGCTACTCGTCCGCCCGGTGACGAAGAGTGAATGAATGAACGGACGTAAAAACGCCTCCCCCCCCCCCCCCCCCCCCTAAATGACTCTCTACGTAAGAGAAAAAAAATCAAGGATGCGATGACATGTACGCATCCATAATATAGGGTTTTTTGGGTTAGATCGCATACATATAAATGTGTCGATAAACCCGCCACCACCCGACACAGCCAATTTAGTAAGGTTTGTCACGTAAACGGAACGTGCCAATTCGCTACCAGTACAGCACACCGGTTGTGTTGGAGAGTAAACCCACAACATTTACAATTATAGTACGACCTTTCGCCAGTAAATACAACGAGCTTCATCAGGCGGCAGCCTGAGTTGTGTAGAAATCCTCCTGTTCCGTTCCTTAAATAGCGGGGTGGATGTACGCGGCTTAAATGGCACCACACTGACTGAATAAAAGTCGGTGGGTGACTGGGGTCCAAACGGGTCCTGGGCTTGGACGGGATGATGACGATCGACGGTTCAGAATAACGACGGGGTGGCTACCGAGGAATGGAACGCGTAGGACAGGGCGTCCACGGAGGAGATGGAGCGATGCAATCAGCCGTGTGTACAGGCAGCAGGTGGATTATTATAAAAATACAAACTGTCAACTATTTTAATTTTAGCAGGTAAGGTCGACTGAGCCATGTAGCTTTTTTTTCGGAAGCAACCTGGCTATCGGATAGCTCAACGAAGTGGCTTTAACGTGGGCATTTATAGCAGCCAAATACTCTAAACGTGCGATGTCAATTCTAAATGTGGAGGGGGAACATCGGAGGACCCTGACAAAAATCCACAGGACCACGGGGAGAACATCCAAACTCCAAATACACAACAGTCGTCAGGTTCGGAATCGAACCCACGACCTCCTGCATACCGGGCGAGGTGTTTAACATCTCGCCACCGTGGGTCGAGCATGGCCAATTATCGCGAGCACAACAACGGACACGAGAGAGACGGAGAGACCGAGAGACAGCGAGAGTCACCTCGTGTGACACGCGCTTCCAATCGAGGCTGGCAGAAGTACCGAGCGAAAGTGGCAAACGTAGCTCGAAAATTAGCTTCTTATTTTCCCAATGGGACAGACTTCCCCCCCCCTCCCCCCCCCGGGGCAGGCATTGTTGCTGCATGCGGTGGAAGCGGAGGGGGGCCTTGTGGTACGCAGTTGGAATTTTCTTTGGTAATCCTCGTTCGTGCGCTGCATCGCGCAATGACTCACTCTTATTCTAAATGCAAGTCACAGACGCCCGCTCATTGAGAACCCCAGCGGTGGAGGGGGAGGTTTTTTTTTTACACACACGGAATATTTAAAAAACATTTTTTTAAAACACAATTGTATGTTTGCGATGGCACAATTCAGAATTTAAAATTTGAGGGATTATTCTGTTGTCATTTTTTTTATTTTGTGGGATTTTTTTTGCATGGTACAATAGATTGCAGGTTGTTGAATTCATGTATAGAGTAATGCTATTTGTAAATCATTCAATTGAGCAATTTTAGGATTTAAATTGAGGGAAAGTTGTACATGTTCCCATTGTATTTTTGTACATATGAATTTACAGGGTCACTTATTTTTTGGTGGAAAATGACCAACCAGGCAATATGCTTATTTCATTTAATTAGGGATCCTCTGCCGACTACGTGACAGATATTGACGATGCGAGGTCGCCGAATTCTTGCGGCCAACCGGCGTAGCCAACGCGTTCAAAAATAGCTCATAAAACATGCGCTCCCGCCTCAGCAAAGACGCATTAAAACAATCGGTCTATTATTACCCGTTATCCTCAAAGTCCTGTCGCCAGGCACAACGTACGCACGCATTTTATTTACCAGAGCTATTTCCGTGCCTCCGAAAATCTATTTCCATTCTCTCGCGAGGACGCACGAAATGCGGTTGGGGTTTTTTTTTTCACTTTACACGGTGGGGGGTGGGGGGGGGGAGGGGGGGGGGCCCTCTTTCATTCAGGGCTGTGAGTAAGTCACACGCCCACTCAATGACATCACCGAGGTACCTGTGACGACAGCATTTGCGTCATGGGAGCACATCAAGCCCGCCGGCCAGGAACGGTGCGCGTCCGTCGTTAATGATAATTAAACGGGAGGCCGTGCGCTCACTCGCTCCCTCTCCTCTCTTCTCCCTCCTTCCCTCCCATCATCTTTCTCTCTCCCCCATCCTTCTTTCGTTTGTGCGTGTATATTATTATTTTTTTGTTGCGCCATGTCAATTTCTTCCCCGGCGTTATCCCGACCGCGCCATCGGCGTCCACGTCGGAAGACGGACGATCCCCGCTTTGGGTGCTTCGCAGAGCAAGTCCAACAACTGGGGCTGTCGCCCTGTCCCGTTAGTACCGGGGGCCGTCCGCTTTTGTCGAGCCAGCCGCTAATGTTACACCGCTCGAGACGGCGGAGGCAGCGCCGTGGGGATTCTTCTGCCGATGATACGTCCTCGTTTTTTTGTACCTCACGAGATGGCAATCGTACAGGCCCCCCCTTGTAATTAGAGGGCGGACCGTGAAAACGCATATCGCACAACCCACCGCTGATATCCCTTCACGTGACCTCTGACCCAAACTGCAGAAATCATCACTGGCATCCTCTCTTCAAAATTTCTCTCTTCCTCACACCTCTCTCGCTCGCTCTCTGACCTTCCATTCCCTTTCTCTCCGTGTTTCACCATCTCGCACCGCATCTCTCTGCTCTATCCATTCTCTCTCTCTCTCTCTCCCCGCACCCTCCCCCCCCACCGTCTTCCTCTTGTTTCTGCATTCTGCCTCCGTCTCCCGCCTTGGTTTTAAACGCTCCCCTCTTCTCTTCCTCTCCTCCCACCGACAGTTTACGATTTCCCATCATCGCCCTATACCTCCTGCACCACACTCCCCACCATACCGCACTCCCCTAATCTCCCGTTACTCTCCGCCTCGCTCGCGCTCTCGAAACCCGCGCGGTGGAATTACAGCCAAACGGGGCCCCCCCCCCCCACCGCCGCATTTAGAATCAACACGTGCGTTGAGATAATTTGGCTGCTATAAAGTTCCACGTGACAAGCCACTTCGTTCAGCTATCATTTGTGTCCAGGTCGCTTCTGAAAAAGAGCGATATAGCTCAGTGGACCTTTACCTGGTGAAATTACATTTTAAAAGAGAGAGTTTAGCGTTTTTAGTCACGATTTCTGGTCGATTCGGACACACCAAACCATCCATCGCGCTCACAGCACACACCATCACATCCGTCGCTGCAGGCGTGCCGGCCTTAATAGTTCCTTACTAACAGCACTTGCCCCGACGTACCCGAACCGACGATATGGGTTATCTTTGTCTTTGGTGTAACATTGGCGGGGACGGTCTCTCTTTGCTCTTGAATTGCGTAACAGCGCGGTCAGCCCTCGACTAATACGGTAACACTGGGGTTTTTGTCGCCCACTGAAAGCAGTCATTAATCTCAATCGGGAGGAGGCCGCTCGCCATGACAATAAAAAGAGGACAATTACCTCCGTTAATTTGTCTAGGAAGCTGACGCACGACGGCTTCCCAACGCCACAGCACACACGGGCACCGATCCCTCGCCTCGCGCTCATAACGAACCACGGTACCGTCACCACGATACTCTTAAGTTCTTTCGGTAAAGTCACGTAGGTAAAAAATGAAATTAAAATTTATACAAAAAAATAATAATAAAAATCACGACGTTTCGGAGGCAACACAAGTCTCCGTCATCAAGGTGGGACCGTCACAATTTTCATTTCATTTTTTACCTACGTGACTTTACCGAAAGAACTAAGAGTATGAATCCTTGCGGTCACGAAAGCTTCAAATCTCGAATCGTCACCACGGTGCCAGCGACTACGTGGCGACGCAAGGCTCGGCGATGATACACTGCACGCCGGATGCGAGATTGGCGTAACACCCACCCCCCCTGCCCTGACCATGGTGCTGGGAATTCGTTGTTAAAAATGCGGTATCGGGCAGCTTACGAATGGGGGGCGGTGCATATTACAATCGATGTTTGTCAATTCGGCGTACGTTGTTGAGGCCAGGTACGCTGCCCACTTCTCCCCGAGACGGCCGGCCACAGCGTGGAAGAGTAGGCCAATAATAAAGCACCTTCGGCGCAGGCCCTTCTGGCAGCGGTGGCGTGAGCAGGCGATTGCAGGGCTGCACCTTAAATCGCCTCCTCGGTCAACGCGATTCCATACCGACCTCGAAATCGGAGCGTTTACAAAAGGCCGCCGGTGCCGGCACAGCAGCGAGTTGTAGTACAGAGTTAGACTGATGGCCTTAATCTAAGTTGTCTTGTGCTTGTTGTTGTTGTTGTTTGACTTGCATTCCACTGGGATTTTTGCACACAGCGTTGGTGTACGGTGCTTTTTCTGCAATATGTTGCTGTCTTTTCTTGGATTTTCTGTTTGCGCTTAGTCACATAGTCACTTTAAGATGTTTTCTTGTTCATGTTTTTGTTTTCTGTTTGTTGCGGTTGCACCCGATTCAAGAGCCGAATGGCTCACAGGGCTATACTTAATAACGCCACCTCGGCAGGCCGCCCCACCCCGCCAGCTCAAACACAGCGAAACGGCAACGGGCTCCGCCGTGCAGTGAGAGAGCACTCGGGGAAACAGCGGCCCCCCCCACTGGGCCCACTTGGAAGCTGCAGACATCGAGAGACGACCTCATTGCCACGCCAAAATCTCCGCTCAAGTGCGGCTCGAACAGGGTTCAGTCATTTCTTCTGCCCCCCACTACTTGCGCGGGGGGGTTGGGGGGGTGGCGGTATCACCTGCAGGAGTCAAGTTCGGGTTCGTCGAGGGGAAAAAAATGTAGCGGTCGCAAGCGGCAACTGTTACGCAACAAAATGCGAGCTAAATTTCGATTTAAAGCTTTCGTGACTGCAAGGGATTCATCTTCTTGGTTCTTTCGGTAAAGTCACGTAGAAGGGAAATAATAAAATAATAAAAATAAAACATTAAATAATTCTCACGACGTTTCGGCCACAACGCAAGCAGCCGTCCTCAGGTGAAGAACAGGTCTGTCGAGAAGACAGTCTGAATGACACACCCCAGGCTTGGAGCGTCTATTTAAGCTGGGATGGAGGGGGGAAGAGCGCCTTGACAAAATAATTTGCATATTGATATGCAAAAGTGTGTCATTCAGACTCCGTCTTCGACAGATTTGTTCTCCACCTGAGTACGGCTGCTTGCGTTGTGGCCGAAACGTCGTGAGAATTATTTTATTATTTCCATTCTACGTTACTTTACCGAAAGAACCAAGAAGATGAAAAAACAAAGGCGAGCGTTCACTTACGGTGCGGTTTCTTGCCGTCGTTTAGCAGGCGGGTGCGTGGCTTCTTCACGACAATCTGGCAAACAGCCAGGTGCGATGAGCGATTCTCAGCTCCGGCTGAAATAATTAACACCAAACTGGCTCAAAGCTGGATATTAGTAAAAAAAAAAATAATTAAACCCCCGTGTTAATGTAATTAAGTGTATTAACTTAATTATCTCAGACAACTGCGTGTGAAGTACTGTGATTAAATGATCACTTCCCCGTGCGCAGTGCCATGCCCTTAGTCACAACGTGACGGTGGGGGTACTGGGGGGGGTGGAGGTGGATGGGTGGAGGTTTCGTGTCCGATCGGTGTGATGACGGTGGGGAGCGGTGGCGCAACGGTTAGCGCGACGCACCACGACCCCGGCGACCCGGGTTCGAATCCCGCTCACGGCCAACACCAGCGACGATTATCCGAGCCGGTCCCGGGGCATCCCCTCGGTCGACTCAGCCTCAAATGAGTACACCTGGTGCGGCGTGTAAACATCGCCGATGGGAGAGACAAAGGCGGTCGGGCGTGGTGCTGGCCACCCACGCCCTCCGCGTGCCACGGTACCGGCCTTCACAGGTGCTGCTCGCAAACAGCACTTGCCCCAACAGTCTTGTTATGGCCATACGGGAGGGGGGATCTTTGTCTTTGTACTTTTCCAGGCCGCCAGATCACCCCCCCCCCCCCCCCGCTTCTTAAGAGGTGGCTCGTGGCATCTGGCGCAGATGCCCCCCGTTTTTGTTTTTATTCAACCGCTGAGTTAAAAAAGGACACAGGTGGGGGGTTACGGGGGGGGGGGGGGGGACACGTGGCTCAGATGCCCCCCCCAATGCAACTTCTCGCTACGGTACCACGCGAACGGCGAGCGTCCCACGCGAGGGCCGACTCATCTGCACCATCTGCCCACCGACAAAGATTACATCGGAAACCAAATTGCCCACCCCGACCCCCTACCCACGAATGTGCGCAATTGCATCAGATCTCAGAAGTCACGTGGGGGGGGGGGGGGTCGTGTAAAAGATGGGGGGGGGGGGGGTTACTCTTGGATTGTCGACTGACAGGGAAGACCCCAGCTGTTTGCAGGCTTGCCAAGGTGGCGTTTTAGACATGCCGGGTGAGCGTAGTTTCGTCTGTCCTGTCAAGAGGTGGAACCGGGCAACCTGTGGATTAACAAGTCTAGAGTCCTACCTGCTAAGCCCCCCCACCCCCCCCACCCCCCTTCATGCCGAACACAACATTCGGAGTCGGTCAGCGCTTTTGCTGGATGAACGTTGGGGTTGTGCAGAGCGCAAATACAAAAATAAAGATTCGTGATGGCGACGACTTGGGGAGAGATTTAACGACAAGCAGAGGCCTGCTGTTGCTGCTGCTGCTCACATACAGCAGGAAGGCACGGCTCCCATCCCATATGCCTTTCACGTGTGTCACGTGATCACCGCATTTGCATGTACGCATGTTCTCAGCCTTGTCTAGACCACCAACTCAGGAGTGAAAACGACACGCAGAGGCCTGCTGCTGCTGCTGCTGCTCACATACAGCAGGAAGGCACAGCTCCCATCCCATATGCCTTTCACGTGTGTCACGTGATCACCGCATTTGCACGTATGGATGTTCTCAGCCTTGTCTAGACCACCAACTCAGGAGTGATAACGACAAGCAGAGGCCTACTGCTGCTGCTGCTGCTCACATACAGCAGGAAGGCACGGCTCCCATCACATATGCCTTGCGTGCACATCAAGTGTCCACCACCACCAGTGCGCACACACAATTCTCTCAGCCTTGTCTCGACCACCGGCTCGATGGAGCTGAACGTTTGACCGTTTTATAAGGGCCAGTAGCTCGAAGAAAATTTTTAAAAGTTGAACAAGTGGTCTGTCCCATCAGGCACTGCTGCATCCCCCCCCCCCCTTACCCATCGTGTCCGAGCCAATCACGTCCTCCCCCGCCGACGGATCGAGGTGGCAGGTCCCCGCGACGTGGCGGCGGCAGCAGCCGTCCGCATCGTCCGCCACCCCCCCCCAACTCCAGGAGCCGCGGGGACGTGGCGTGACACGCGCCCGAGATTCAATCACCCCCGCAGCACCGTGCATTAGCCGCGCACGCCGATGTAATTATGTTAGCGTTACGATTATCGCGTTTGGTTTGATTCGATTTATAAAAAATGAAAGTTCAGCGCGGTAAAACGCGCCGGGTTTTGCGTTTTAGGCCACGCTGTTCGGATTTTCAAGGATTTTTTTTTTCCAGAGCAGGATGTGAAACACAAACACACGCACACGCTCAAGTAAAGTGCTGTTAGCGAGCACCTATAAACGCCGGCACGGCAAACGAAGCGGTGTGGGTGGGTGTGGGGCAGCATGGCACCTGTGAACCGGCCACCTTGGTCTTCCCAATGTCAATGTTTAGATGACTTCAGTGAAAGAGAAAAGTTCACTTTAAGTTTCCATTATAAGGCAATGGAAAAACCAAGGGACCTTTTCAGATGTTTTATGTAACCAACCACAGGAAAGTAATTAAGGCTGAGTTGATCTAAGGGTGGCTCTGAACCCGGTTCAGATATTCATCACCGTTGTTGGCCTTGGCCTGGAATCAAACGCGGCTTGCTGGCTTCGTAGCGCACACGTACACACACACACATTACAAAGACCCCCCCCCCCCCCCCATATAGCATTTATAGACTGTTGGGGAAAGTGCTATTCATGAGTAGCATCTGTGAAAGCCGGTACGGCGCATGAGCGGGTGGGTAGCCAGCACCACGCCCGGCTGTGTTTGTCTCCCCAGTGGCGATGTTTACACACCACCGCACCAGGTACTCATTTGAGGCCGAGTCGACCTCGGGGAGGCCCAGGACCGGTTCAGATCATTGTGAGAGGCAATCGAACTCGGGTGGCCAGGGTTCGTAGCGCAGCATGCTAACCGCTACACTACTACCCGCTCCCCACACACGGATACATAGACGTACACACAAAGGCAACGATCCCCCCCCGTATAGGCCTTAACAGACTGTTGGGGCAAGTGCTGTTCAGTGAGCACCTATGAAGGCCGGCACGGCACACGAGGGGGGTGGGTGGCCAGCACCACGCCCGGCCGCCTTCATCTCCCCAGTGGCGATGTTTACACACTACCGCACCAGGTACTCATTTGAGGCCAAGTCGACCTAGGGAAGGGCCAGGACCGATTCGGATAATCATCACCGGTGGCGACCGCGAGCGGGAATCGAACTCGGGTGGCCGGGTTCGTAGTGCACCGCTACCACCACCACCACCGCTCCCCACACACGCACACACACACGCACACACACACACACACAGCGCCGGGTCTCTCCTGCTCAAGTCTCACACACACACACGGGGCGGCCATTTCTCCAGCGGCCAATCTGTTCCCTTAATGGCTTCACGCGGCCCCGGGTCTCCCTGGTGATGGCGCTGGGCGGTTGCCACGGCGACAGCCTCGCGGTAGCCATGGCTATAGGCCGAGTGTGGAAGCCTTCCAGCCAGCGGCCCGGGCAGCTCCTGCTTAATTGATATGTGCAGCAGCAGCAGCAGCAGAGGCATTAACGGATGCCTTTTCAATTGTTTCATTTGTTTTGTGTCTGCACCGTGAAGCCGTTTCGTATCAAAGATCAAAGCCGGGTTTATTCGTTTAGCGTAAGGACCCTGCAGGCCAAATGGGGGCCTGAAGCAGGCAGCAGGTCGACAATATTTTTTTTAACAATGTAGGTTTTTTTTGTTTTGGGTAAGATCGCGTAAATATATAAGTGTGTCGTTAAATCCGCCACCACCCGACACAGCCAACTAGTAAGGGTTGTCACGTAAACAGAACGTGACCAATTCGTCACTAGCGCAGCACTAACCGGTTGTGTGTTGGAGAGCAAATCCACAACATTTACAATCCGAGTACAACGTTTCGCCAGTAATTACAACTAACTTCATCAGGTAGATAGCCGGAATGTATTTCTTGCTCCCCTATCTCCCTCACCCCCCCCCCCTTCACCCACCCACCTTTTTTTCTAATTTTACTGTGTAAGATTTTAGCGAGACGACCGGGAGAGGTGAGAGGCTCTTTCGGCGAGAGGTATGCGGCGCAGTAAGCTGGACGAAAGAAAAAAGTTGAGAAAATGAGGGGGGCGACGAGAGGCGAGGAGAGATACGCACGAGACGGGGGGGGGGGGGGGGAGGCAGCACGGGGGAGCCGTAGAGGCGGCGGAGTTAGACGAGAGATGAAGACGGAGTGAGATGAGAGATGGGAGAGGCTCATTTTATTCTCCTTAGCTTCTCGTTATTGGGATGTGAATCCGAGACGATATGTTTGTGCTGCCGTGCCCCCCAATTATTTGTCATGAGAAGGTTCACCACCCACCCCACCACCCCCCTCCCCCCCACTCAGAGGGATTCGATGCAATGCTACGACCCGGGGGACCGCGGTACGATTCATGAATCGGTTCTTTTCCAAACTCGGCGATTGCGAAACGGAAGGAGGCGGGAGGGCTCACCGTATCCAACCGTTACGCTCCGACGACGAGCATCGTCCTTCGAACTCGTCGGCGCGCTCTGACGACAACAACGATCGTCGTCAAAAGACGCTCGGGACGCAAGACCATGTTACTTCGTTTACGACGTTTCGGTCGGGTGGTGGAAGGTCTCACGACACGACACACGACATTCACACACACACGCACGCACACAAAAAAACCCATGGCCAGGTCATGATGTGGCACCGCCATCCCAAACATGAATTACGAATCTTAACGCTGGCTTAACCCTCGAACCCGCCGCGTGTGACGTTAGCAGTCGCCGTCAATTGTGTTGCTCGTGTAACCATCTCAGTTCCCCGTGTGTCTCTTTATTCACCGATAACACTTTCATTTGATAATCGGGGTCACCCACACTAACGGCGTCCCATAACGCTGTACATTCATTATATAGAAAGGACCAAATTCCACATACAGCCACTGCCAAAGCAAGTGAAAACCCGACTACTACTACCAAGCAAAAAAGTGAATATACAAATTAAGAAATGGCACCAACACGAAAAGCACGTTTTGCCTGCTCCGTCGAGCCGCTCAGAAACAAAACGGCCGGGGGGCGGGGGGGTGGGTAGGGTGGAGGGGGGCAGAGGCTTGAGGGGGGGGGGCAGGATCGCAGGATTGGGGGAAGACGGTGGTGGCGCACGGCGGCTGCCACTGCCGCCACCGCTGCCACTATGCGGCCCCACGGGAATTGCAGCCCCAATACCAGGCATTGTATCAATTGGTTTTCACGCGAACGACGGCGTGAAAAATCCATGCGTTGTACTACTGCCTCGCATGTTGGGGCATCATCGCGCTCGGTGACATTTACGCCATTCAAGCGGCGAACCCCCACCGCCCCCCCCACCGCTCACCCACCTGGCTAGCCCCCCACGTTGAACGCATTCACCGGTTGACTCGGCGGGGGGGGGGGGGTGTGAATGGAAAGGTTCTGGCCGTGCCACCGCCTCTGGTCTTAAAAAAAAAAACCTTCCCCGTCATATTGTTAAAATCTCGTTCCCCTCCCCCGAACGGCGACGCGTCGCGACACGGGCAACCCTCGCCGCTCTGTCCCCCCAGAACGGCGGGCGGCAGATTGTTGCCGCGGAGACGACCGTCGTAATTCCTGCGGGCGACCGGCTGGATGAAGACCTCTCCAAAAGCCGTCGCCACCAAATCTTTGGCGGCCTTGTCTGTGGTTTCCCAAGCCTCCGAATCTCTCTCTCTGAGCGTAAACGAAAACTGCTCACGCGTTGCAAATTGTCCAAATGAATAATTGGGAACTGCACAACTTCATAAAAAAATTCCCGCTGGCTCACTCCACAAACCGTTCGAACGCCGTTCGACGAGCCGGTGTCACGATGGCAGAGCAGCCCGGGCGGTTCCCTCCGGCAGCTTGAGAAGACGCTCCCGGAATAGTACCGACGGCAAAACCCAAACTTGAGCCCGGGCGTCAAATCAAGATTGCGCGAATTTTCTTCCCGCACGCCACACGGGCAGGCACGTGCGCCCACTAAACTAGACGGCGCAACCACCCGACACGTTTCCTTTAGAATTTCGGGGAGGGGGGCTGGCGAGGGGTGTGGGTGTGATGATCGTGTGGTAGAAATCCTGAGAATACGGTTGGTGCCCAACCCCAGCGAGGTGGGGGGGGGGGGGGGGCGCAGCCACGCCGTGGGAGTTGGGGAGCCACCGTCGCTCGCCAAATGGAGCCCCCCCCCAGTGGTGGTGGTGGTGCCAGCTGGCCAGGTGTAGTCATGCCAGGTGTAGCCGCGGCCAGGTGTAGCAGGTGGTGCCAACGCGACCACCGGCGACGGACTCACCACGGGGTAACCAGCCCCTCCCCACCCAGCCCCACCCCTCCCCACCCAGCCCCACCCCTCCCACCCCCCACCTAGCCACACCATCCCCACCCAGCCCCTCCCCACCCTCCCCACCCTCCCTACCCAGCCCCTCTCCCCACCCTCCCCACCCAGCCCCACCCAGCCCAGCCCCACACTCCCCTCCCAGCCCCTCCCAGCCCCTCCCTGCACGACGGACGGACACAATAATCCCCTGTGGGCTGGTGGAACCAGTGGGTTCATACCAGTATTAACTTATTTTCTTAGAAGCAACTTGGCCGCACAGTGATAGCTCAACAGAGTGGCCCATCATTTGGACATTCACAGCAGTGGACTGATCAAGGCTGCTGCTGGTGGTGGTGATGGTGGTGATGGTGGTGATGGTGGTGATGGTGGTGATGGTGGTGATGGTGGTGATGGTGGTGATGGTGGTGATGGTGGTGATTCAACACACATCGCGCACAAACATCCTCGGTGCACTCCGCTTCGTCGTTCCCTTGGGGAATGGGGAGAGACACGCGGGGCCCCCGAATTCAGCGGCAGAGGTCTCTTTAAAATAAAAGTCAGAAGTGATTTTCTACTCGAACGAGCAATGAGGCGATGCTCAATATCCTGCAGAGAGCAACACTCTCAAGCCAGTCATCGTAAACAAATTACACATTACTGTGATGGAATGACAGCCATAAGGTGATACTCATTTTTACATCCCCGGAGGCAATGAATACTAAATAAAAAACTAGTTTTATTTTACCAGGCAAGCCCCACAGAGCTACACAAGCTCTTTTTCAGAAGATGACCTGGGCCCGTAAATTACAGCCCGATGAAGCGGTTTATCGTCACGTGGAATTGCATAGCAGCCCAAATACTCTGAACGCGTGACGTTGATTTTAAATGTGGAGTGAAAACAACCAGAGGACCAGGAGGAAAATCCACGTGACCGTGGGGAGAGAGACACGCCAACTCCAAATATACACCCGCGACCTCCTGCGTACCAGGCGTGGTAGTTAACATCTCGCCACCACGGCGGTGATTCGCTACGGGCTTACCCACCAAGCAGGATGTGAACTCGCAACCTTCCGGCTTTTAGAGCCGCTCTCGCTCCACCCATGAGCCCCCTGGCCCGGTGCGTCTCTTCGTCAAATCTCAACACGCCGGGACCTCGGACGAGTGGCTCTCCTTAAAAAGCCGATTTCGACGGTTCGCGACGGTCCAAATCTAACGGCGCGACGAGGGATATGCGGTGGGGGGTGGGGAGAAGGGGGGTGGGGGTGGAGCGAGGGGGGTAGCAACCTCGTCGACTGAAACCGGGTCCGGTAGCCGAGTAACAATTTCCATCAGAAGCACAACGCTGTTCATCAAATCGAGGATTGATCCCAAAGCATATTCACGTAAAAGCATGGCGAGCAATGATGGGAATACGGTGACGGCGATAATGTTATCCGTTTCACTTTTGAGTTAAAAAGTCTGATTACATCACCACCACCACCAGCAGCACGTGTTCGACTGCAGGACGCAGTCTTTATTCAAACGAGGGGTAAAGGTGCATCCCTGCAATGGCTCGCTCTCGAGGGCCCCCTTCCTCTCCAGGGGCTATTTCAGGCCTACTCTTCCACGCCGACCAGACATCTTTCAATCGGTGGGTGTACCCACACTTCGCCCCACCACACCGGAGGGAGGGACGGAGGGACGGAGGGACGGAGGGGAGGGATGGAGGTGCGGGCCGATGGTAAGCAAAAAAAGAAATGGCAACTGGCCAGCAAAACGAGTCAGTCGATCTTCTTCATTATAGAGGCAAGACGATCCAGGAATTATGGGGGGGGGGGAGGATTGCGTCTTTAGTGAGGGGCCCGTCTGGGTGCATTACACCAGACAGCCTCGCTGCGGGACGCCTCCTAGCCGGGGGGATTGTTCCTTCAAATCGTGCGGGCGTTAACCCAATTACAGAGCCACAGGCCTCGGGAGACCCGGTTGCCAGACGCCCGCCCACGCGCCCACGCGCACACACGAGCACACACACGCGCACACACACACACACGCGCATACACACTTCTAGAAAACACTTGGGCGGTGGTGGGAACACCGCACGCGCTTCACAGCGCCGAGCCCCCGAGGTTCGATTCTCTACCCGGGTGCCTCTCCGTGTGCCGTTTGAACGTTGTGTGTTGGGGGTGTCATGGTGGCGAGATGTTAAGCATCTCGCCTGGCGTACAGGAGGTCGCGGGTTTATATTTGGAGTTTGCGTGTTTCTCTCTCCCCGTGGTCTTGTTGATTTTCTCCGGGTCCTCCGGATTTTCCCCTCTACATTTAGAATCAACAACACGCGTTTAGAGTATTTGGCTGCTTTAAATGTACACACACTTTTGAGTTAAAAAGTCTGATTACATCAGAAGCGGCCTGTGGCCAGGCCGCTTCTGACAAAGATCTACATAGCTCAGTGGGTCTTACCTGGTAAAATAAAAATTAGCTTAGTTCCACTCGACCTTCTTTCGCACCGTGCCTAGCCAACCACGCCAATCTGTTCGGCATCAATTTATCTCCAGGTTCAACCGGCTCTCCCTTCCACAGTTACATTAAAACGATGCCAAGTGTCACCCATATTGGACAAACTTTCCCAACGCTCAAGCACACACTTGCCAATTACTCAATCCGGATTACGCAGAGCAGCAGCAGCGACATCGCCCCCCCCCCCCCTTCCTTCCCCCCCCCCTCCCTCTTGTGAGATCCTACACGATGGCAGGGGTGGCTGCCGTTGAGGAAATGCCAAAGTTGGCGAAGGGGGGGGGGGGGTTTCCAAAACTCGCCGGCTTCCTTAAATAAATCGCAAAAATTCGCGGAAAATTAAAAGCGTTGCCACCCTTTTGTCACGGCGATTCGCCAAAAAAAAAAAAGGGACCGGCTTCGGTTTAGGAGCGAATTCTCCCGAAAGCAACGGGGTTTTTTTTTTTTACGTTTTTGTTCACTGCACTTACGCAACGCAAATTTGCCACATGTGCACAACTTACTTGATCCAAGTTCAAGTTCATCTACTAGGTTCCTCTTACGAGTGCGCACAACAACACTTCGTTTGACTCGAATATACATTTCACGGTCGCGGCCTCAAAACGACACTTTTCCCTATCTCGGGCGAGCTCACGCGGGTGTACAGGGTCCCCCTCCCCCCCCGACAAGGCGTCGTTCATTTCGGAGAAACCTTTCTGTGAAAGCTCAAAGAACTAAAAAAGCAGTCCCAAGTGATTTCCCGCCCGGAATGAGCCACATTGGAGGCATTGGTGCTCAACATCCCGTTCACACCTGGCGAGCCAGTGATGGAAATTCCACATCCATATGGCGGGGTCAAGTCCCCCCACCGGTTTCATCGTTGGGAGTTGAACTCGCAAACCTTCCGACCGCGAGCCGCTCGCTCCACCAGTCGTTGCCACGAAGCCCCAACGCTGGCTAAACGTAGCCAGCGCCACCGCCCATGGTGGTGGTGGCGGTGGTGGTGGTGGGTGGTGGTATCGGTGGTCGGCTTACCCTGTATGCACTGCACCGAGCCATCCTTGGCTCGTATCGTGAACGTCTCCCCAGGATTGACGTGCACCACGATCACCTGCGGCACACGGAGACGAGGCAGAGACGAGGCAGAGTCAGTACCGGACCGCGTGACTGCGCGCGTGGGGGAGGTGGCGGCCCCCCAACCTCCACACACAGGGGGGTGGGGGATGAGCAGGTCGATGTAACCATCACTGCGCTCAGGCTCGGGAAGCGCAATCCGTCGCCGGACTCGCGTCACCGTGCGTAACGCGACACACGCGTCTACGCGAGTCTCCACGACAAGGTCGGCATTGCGTTCCTCGTGCACAACGGAACAGAGGAGTCGCCGAGCCGTGGGCGACAGGAAGAAGCGGCAATGCGCGGGCCGATGGGGTTTTTAAACAAATTGGCGGAGGTGGCGCGCGGACGATTCGGGCCACGGAGAGCCGCAGCAGCCGTCTGGCTGTATACGCGAGCTTGCAAAAAAGCGCGGGCACGTGACTTACAGCGTTAATTCAGGCCGATTCGGTTTGCTTTCGTGTGGCACCGGGACGGGATGAAATAATTGGCACGTGTCTGGAAATCCGCGGTGGCAATTTCCATCGTTGGCGACGCGCAACCAGTCGTCAATTTTCCACGGAGGTAATTTCCTTGTTTACGGACAAAGGCCTTGCGCCGCAGGGCCTCGGGGGCCGTCTCCAGGAGGAGCGCCCCGCGGGACGACGCGCTCGCACCGCGGCGGTATTTTGTTCCCGTGGAGAATCGGTCTCCAGGTGGGGGGGGGAAAGGTGGGGGGGGGGGGGGGGGGACACTCGCACACAACCGTGAAGCGTTCGTGTGACGGGGGCACGAGTAGGCCTGCCGAGTGGGGCGCCACGGTGGCTAAAAGATGTTAACTACCTCGCCTGGTGTACAGGAGGTCGTGGGTTCGATCCCGACCCTGACGCCTGCTGCTGTATATTTGGAGTTTGCGTGTCCCTCTCGCTCTCATCATCATCATCACGGTGGCTAAGAGATATTAACTACCTCGCCTGGTGTACAGGAGGTCGTGGGTTCGATCCCGACCCTGACGCCTGCTGCTGTATATTTGGAGTTTGCGTGTCCCTCTCGCTCTCATCATCATCATCACGGTGGCTAAGAGATATTAACTACCTCGCCTGGTGTACAGGAGGTCGTGGGTTCGATCCCGACCCTGACGCCTGCTGCTGTATATTTGGAGTTTGCGTGTCTCTCTCTCTCTCTCATCATCATCATCACGGTGGCTAGGAGATGTTAACTACCTCGCCTGGTATACAGGAGGTCGTGCGTTCGATCCCGACCCTGACGCCTGCTGTATAAGATGTTAACTACCTCGCCTGGTGTACAGGAGGTCGTGGGTTCGATCCCGAGCCTGACGCCTGCTGTATACAGAAGAACTCCTCTTAACGACCACCCCTGTTAACGACCAATTGCTTAACGGCGGGCCTCTATCGAGCCCAGTGTAGTGTATAGAGTATAATGTTATCTATTTATGGTCGAAGGCTGTAAATTGATTGAGGCGCGCCGCATGAAAACGACGGAAAGTGCAGCGTTCATCACAGATAGATAAAGTTGTGCGCTTATTATAACATTAGTCATTTGTGGCCGGGTCGCTTCTGAAATAAAATACGTAGCTCAGAGGGCCCTCAACTGGTGAAAGAAAAAAAAGTGGTTAAAATAGTTTTACACTATGAGGACCGTTTCTTGCCAGCATCAAAATTTCAGAACGGGTTTTACCCTTTCTGGCAATAACACAGGAGGTGTTAAGATGTTAAAACACCAAACAGAAACCCGACGGCTACTGCAAGATGCGACCCTGTCCGTCCAGAGCTACATTGGGCTTCCGGTTGCCAAACGAATACGTTGTAAGGTCGCACTCATCACGCACGCACACACAAAGTGCCTGCCACAAATGAACCGCAATGCCTCACCGATCTCGTCAAGGAGCATAAACCACCATCACACCAAATCCGGTCATCCACGCAGCAGCGGCCGCGGCTTTTGGCTCGGCCATCGAGCAAAGCCGGTGGTCACCGCACCGCGCGGCGCTTTCAGGTGCTCCTCCGCAAACATCTGGAACGCTCTTTTCCTTCCGATGCGAGGAAGCCACCGGGAGCCGTGCACTTTTTAAATCCTTTATATTAAGTTCACTTGCTTGCGCGCTTAGGACCGTGCAAATCTTTCGGTCGTTTTTTAACCCAATTCCCGTGATCCAATCGAGCTGACATTTTGCACACAGACTCGTTGTGCGTGACAATTTATTTTCGTGAAAAAATTTTTTTACCTAAATTTGACACTTTTTAGGAAAAAATAAATTATATTTAACTACCAATTGCTTAATGGTGGCAGGCAATCATCTGACCCATAGGTGGCCGCCATCTCAAGCCAGAGGACGAGAGGACTCTAGCCGCCACGCATATAAAGGATTTAGAGTGATAAACTTTGTTTTTACGGGTTAATTTTTTAATCGTCTCGATTGAAAAACTCACTTCTTTAGAACTGCTTTTGTTGTCCTTCCGCATACGCACACGCGGGCCATACCACGGGACCGCGTGCGACTGCGTGTGGCGCGCGGCACAAACCAACGGCGGAGATCGCTCGGCCCCGACCGTAGGCGTCAGTTGGTGGCGTCTCGCCCCGTAGCTCCTCTTTTCAAAGCGACCATCCCATCGCGAGCATCTCCCCTTCAGTTTAGCACCGAGTCGGAGGCTTTCGCGACCAACATCATCCATAAGAGGTTTGTTTCGGGTTAGATCGCGTACATATATAAATGTGTCGTTAAACCCGCCACCGCCCGACACAGCCAATTGGTAAGGTTTATCACGTAAACAGAATGTGCCAATTCGTTACTAGTACGGCACTAACCGGTGTGTTCTTGAGAGCAAAGCCACATTTACAATCAGAGTACGACGTTTCGCCAGTAATTACAACAATCATCAGGCGACAGCCAGATTTCCCTTTACGATGAACGGCGCCGCCGTTTAATCCGCGTGGTGGCCCTGACGATGATTTGTGAAAACGAGGTGCCCCTTTGCAATAGTTTAAAAGTCGCCCCTCCCCCCCCCCCCCAGCCTGTGGCAAGCCACGTTGAAAACCGAGAGCGTCTCTGACCAGTAAACCCGCGTGTCCCACCGACTACATCTGACAAGTTGCTCATCGTACCCAGGGCCAGGACCGTGCCCTGGCCGAGCACCGTCTCTCCGCAGCTGCACCGGCAGCGGCCGTCTGGAACGCTCTCTCTCTCTCTCCCGCTGCTGCGTACTCGCAGGAGCGGCATGAGCATCCAAGCACCATCATCATCATCCACTTTCAAGCGACAGGTGAAGGCCGTCACCACCCATTCCATGGCCATCACCCCGTCCAAGCTGCCACGTGAAAGACTTTGAGCTCCGGCTCAGTGTTCCCCGATTGAACATTTCGTGACGATTCGCAAAATACGCGAGTGTGATAACGTACGTACACACGCACGCAGAACTTCTTTCGCGCCGTACGTTGGCCAAAAGTGGTCATCGGAGGTGCTGATAAATGAACTTTCTTTTTATCATCACCATCATCTTCTAATATGTACATCGTCGTAATTCCGTCACGCGTCTCCCACGCACGAGTGGCAAATATTTTGGCGGTGCGGCCAGAACCGGCCACGGGAAAAACACAGGGCGCCGTGGTACAAGAAAAGCGGACTGCGACGGAATCGCCGATTCCTCGCCGACGTTAGCCAATCAAATTAAGAAGGGGGCGCGCGCGTCACACGACTGCTCGATCCAAGCATTGCCCGCCAACTAAACAACTATTTTGGAGACGGCTGGCCCGATCAACTCCGAGTCGGGTGCCGGATCGACCGAGCGAAATCGATGCAAATTAAACCTCGACTCACGATCCGCAACGACCGTGCATGGGGCAACGACAATCCTGCCCCCCACCCCCCCTTTCGGCCACCGCCTTTACTTTCTTCCACGCACATGAGGGGGGGGGGGCGGGCAAGATCTCCGATGGACGATTTCGTGGGGTGCCCCCGACTGCATCGCTCTACGACGGCGCACCTTGCAACGTGCGGCGACGCCGTTGCCACGACGGGCACTGCCGCCTGCGCCGTGCCGTTGCCTTGATGATTCTCACGGCAGATTGTACCACCAGAAGGACTTGCGTGGAGATGGGAGAAGAGGATATTGCAAGGAATGAAAAAGTGAATGGACACAAAAGGGGGACGGAAGGGATTTGCCGGGAAGCCAATAGCCGTCGGCAGTTTTATTGGGAGGCGAGAGCCGCATTGAGCCTACAAGGCAAAACAAAAAAAAGGCGCAGCTCTGCAATTTCTTCCCCATGCAACTACTGGCGGAATGGCATCCACTGGAGGGAACTCGACAGAGAGCCGCTTTAGTGGGCATGCTGGCCCCTACTCTTCCACGCTTGCCACACATCTTTGATAGAGGGTGCGGAGTTGCCCACGCTTCACCACACCCACACGCGCGAGCTGCCGTCCGGCTGACCGTGCCGGATTCGACTCGGCGCGCTCACGTCGCGAGCGGAGGGATCGACGCCGGCCTGCCGAAACTACGGTGGCTGGGGAAAAGAGGAGGGGGGGCGGGGGGGGGGGTTTGGGCATGGAACCGATCGGGGAGAGAGATACCGCGAAAACCGAAGGAGCGAGAGCCGAGCGGAAGGTGAAGGGGGCAGGTTGGGGTCAGGTGGCGGTGAAACCGAGCACCCGCTGAGGAACCCAGACGCCCGGTCAGCGCGGCCCGCGTGGGGCTGCGTGAGCGGACGGGCGAGCGGGCGTGGGCTGAACGCTAATGAGGAAGCCGCCGTTGCCGTCACCGCCACTGTGCCAATAGCAACACGCACGCACGTCCTTACAAACAAAAACGAAAGGAGGCGAAGGTGGAGGCCCTGCAATCGCTCGCTCCGCCGCCGCCGCCGCGATGAAAGGGCTCAAGAGAGAACGGGGCCTGCTCTTCGTCGCCGGCCAGACGTCCCGTCTCGGAAGAGGGTTGTTGTGGGGGTACCCACACTCTACCCCACCGCACGCAAACCTGCAGAGCGACTAATCGTGGAAGAGCCAAGAATTAATTTCAGCCGGAGCTGTCCAGGGGCTGATCTCCAAAAAATATTTCCCCCCCCCTCCGCCTTTGCCAAAGCCCTACTGCCAAGTCTGGGTTTTGATGTCTGGGAGATTTCAGGTTGGGGGGGGAGGGGGGTGTGGGGGGGTGAGGGGCTCCAGAAAATATTCCATGAAAAATGAAGCCACGGATACCCACGGGGGGTGGGGGAGTTGGGGGGGGGGGTGGCGGAGAGACGGAGGCAGGATTCAGGAACCTGCCCCAGCACCGTTTCCAGTGCCACGCCGGGAGAATGGGAGCCCAAGCAGCGAGGGGCGCACCAACACCACCGCACACTGCAGCAGCAGCAGCAGCAGCGACAGCAGCAGCAGCAGCGACAGCAGCAGCAGCAGCAGCGGTGGCTTCCCTACGCACATCCTGCCTTCTCCTCATTGGCCGTCACCGCCGCCGTCACCGCCGCCGTCACCGCCGCCGTCGCGGTCCGAGTCGAGCGCTCGCAGGCAGGAAGCAGAGCGAAGCTGTCCAAAGGGCGCCAGGGTTCACGTGGAATACATTTTTTTTTTGTGGCGTGCGCGCAGGCGACGGTGGGAATACAAATTCAAAGGGAGGTGGAAATTCTGACGGGCGCGATACGCCCACGGAAACGTAACACCCTGCGTCAATCGAACCGACGGATCATGTCCTGTTTGACCGTACTTCACCACACTGGTCAGCCCAGGGTAATCAAGAGGGTTGCAGGGGGTGGCGGGGGGGGGGGGCAGCAGAGCTTGTCAGACCTCATTTCGATTCGAGACCTTCAATTAGCCAAGCGACAATCCGCTCAGATCGGTGCCCTTATGTCACCGGGGGTGAGAACTCATTTAATGAATTAACTATTCACTGCCAGGCACTATTCACGATTTTTATTTTACGAGGGAAACCCCACTGAGCTATGCAGCTCTTTCCCAGAAGCCACTCTGGCCACAAATGACAGCTCAACAAAGTGGAGTTTATCATCGCGTGGAAATTCACAGCGGTGGCCAAATACTCTGAACGCACGGCCACGTCGATTCGAAATGTGGAGGGAAAAACCGGAGAACCCGGAGAAAAACCCACGCGACCACGGGGAGAGAGAGAGAGACACGCAAACTCCAAATACACAGCAGCAGGCCTCAGGGTCGGCATCGAACCAGCCCACGACCTGCTGCATACCCGGCGAAGTCCTTAACATCTCGCCACCGCGGCGCCCCTACAACCTGCGTGGAGGTTGTACAACCCACACGGGGCGCGTTCACTCGAACGCCGCGGATCGCTACGATGAGTCGAGATGAGGTGGTGACCCCCGTGCCCACATCCCCATTTGCAGAATTCCTCGCTTCCGCATTCAGCGAAAGCGCCACGGGCGTTTGCGGTGGCATTGCCCAAACACCCCCCCCCCCAACTCCGTCCGATTCCGCCGCACAGAGCGGCAGAGGCGGGGCGGAGAGCGGGTTCCGCGGCCTGTGCAGTTGCGTCCGCGCTGCGCTCATCGTTCTCACGGGGTCACCTCGGCCGGTTGACCCAATACATACGTGGGGTCAGTCCCGTGACCTCCTGCCAGCAGCGAGCCTTTGACAATTCACTCAAAAGTCCACCCAGCCTGGCGCCTGCGCTACGGTGACGTCACTGCCACGCGCGCGAATGAACGCACGAACCGCACGGCGGCCCAAGTCACGGCGTGGTCTATTTGTGCTCTGGATTTCTCGGTTTAAGAAGGCAAAGGGCACAGCCCTCCAATTGCAGAAGGTGCGGGCGCCGTGGAGAGAGCTCGCGCACGCACCTGTGAAGAAGAGACTCGAGGACGACGTGCGTGAGAAAAAGCTTCGTAGCTCATCGGATTTCCTCTGGCATAAAGAAACATTTCCGATTCTGATACCCGTAAATATACGCCCGATCGGCCGGCCGAACGAATTGGATATCTCCCAAGCCAAGCAGGGTTTGGTTGTGCCTGCACCGGTGCTATGGACGGGTGGCCGCCCGCCCGCGCCAGCGTGTCGCCCGCCCGCCCGCGCGCAAACAGGGTGGCGGCACTGCACGATGGTCGAACGCGATGACGCAGCGAGGCGAGCCGGATCTGTGTCGCCGTGGTGCCATGGCGCAGTGCCTCCACGCGTTCCCGGTGATCTCCGGCTTCGAGCGGCCTTCACCAAAATCCGGCACGGTGAAATACAGTCAAATTGAATTTCGGTGACCGGCACGGCGGAATTGAATGCACGACAGCGGGGAGAGACTTCCCCCAAGCCTGACACGGCGGACCAAAGAAAAAAATGTCTCAAAAACTAAAGGACTTCCCCGGGAGAAACGTGAACGCATTACGTTCCTACACCGTGACGTGTATATTCACCCGGAGCCGCGTTGACCAGCGAGGGGTGGGAGTATGGTCGCACAAATCGGCCGCCGTGGGATGGACAGAGGCCTTCATCCAGCAGTGGATAAACAAAGGGATGTGACATTATTATTATTGATCAGACAGGTTGATGACATTCACATTGCCATTCGAGAGATGTGCAATGGGCCATTCCTGCACTGGAAAAAAGACACCGTGTAAAATAATGGTGTAGGAAATAAATAAAAAATAAAAAACGCCAAGATAGAGGCACTGGCTGTGGGAATGGCAACAACGTTTTTGGGCGCTTGCCAAAACAATTACCTCGTTTATTTTTGCAATAATTACCAAAAGATAAACGCACGCATGCACGCACGCACACGGATTGATCAACTCTCAGCCAGCAACATCGCCGCTCCCCGCACAGCCACGAGGAGCAGCTCAGGACACGACGCGGGACATTAAAATGCCAAACCCTTTCAACGGCCCCACTCCCACCGCCCCACCACGTAACATTTGCATGCGAGCATAATTCCCACACGCAAAATAAATATCCGATGCGGGCGGGGAGGGGGGGGGCGGCAGTGATAGCGCTCCCGGCAAAAAACAAACGCCTGCCGAAACCAAATTTTGATTCGCAGACGCGGCCAAGGGGCGATGCCCCCCAAACGGCTCCCCGGGGTTTTCGTGACCCCTTCATCACATCGCGCCGGGCAGCGCGGCCAAGTACGGCCGAATCGACGCGAGCGACTCGCACGGGCGAGGGGAGACCCTCATCCAGCAGTGGATTGGACGAAAGGGCCAACACAAAGACACAAAGATTCCCACCCTCGCCCCGTGTAGCCTTTAGAAGGCTGTTGGGGAAAGGGGCAAGTGCTGTTTGCGAGCACCGCATGAAAGCCGCTACGGCGCGTGGGCGGGCTGGGGTGGGTCAGCGCCAAGCCCGGCTGCGTTTGTATCCCCATTGCTGATGTGCTCATTGAAAGCCGAGTCCATCTGGGGAGAGGCCCAGGACCGGTTCAGATATTAGTCACCGATGTTGACCGTAAGCGGGAATCGAAACTCGGGGTCACGGAGTTCGCCAGAGCAATCGCATCTCAACGACAACATACAACAATATACACACCGATTGGCCTACATTGAGCTATAAATGCTCTGACGGTGCATTGTGCTTGTACTGGTCACCTTGTGGCGTCGTTCTCTGGTCTGACGCTGGTGGTGAGACGAGGCCATGAAGAAGGCTGCCGTCTCTGGTGTAGGCCAATCAGTCTCAAAGACGACGCATCACAAATGATGAGAGCCACGTGAATGTTTGCATGTTCACCACAAGCACTGCGCGTGTGGCTGATGCAGACTTGATTCCTTGCAAAAGCTCTCGATTTTGTGTTTCAACATCTCAGTACACAGCTCCTGTTCTATTGCCAGAAAGGGTAAAAGCCATTGTTATTTTTTCATATTTTAATACTGGCAAAAAAGGTCCTATTTTAAATGGGACGTGTATCACACACGCACACTGCAGTGTACGGTGTATATCAAATGCACCAATGTGACATCGATACACCATGCAGCATCACAGACTGATAGAAATTCCTATAAATATGCAAACACATAGGACGATCATGTGTAAAAAACACACACACATTAAGCAAATGCACAGGCATCCCATATGAACGCATACTTGTAACCACATATGTAGGTATGTGGTATACTCTTAGGTAAAGTCACGTCGGTAAAAAATGTAAATAAATAATAAAACAAATAGAAATAATAATAGAAATAAATTACTAAATCACGACGTTTCGGTGGCAACACAAGTCTCCGTCATCATCCGAAACGTCGTCATTTGTTATTTAATTTCTATTATTATTATTTCTATTTTATTATTATTTATTTTTATTTTTTACCTACGTGACTTTACCGAAAAAACCTAAGAGTATGAATCCTTGCAGTCACGAAAGCTTCAAATCTATAATAGGTATGCGGTCCCGTCAAAAAATTGCAAAGTGTACGCACACTTGCAAAAATATTAAGACATTACATTTTTACTTAAAACTTTCGTGACTGCAGGAATTCATATTCTTTGGTTCTCTTGATAAAGTCACGTAGATAGGAAATAAAAAAATATTAAATAATAAACAGTTGCAGTTGGAGGCTTGCCTCCCTTTTCTCGCCGCCTGATGACAACTGCTTGTGTTGCGATCGAACCGTCGTTAGCTTTTGGTTGAAAAAAATTATTTTTATTTTTCTACGTGACTTTACCGAAAGAACCAAAGACTATATTACACATTGTAAAAGGGCCCATCCAAATACATGCAACTTGCAACCCTTCAAATGAAATCCATAATGCATATGCACATTGATCACGTGAGTAACACACAAAGACAAAGATCCCCTGTATAGCCTTCAACAGGCCGTTTGGGGAAAGTGCTGCTGTGAGCGAGGAGCACCTATGAAGGCCGGCACGGCAACACTAAATCGGGCGGGTGACCAACACCACTCCCAGCCGCCTGTCCCCCCAGCACCGTCCTGACGTTCACACACCACGCCAGGTATTCGTCAACGGCATGGACCATGCGCAGGAATCGAACTCGGGTCCGTGGGGTTTGTAGCGCAGCGCGCCGCCACCGACCCACCGCACCACCGGCCCGTGCATGGACGCGCTGGTTTACCAGCTACACGTGACAGCCCCTTTAACCAATCCGCTGCTGGATGAGGGTCTCCCTCCACTCAATGCCGGTCACGGCAGAGCAGAGGTCGCAAACGGGTTTTGATTCCTTACCCGTACCCGTACCCGGCCGCACCAGGGTCGCAAATGGGTACCCGTTTCCTACCCGTACCCGTACCCTACCCGAAATGAGTGACAAACGGTTACTCACCAGTGACTCACGGCCTACCCGTACCCGTACCCGGCCGCACCAGGGTCGCAAACGGGTACCCGTACCCGGCCGGGTACGGGTAGCCGGGTATCGGGTAGGGTACGGGTATCGGGTACTCGGTTGCGAGCTCTGCGGCAGAGGCGTGAGGGGGAGGGGGGGGTGTAAAGGCGACAGGGAGCACAAGCGCGGAAGCATGGAAGTGCTGGACAGCTACGAAATATTGCCACACTCACATCCGCTACACCCCACCACGTAAATCGCCCCCGCAGCAGCCACGGCATCATCGGCAGCAGCAGCAGCCTATAACACCTGTCGGAATGCTGGTCGTCCATCCAAGCGATTTCCTACTAATCTGCGTGTTTTTTTTTTTTCACCCACACGGAGCTGTCGTCTCGCTCTTTTTTCAGACGCCACCTGCCCGCAAATGATGATGGCTCAACCAAAGTGGCTCACCGTCACGTGGAAATTTATAGCAGCGGCAAAATGCCCTAAACGCGTGACGTCGATTCTAAATGTGGAGGGGGAAAACCGGAGGACACCGGAAAAAAAAATCCACGCGACCACGGGGAGAGAGAGACACGGAAACTCCAAATATACAGCAGCAGGCCTCAGGTTCGGGTTCGAAACCACGACCTCCTGTACACCAGGCGAGGTAGTTAACATCTCCTAGCCACCGTGATGATGATGAGAGAGAGACACAGAAACTCCAAATATACAGCAGCAGACGTCAGGTTCGGGATCGAACCCACGACCTCCTGTACACCAGGCGAGGTAGTTAACATCTCTTAGCCACCGTGATGATGATGAGAGAGAGAGAGAGACACGCAAACTCCAAATATACAGCAGCAGGCGTCAGGTTCGGGTTCGAACCCACGACCTCCTGCATACCAGGTGAGGTAGTTAACATCTCTTAGCCACCGTGATGATGATGAGAGAGAGACACGCAAACTCCAAATATACAGCAGCAGACGTCAGGGTCGAACCCACGACCTCCTGCATACCAGGCGAGGTAGTTAACATCTCCTAGCCACTGTGATGATGATGATGATGAGAGACACGCAAACTCCAAATATACAGCAACAGGCAGGCGTCAGGATCGGGGTCGAACCCACGACCTCCTGTACACCAGGCGAGGTAGTTAACATCTCCTAGCCACAGTGGCACCCTACAGGCTTCCAACCTGCTTAGCTTCCGTGATCTGTCTACGTGTACCCGACGTTTAAACAGCACATTCATAATGTGCTCCTGCCAACAATACTGTGTGACATTAACACAAAGACAAAGATCCCCCGTATAGCTTTAACAGACTGGGGCAAGTGCTGTCGGCGAGCACCTATGAAGGCCGGCACGGCACACGAGAGGGCGGGTGGCCAGCACCAGGCCCGACCGCCTTTGTATCCCTAGTGGCGATGTTTACACACCACACCAGGTACTCATTTGAGGCCGAGTCAATCTAGGGGGAAGCCCACGACCGGTTCCGATAATCGTCACCAGTGTTGGCCGTGAGAGGGAATCGAACTCGGGTCAGCAGGTTCATAGCGCAGCGTGCTAACCGCTACATTCCCGCTCCACGTAACATTAAAACAACCCACATGCGCACACGCAAGTACGCACGGCAATGTGTATCGTACGAACGGTGAAAAAAAAACCCACCGAATCCCTAGACAGATTAAATAACCATAGATTGACAGATGACTGCAATAATTACATGAATACATTCGATTCACAGGACACACACAGAGCAAATAACTAGCACACACACACAGACTAATCAACCACAATGAACACACACACATTGCCGGAGTAATAATCATGTGATTACGCACGACCCGGAGACACACAAGACTGAATAATTAATTTAACACACGCGGACACGAAGATTCAAATTAACAAAACGCACGCGCACAGCCGTAACAACGAAACGAACACACAGATACACACAACGAAACGAAGACACAACGCTGTGTTCATGATACCAAGACGTGTGATTACACACACGAACGAACGAAGCCTAAATAACCCAACAGGGACACAAGTGTGCGCGTGATAGTGTTTGTAAACACATCTGACACACACAGGATAAATAACCCAGCACGGCGTTGATACGACAATGACATGAACACACACACATGCACACGCGAATCGGCTGTCATATTGACATGGCCACAGACACAACCGACATCGTAATGATCGCAGGTCTTATGTACGCACAATCGCGAGACTAAACAATCGCTGCAATAGCCACACGAGCACGTCCGATGCACGGCAAGCGAATAACCAAGACGACGCACGACACACAGATCCGTCGGGCGTCTAACCCAAAGCGACGCACAGGCGACGCACATTTCCCGTGACAATCATACGAAACGAATGCGATACCGAGACATCGCTGTGAAAGCACGTCCGATACACGCACGCCACACACAGTGAAAGGGACTGCGAAATAACCAAACCAACACACACACATCGCTGTAAACAATCGCATGCAATGCAGACACGGAGACAAAGATCCCCCGTGTAGCCTTCACAGACTTTTGGGGCAAGTGCTGTTCGCGAGCACCTATGAATGCCGGCACGGCGCACGAGGTGATGGGTGGCCAGCACCACGCCCGGCCGCCTTTGTCTCCCCAGTGCTGCCGTTTACACACCGCACAAAGTACCCATTTGAGGCCGAGTCGAGCTAAGAGAGGTCTGGGAGTGGTTCAAATAATCATCGCTGGCGTCGGTGGCCACGAGCGGGAACCGAACTCGGGTCGCCGGGTTCGTAGTCGGGACACACACACACACAGACGTCAGGACACACACACAGACGTCAGGACACACACACACACACAGACGTCAGGACACACACACACAGACAGGACACACACACAGACGTAAGGACACACACACACAGAGACGTCAGGACACACACACACACAGACGTCAGGACACACACACACACACACAGACGTCAGGACACACACACACACACAGACGTCAGGACACACACACACACAGACGTCAGGACACACACACACACAGACGTCAGGACACACACACACACAGACAGACGTCAGGACACACACACACAGACAGACGTCAGGACACACACACACACAGACAGACGTCAGGACACACACACACACAGACAGACGTCAGGACACACACACACACAGACAGACGTCAGGACACACACACAGAGACGTCAGGTACACACACACACAGAGACGTCAGGTACACACACACACACAGACGTCAGGACACACACACACACACAGACGTCAGGACACACACACACACAGACGTCAGGACACACACACATACACAGACGTCAGGACACACACACACACAGACAGACGTCAGGACACACAAACACAGACAGACGTCAGGACACACAAACACAGACAGACGTCAGGACACACACACACACAGAGACGTCAGGACACACACACACACACAGACGTCAGGACACACACACACACACAGACGTCAGGACACACACACAGACGTCAGGACACACACACAGACAGACGTCAGGACACACACACAGACAGACGTCAGGACACACACACAGACAGACGTCAGGACACACACACAGACAGACGTCAGGACACACACACACAGACAGACGTCAGGACACACACACAGACAGACGTCAGGAACACACACACACAGACGTCAGGACACACACACAGACAGACGTCAGGACACACACACACAGACAGACGTCAGGACACACACACACAGACAGACGTCAGGACACACACACAGACAGACGTCAGGAACACACACACACAGACGTCAGGACACACACACACAGACGTCAGGACACACACACACAGACGTCAGGACACACACACACAGACGTCAGGACACACACACACAAACGTCAGGACACACACACACAGACAACAGGACACACACACAGACAAACAGGACACACACACACACAGATAAACAGGACACACACACACAGACAACAGGACACACACACAGACGTCAGGACACACACACACACACACAGACGTCAGGACACACACACACACACACAGACGTCAGGACACACACACACACAGACGTCAGGACACACACACACACAGACGTCAGGACACACACACACACAGACGTCAGGACACACACACAGACAACAGGACACACACACACAGACGTCAGGACACACACACACACACAGACGTCAGGGACACACACACACACAGACGTCACGACACACACACACAGACGTCAGGGACACACACACACAGACGTCAGGGACACACACACACACAGACGTCAGGACACACACACACATATGTCAGGACACACACACACAGAGAAGTCAGGACACACACACACACGAGCGCCTTCACAGTCCGCGCATCTCTCCGTCTCCCGTGTCCCCGTGTCTCCGTCACTCACCGTGGCTCTCATTTTCACCACCATCCAGCCACGAGCAGCGCCGACGGCAGTCTCATGCCGCGAGCAGCAGCAGCAGCGGCGGCGGCGGTAGCAGCCGGCAACAGCAGAGGCGGCAGCAGCAGCAGCTCATTGCCGTCCGCACCACATCTCCCACCGCTCCACCCTTCACTGACAGTCCACCCCCCCCCCCCCCCCCGTGCAAGAAGAGGCACCACCAGGAGCCGACACCGCGGGGCATGCGGAGGAGCGGCGAATACCGCCCCGACCGTGCGCGGTGGCGCTTCAGTGATTAATCACCGCCCCCCCGCGCAAAAAAATGAATAAACTTGTTGGCGGAGCAGCAACAGATTTTTCTTGTTGTTGCTGCAGCTGCTGCCGCTGTTGTTTGATATTTATAAAGAAAAATACGGTGGCGGTCAACTCGGTCTCGGCAAGCCCTCACTCCGCGCGCGGAGAACCGGAGCGAGAGCCTCCGGACGGACACGCGGATCGCTCTCGTTCTGCTCGCGCCCCCCAAAAAAAAAAAAAGACAGACCCCGCAAGCAGCGGCCAACGCCACCGCCGCCGCCGCCACCGCAACGGGATCCGGTGGGGGGCGGCCGAGGCTGGCGGACACTTCCCCCTTTTCCTCGGCTCTGAAAAAGAATGAGCGTCGCACACACGCGCACGTAAATAAAACGCCTCGGCGGAGTCTGCGTTTTATTTTTTATTCTTTCCAGCACCCCCCCCCCCACCGTGCCGTCGTTTAGCACACAGAGGTTGCCCAGGAAACAGACGCAACGTAACAAAGGGGACTGTGCCATCTGCCGGCGCGGATCTCGGTATCTTTCGTTGCGAGGGGAGGCGGGGGGGCGGGGGGGGGGCGTGGAGGAGGAGGGGGGGCCGTGACCAACCGGTGGGAAGGCCGAACCCGACGGATCGAGGAAGCCTCCCCAACCACCGCCCCCGACTCACGTCACACACCATGCACACACACCACACCATACGCACACCATACATTTACATACACACATCACACACACACCATACACACACATCACACCATACCACACACCATACCCACACACCATTCACGGACCACACACTCACCGTACACACACCATACATTCACACACACCATACATTCAACCACACCATACATTCACACACACCATACATTCACACACACCATACATTCACACACACACCATGCATTCACACACACACCATGCATTCACACACACACCATACCACACACCATACCCACACACCATTCACGGACCACACACTCACCGTACATTCACACACACACCATACATGCACACACACACACACACCACACCATACATTCACACACACACACCACACACACACCACCCCCTCTCCCAGCCTCTCTGTCTCACTCCTCCTTCCCCCCGCTCCCCCCGCCCCCCCCAAGATTCCCACCACTATCCGATGACGACGTTCAGCAGTGCCCCCCCCTCCCGACCCCGAATGTGCCAACAACGCTTCCGCGCTCATCACCGTTTTCCGCCGTGCTGCCCCCCAGCTCTGCCGGAGTAGACCTGCCCCCCCCTCCCTCACCCCACAGCCGGGATTCAGCATCGCAAGAGGTCAATCAAATGCGGGGAACTACCAGGGAGGGGGATAGGGGCTGGAAATAACTCGGAGGTGGTCGTGGTGGTTGGTCGGATGCTGGAGATGCCCAGAATCCGTTTAAAAAATCCTTTATTTAATTTGTTTAAATCCTTCATTTTTATTAAATCCTTTATATTAAGTTCACTTGCGCGCTTGCTTGCTTGCTTACGACCGTGCAAATCTTTCGGTCGTTTTTTAACCCACTTCCCGTGATCCAATCGAGCTGACATTTTCCACACAGACTCGTTGTGCATGACAATTAATGTGCGTGAAACTTTTTTTCCAAAATTTTACACTTTTTAGGACTAAAATATTATATTTAATTACCAATTGCTTAATGGTGCCATGCAATCATCTTTACCCATAGGTGGCAGGCATCTCAAGCCAGAGGACGAGATGACTCTAGCCGCCACGCATATAAAGGATTTACAGTGAAAAACTTTGTTTTTACGGGTTATACTTGTTTTTCTTGAATCTGTCAGTCCCCCGATTGCCCCCCCTTCTGGGATCGCACCGATGCTGCTGTTGACAATCCTCGAATTTCGCCCAGATCCAAGAACGAAGGGAAGGTGGACGCGGAGCGGAGCAACGTGGACGTCCAGACTTAAGGGCACCTCGCCGCAGGACGCACAGCGTCGCACGCGCCCTGTCTCCGGCATTACTCCCACAGGCCGATGCGCACCGCATCTCATTCACGAATGAAAAATGAAAAGGCACTTAAGCCACAGGAGTGCGATTGTGGCCATGCAGCCCAAACTATGGACCCTGGAGTAAACCCAGAGACACGTAGAGACACAGAGACCCATGGAGATACATTCAACTCAGAGACACGTAGAGACTCATTAGATAAATGAAAGACACAAGCCACAACAGTGCGATTGTGGTCATGCAGCCCAAACTATGGACCCTGGAGTAAACCCAGAGACACGTAGAGACACAGAGACACATGGAGATGCATTAAACTCAGAGACACGTAGAGACTCATTAGATACATCGAGATATATTAAAGACACAAGCCACAGGAGTGCGATTGTAGCCATGCAACTCAAACTATGGCCCCTGGAGTAAACCCAGAGACACGTAGAGACACAGAGACCCATGGAGATACATTCAACTCAGAGACACGTAGAGACGCATTAGATACATCGAGATATATTAAAGACACAAGCCACAACAGTGTGATTGTGGTCATGTAGCCCAAACTATGGATCCTGGAGTAAACCCAGAGACGCAAAGACCAATGGAGATGCATTCAACCCATAAAGACACCTAGAGACCCATAGATACATCGAGATACATGAAAGACACAAAACCACAGCAGTGCGATTTTAGTCATGCAGCCCAAACTATGGACTGCAGAGTAAACGCACTGTGGTCTGCACTCCAACAGAGGAGGATGAACACCTAAACGACACAAACTCTCTCTCTCCTCACTCAATCACTCTCGTCATGGCCAGCAGAAGACCTCAACATTGCCATTCAGCTCATGAACATCCCGCCAGACAGATAGATTTCATCCCTAACGTTGCCATTGGCGTGACGACACAAGGTGACCACCCCCCAAAATATTTTAGAGAACGGCCTGTGAAAGGAGATGTCACGGAGGTAGTTCTGAGAGATGCCTCTTCCTGTCCGCTCTCACGCCCCCCCCACTCTGCCACGGAAAGTAACGTCGGGTTGCAAGGCAGTCAAACCGATATTTTAAAATTCTCAGAATTCAGCAACATTGAATGCGGAACCGAGTGTAACGTAACGTGATGGGACTTTTTTTTTTTAATCGTCAGTAACCGGGCTGACACCGACGACTCGGTAGAAGTGAGAACCCCGGCTTGACTACGAATGGCTTGCCTGGGATCAGCTGGGCACCGCTGAGAATCAAGGATTCTGAGAATCAAGGATTCTGAGAATCAAAGATTCCCGGCGATGTCCATCTGACACACTCGGCCATCCAGTCATTGAAAAAAAAAAATCCCAGAATGTTCTTTTAAATTGACTGGCGATGAGGAGGCTTTGGATTAAAAAAAAAAACAATGGGTCAGGATTCAAACTTCGATGCGGTGCTCAGAAGGAATGCAGTTGGGATTCGGACCCTTGCGGATTCCCGATAAATCGACGGCAGCGAGCTTCACGATCGCGGCTAATCGCCAGGGTTACTATTTTCGGGCGGAGGCTCGCCCCGTCGTCAAAAAACCAACGGTGCAATTCGTCTCCGTCCGCTCGCCGATTGTGACATCGATTCCTGACGCCCGCACGCAACCCCACGCGGAGAAGAACCCACGAGCCGTCGATTAACAACGATGCTCCTGGAAATTATTAAAAGTTGAGGTCACAATCAGCCTAATTGGGAGTGACCAGAATTATGCAAACGAGACAACACAAATTATCAACACAAAACAATGACAAAGATCCCCCGTATAGCCTTAACAGACTGTTGGGGCAAGTGCTGTAAAGCCCGACGCGCCTTTGTCTCCCCGGTGGCGATGTTTACACACCACACCAGGTACTCATTTGAGGCCGAGTCGACCCAGGAGAAGACCAGGACGGGTTCAGATAATCGTCACTGGGTGGTGGCCGTGAGCGGGAATCGAACTCGGGTCGCCGGGTTCGTAGCGCAGCGCGCTAACCGCTACACTACCGCTCCCCACACACACACACACGCGTACACGCACAAAACATATTCAACGGACAACAAATAGATTCCAGAATCGAAACTGTGATGTCGAAACGCGACAAATCCATCCGTAAGGAATTCACGGACTACAAAAAATATTTAAATTGCCGCGCGATTGAACAACTCATCTCAGGGGAACGGATTAAAACACAGGTCGTTCTGTTTAGCAAAATCATAAACATGCAAAATCAATCATTCGCACAAAGCGTGTGCGCGCGGGAATCGTGAAGATGTAAAAACAGCGGCCACATTCGCGAAGGCGAGGAGAACTGTCCAGCCACGAACCACACCGACTACTCGAGACTCGAGGGGGGGGGGGGCAGCGGAAAGAAGGGTGAGGGGAGGGCTGTGAGGGGGGGGGCTGCGGGGGGGGGGGGGCGCTAACCATTGCAACCCCCACAAGAGGGTCACCCCCCCCCCCCCCCCACGTGTTTAAACGCTCGGCTGAGTCCGACCGGACGCGACACGAAACGCTTTGGGGAACAGATTTACACGGCGCGCACAGAGAAGTCCCCTTCCGGTTTGGCGACACCGTGCCATCACGATCAGTGATTATCACAGAAAGCCAAATGCGCTGTTACGGAGACGCAAACGGCAGGCCCCACGTAACTTTTAATCGCACACGAGAGTCGCCGTCTTTAAAACCCGCGGACGTTCTCTGCATGTGCTACAGAGGATCACACCGCGATTATGTGTGTGTGTGTGTATATCTCAAGGTGTGTGTGTGTATATCTCTGTGTGTGTATCTCAAGGTGTGTGTGTGTATCTCGTGTGTGTGTGTATATAGGCCGGCACTTGCCCCTACAGTTTGTTAAGGCTATATGGGGGATCTTTGATCTTTCGTACGTGTGTATGTGTGTGTGTATCTGTATGTGTGTGTATCTCAAGGTGTGCGTGTGAAAAACAGGTCTTTCGGAAAGACGCTGTCTTTCCGACAGACCTGTTCTTCACCTGAGGACGGCTGCTTGCGTTGTGGTCGAAACGTCGTGAGAATTATTTTATTATGTTTTCTTTTTATTATTTTATTATTTCCCTTCTACGTGACTTTACCGAAAGAACCAAGAAGATCTTTGTCTTTGTGTGTTCGCACACAGTCAATAAATCTGGGTTATTTTAACCTCGGTTACAGAGATAAAGTATCGGACACCCAGGCAGTTTTACGCTCGAGGCGTGCCGGGGGCAAGTGTTTTTATTTATTTTTTAAACAGACCCACGAGATTAGTGGAGGAATGGTGGCACAACGGCAGAGGTCGCAAATGGGTTTTAATTCCTTACCCGTATCCGGTCGCACCAGGGTCGCAAATGGGTACTGGTGAGTAACCGTTTGTCACCCGAAATGAGTGACAAACGGTTACTCACCAGTGATTCACGGCCTACCCGTACCCGTACCCGGCCACACCAGGTACCCGTACCCGGTCGGGTACAGGTAGCCGGGTATCGTGTAAGGTACGGGTATCGGGTACCCGGTTGCGACCTCTGCACAACGGTCTCGGTTCGATTGCAAGCCGCGGCCAGCAGCAGTGGTGAGTGACACCGGACGAACCGCTCCTGGCGCAGCAGGCACCACCAACCCCCCACCCCCCACCCCACCCACGTTTCACCAATCCACACCGATCGGCGTGGTGAAATATGGTCGAAATAAAGCCCTCTACCACCACAAGACAAGATGGGAAGGCTTCAATCCACCATTTCTAGCAGGCAAACGCTCTTCGAGCGCGCCGTGACGTCGATTCCAAACGTGGAGGGAAGCGGGGGGGGGGGGGGGGTGGAAAAACCGGAGGACCCGGAGAAAAATCCACGCGACCACGGGGACAGAGAGAGAGAGATGACGCGCAAAGTGGCTTGTCATCGCGCGGAAATGTTATAAGCAGCGGTTAAAGACTCTAAAACGCACCTTTGTCCTGCCGCCGTTGTCGAGTGCCGAAATTAAAAGTGCCGGCGTGTGCCGCTGTTTGGTGTCGTGATCAGCGCCGGTGCGGCTTTCCCCGCGGTACACCGAGCCATAGCGGATCCCCTTTTTGAACCTCCAAACATTTCTCGGACCGCCACACGCTACAGCAACTACCCAGTGATTTGACTTTGCACATTTCCTTGGCGAGGATGTCGATATAAAATGTGTCGTCTTTTCCACGGACGCCCCCGTGTGGTAGTAGTAGTAGTAGCATCGCGGTACCACCAGGCCGCCTGCAGACCACAGGAAAGGTGGTGAACAGCTGATGTGGAGACTCCGTGGGTTGATTTGGGGGGGGGGGGGTGGCGTAGGGTGATGTGGGGGGCGAGAGGAGGTCCCCGCAAAACCGAGGCACCGAAAAGCAGTCGCTAAGGTAACCCCCTCCACCCCCCCCCCCCGTGAAATCTAACCGCTCATCGCCGCGTACCATCACGAATGCGCTGTGCTGATCACACACACACACACAGCGAGCTCGCTAGCATACTACAACCTAAAATATGAGCTGTTTTTTATTTTTCTAGGTAAGGCCCACCGAGTTGTGTCGCTCTTTTTCAGAAGCTCAACACAAAGTGGCTTATCACCACGTGTACATTTACAGCGGCCAAACATTCGAAACGCTGTTTATAAATGTGGGGGGGAAACCGGAGGACCAGGAGAAATATCTACGCGACCACGGGGAGAGAGAGAGAGAGACACCGCAATCTCCAAATATACAGCAGCAGGCGTCAGGGTCGGGATCGAACCCACGACCTCCTGTATACCAGTCGAGGTAGTTAACATCTCCTAGCCACCGTGATGATGACGATGAGATAGACACGCAAACTCCAAATATACAGCAGCAGGCATCAGGGTCAGGATCGAACCCACGACCTCCTGTATACCAGGCGAGGTAGTTAACATCTCTTAGCCACCGTGGCGCCCTGAATAATAACACCACCGATGACGAAACGGACTCGGACTCAAGAGGGTTGATACCGCACACATCCGCCAGGTCACCGGGTCCAAAGTCGTCGTGCCGGAGACCTTTCCTCCCCCCCCCACCCCCCTCCTGGAGACTCAGCAGGGTCGGTGTGGTCAGGACTGCCGTGTGCTGACCCACCACTCAGCATACCCCCCCCCCCTCTCGACGTCCCCTTGCACCCCTGACGTCACAGCCACCCCCCCACCCCGTCGTAAGTCGCCTGCGATTGGAAGTGACAGGCACAGCCAGAAATCCTTTTTTTCCTCTCTCTCTCTCTAGCGCTCTTTCTCACACACACACACACACCGCATGCACGCACGCAATTCTCCAGCGCCGGGCAAACAGAGCTATCGGCTTACGGCCGCATACGTCAGCGGCGGCTGCCGAGCGGAAAGCGCGGTGAGCGAAGGCTTAGGAGCCCTGCGTGCTCAGGGGCACCTGGATTTGTGGGGGGTGGGGAGGAAAGAATAAAAATTAACCCGTAAAAACTAAGTTTTTTACTATAAATTCTTTATATGCGTGGCGGCTAGAGTCCTCTCGTCCTCTGGCTTGAGATGGCTGCCACCTATGGGTCAGATGATTGCCTGCCACCATTAAGCAATTGGTAATTAAATATAAAAAAAAATTCCTAAAATGTTGAAAATTTTGGAGAAAAAAAATTCACGAAAATAAATTGTCACGCACAATGAGTCTGTGTGCAAAATGTCAGCTCGATTGGATCACGGGAAGTGGGTTAAAAAACGACCAAAAGATTTGCACGGTCGTAAGCGCGCAAGCAAGCGAACTTAATATAAAGGATTTAAAAATAGGCGAGCAGCGACAAATCTTAAACGCGTGGTTCATGCAGCGACAAATCTTAAACGCGTGGTTCATGCAGCGACAAATCTTAAACGCGTGGTTCATGCAGCGACAAATCTTAAACGCGTGGTTCATGCAGACACCGACGCCTTGCGAGCCGCAAATCGCCGTGTGTGCGCCCGTTTGACATTCGGACATCTTAACACCTCCCGCGTTGTTGGCAGAGAGGGTAAATCCCAGCACTCTTCTTGTTTTTTCCCATCGTCTCGATTCATCTGCCGTGTCGCACCAAGACAACATCCCCCACCACAGGGCAAGCACGACCGCGGGAGCGTGCCACTACGTGGCGTTTGGACACGGATCGTCGTGGAACCAAGGCGGGATGATGATGCTGATGATGATGCGGGATGATGATGCCGATGATGATGCCGATGCCGATGATGATGTCGATGATGATGCCGATGCCGATGTCGATGATGATGCCGATGATGATGCGGGATGATGATGCCGGATGATGATGCGGGATGATGATGCCAATGATGATGCTGATGCCAATGATGATGCTGATGCCGATGCCGATGATGATGCCGATGCCAATGATGATGATGATGATGCTGATGCCGATGATGATGCCGATGATGATGCGAGCGTCGGCGGCGGGGGTTGCCGGGTGACGGGGGAGGGGGGGAATGCGTGACATCGGCGGAATACAAAAAATGTTTCCATTCGACGGCAGGAGGAGGTCGTCTTCGACAGACGCGATTCATCCCCTCTCCACGCGCGGCTTACGGTGGGAGGGGGGGGGGGGCGCGCGGACCGCGATTGCGTGCGCGCGAATTTTTCCCCCCCCGCCCGCCCGCGACGCGTGGCATCAATGTGTGCGGAAAGGAAATTGGACCGGCGCGCCCTATTGAGGCGCCCGCGACGACGGGCGCTGCCACCTGTTGCCTAGCTGCAAAGGAAGCGAGAGGCCTCTCGCTCTCTCTTGCTCTCTCTCTCGCTCGCTCTCTCTCGAGGGTGGTAAAGCAGTGGCAGCCCCCCTGCCCCCCCGCGTGCCCCCCCACCATCAGGTGGCGATGTTTGCGCACCGCACCGGGCTACTCCGTTTGCGGCCGAGTGGACCCACGCGAGGCCCAGGACGGGATCGGATTAATCGCCGTCGCCGGTGTTGCCGTCGGTGAGCGCGGGAGGGAATCGAACCCGGGTCGCCGGGTCTTCGTGGCGTGGCGCATACAATTCTTCCTTTGCCGTCATCACGTTGAGATGACACACTGCGGTGAATCAACCGGAAGAAAAACACACACGCACGCACAAACACGCACCCGCTCTGCTCCGTACGCTCTCCAGAGGCGGTCAGACAATTTATCGTGCCCACCTGGCCTCCGGCTAACCACCACCACCACCACCACCCCCAACACCCCCCCCCCCTGCTCCCCACCAGTATCGTCACCGAACAGCGCACGGACATTAACCGTTTACACCGCGGCCGCACAGGACAAATGGCGAGAGAGAGAGAATTTAAACTAGTTTGTAGTACGGACGGCTTAATCCGTTTGCTTGTTCACTTCTAAACTAAAATGTTTATTTTACCAAGTCAGACGACACCGAGTTATATAGCCTCTTCTTGGTTCTTTCGGTAAAGTCACGTAGAAGGGAAGTAATAAAATAATAAAAATAAAACATAATAAAACAATTCTCACGACGTTTCGGCCACAACGCAAGCAGCCGTCCTCAGGTGAAGAGGACGGCTGCTTGCGTTGTGGCCGAAACGTCGTGAGAATTATTTTATTATGTTTTATTTTTATTATTTTATTACTTCCCTTCTACGTGACTTTACCGAAAGAACCAAGAAGATGAATCCCTGCAGTCACGAAAGCTTTAAATCGAAATTATATAGCCTCTTTGTTTCAGAAGCAACCTGCCATCACAGATGATAGATAGCTCAACGAAGTGGGCTTATCACGCGGAAATCTACAGCAGGCCACATACCCTCAACCGCGTGATGTCGATTCTAAATGTGGAGGGGAAAAACCGGAGGAACATGGGGAGAGAGAAAGAGACACGCAGAATCCAAATACACAGCAGCAGGCGTCTTCAGGGCCTGGATCTAACCTATGACCCTCCTGTATACCAGGTGAGGTAGTTAACATCTCCTAGCCACCGTGATGATGATGAGAGAGAGACACGCAAACTCCAAATATACAGCAGCAGGCGTCGTCAGGGTCGGGATTGAACCCATGACCCCTCCTGTATACCAGGCGAGGTAGTTAACATATCCGAGCCACCGAGATGATGATGAGAGAGAGACACGCAAAATCTAAATATACAGCAGCAGGCGTCGTCAGGGCCTGGATCTAACCCACGACCTCCTGCATACCAGGCGAGGTAGTTAACATCTCCTAGCCACCGTGATGATGATGAGAGAGACACGCAGACTCCAAATATACAGCAGCAGGCGTCGTCAGGGTCGGGATCGAACCTATGACCCTCCTGTATACCAAGCGAGGTAGTTATCATATCTGAGCCAGCGTGATGATGATAAAAGAGAGACACGCAGACTCCAAATACACAGCAGCAGGCGTCGTCAGGGTCGGGATCGAACCCATGACCTCCTGCATACCAGGCGAGGTAGTTAACGTCTCGCCACTAGCATCCCCTGGGCGAGCTGCTCTAGCAAGCGTCAAGCAGGAAAACCCGTGGAGCGGCGGGGGGGGGGGAAATTGTCGTTTTGTGGGGAGGCCGGGGAAACGTTTGTGGGTTTTAGTGGCGAGGGGGGAAGGGCCCCCCATCGGGACTTTCGCAATCCGGACCGAGGTCCGCTGCCCCTGCAGGGGAAGGGGTTAACGGGTTTTTAAATTTATTTTTGGTGACGGAAAGAACCCCCGGAACAAACGGAACGATTCATCACGGGGCTGTGCGGTTGAGCCGATCGGTATATTTGTTTGGGCAATTGTCAGGTGGCCCTCGACTTTAATGCGTTATTTATCATTATTATTACAGCTACTATTTTTATTTTCACCAGGTAAAGCCCCACCGAGCTACGTAGCTCAAAGTAGCTCACCGCGTGGATATTTATAGCAGCAGCTAAATATACGTATTTATTTACTCTGTGACCAAAATTAAAATTGACATCGGGTGGCCGCGTGGGTGGGCCAGGATTTCAGGGACGCGACACCGACGGCACCGTTCAGAGCCAAGGCTTGCAGAGCGAAACGTCGGACAACGCGCTCGGGGGGGGGGGGGGGTAGCGCAGCGCAACAGACAAACCGCAGCTGTGAAGTCCCACGGTCAGCGGCGCGCTCGTTTGAACAAGTTGCTCAAATAAATCACCGGAAACCAAAACTATAAGGGGACGACGATTCGGACGAGTTGCAGGAAGGACGATAAGGAGAGAGACAGTCGCGACTGCATCAACGGCTCCCGTCCATTTAAAAAAATCGGCCTGTCGGCCAAAGATCATCTCCGTGCGACGAGCGCGTGACGCCGCGGCAGCGCGACGCGAACGCGCGAGCTCGCAGTGCGACGGGCACGGGAGGAGGCGCCGAGTGTCCACGTCGCAACGTGGCGCGTCCCACCGCCCTGCACACAAACACAGGTGAACCGGCGGCTAGTCGCTCGTCACCAACAGGTGCTTGTGCACAGGCATGTCCACGTACACGTGCACCCCGTGCTCTCTTTTAGCCCCGCCCCCCACCCTTCCGATACGTCATCATGCGCACCAACAGGGACTTGCGCACAAACACGTCCATGTCTACGTGCACCTCGTACTCTCTTTTAGCCCCCCCCCCTCCATTCATTGGCTACCACATTCTGATAAGCTCCCCTCCCCCTCTCCTTCCCACTCAACTTGTATTTAAGAACTTGCATCTTGGAATCCCTGCCTCACTTGATGCAGCAAATCTGGCTGTGACGGTCCCACCTGATGACGGAGACTTGTGTTGCCTCCGAAACGTCGTGATTTTTCATTTTTTTTTTTTATTAATTTTAATTTCATTTTTTACCCACGTGACTTTACCGAAAAAACTAAGAGCATGACGTCTGGGGGGTGTGGTTCGGCCACGTGACGGGCCGCCGACCAAATCACCCGACACATTTGTGGGGGGTGGGAGGGGGGGTCACATGGTCGGTTCGTTCACGTGGGTCGTCCGTGGAAGTTTCGATTTTTTTTCATATCTGCGAAAGCGCCGCCGGGTGGACTAAGTTCCCGCGCCTGGCTCCGTTGCCACGACAGATTTGTTTGTATTTTTTTGTGATCGCATCAAATGAAGTTACCTTCAAAAGTCAGAAGAGAGCCGCCCCCTCCTTCGTTCAGGAGCATCCACACGTCGAACTGCCCCGGAGCGACACGGCATTTGGCCGCCCCCCCCCCCCACCACCCCTTGACTAGACTAGGCCTGAACTAGCCCTTGGCACCGGCTCACTGCAACCACTTGGCTGGCCATCGGACAAAGACGGTGGTGGTGACCGCATCGCTCGGCGCTTTCACATGCGCTTCTGCGGTCGTCTGGAACGCTCTCTTTCCTTTCCGATGTTAGGAAGCGACCGGGAGCTATGAACTTCAACGAATCTGAACGGATCCTCCTCGCCCGATTAAATAAACACCGTCGTGGAACGAGACGGTGACCTTTCATTTATTAAAATGTAAAATAAAAAATATGCAAATCGGAAAAAAGCTGCCACGAACCCTCAATGGCTCTTGCACGGTAAAATAATTGAGATTTTTTTTTCTCAAATAACGAGCGTGGTTAAATTCCGGACGCGAATCACGGAGCCAACGATGAATCCCGACGGCTCGCCCTTTTGGTCTAAAAAAAGAGGAAAAGCTGTCAGCTGACGGGAGATAATGAATGCGAGCGGCTTCTCACTTGATTAACTCAAGGACATCGCGGGAGGTAAAAAACTTCCCGCAAATGGTTCTCTCATTTTGACCGAGGATCCCCCATCGTGAGGATCCGTAAATCTCAGCCGGCTCTCTCATCTTGTAAAAAAAAATAAACAACATTAATAGTAATCATAAAATGTATGACTGTACACGTACCGGAGCCTGCATCCGTGAACCTCGTGCATTAACAATGAACTCTAAAATCCTAAGGATTTAGGTGGCATATAAGCCCTGGCCATTAAATGTAAACATAACTTCAGCTACATTACAGACAACAGGCGAATGGTTATTTTTACAACGAGCTGGTACAAGCTGTCCGATGAATGAGCTACCCCCCTCCCTCCCTCCCTCTCCTTCACAAACCTAATCCTTAACAAAAGCCCACTGCGTAACCCGAGGCCTTGTTTAAAAAAAACTATCCCCACCTCCGCCCAACCCTCAACTGAATATTTTTTCCCCATCGGCAATGCTCGAGAAGAGAGTCAGAGACGTTTTAAAAAAAAAAATAGAGAACTCAATTAGCACAACAGCACAACGACACCCCATCAATGCCACCAGGAAACCCTCGGCCTTTTCAGTTGCGTGAGGGGGGAACATTTAATCCATCTGCCCTATTGGTGCCCAAGCCCTACATGGTCCAGAAGAGTTTGTTGAAGATATCAAGCCGTGTATAAAACTGTCAACTATTTTGCTCGGTTATGTAACATTAACACACCTCTGGTTTTTCGATTTAAAGCTTTCGTGACTGCAGGGATTCATCTTCTTGGTTCTTTCGGTAAAGTCACGTAGAATGGAAATAATAAAATAATAAAAATAAAACATTATGTTTTTTTTATTTGCATTCTACGTGACTTTACCGAAAGAACCAAGAAGATGAACCTCTGGTTTTGCAAAAAAAATAACAAATCAATTGGCAAATTTGCCCCCACCACCGCAAGTAACAACTTGAACCATCGTCATGCGAACTCTGCGGTCATTCTCGCAGCAGCGGCTTTCGGCTGACCGTCGAACAAAGACGACGGCGGTCACCGCATCGCACGGCGCTTTCAGGTGCGCCTCTGCAGCCGTCTGGAACGCTCTCTTCCTCCCGATGTTCGGAAGCCACTGGAGCTATGATGATTGAAAACTCATTTCTTTAATCCTGATTTGTGTGCGTGGTTTGTTGTCCTTCCCCCGCACCTCCGATTAGCACGGTTGGCTACGTACAGTGCCCGAAAGAAATTCACCATACACACACACGCACACAAAATTTGATTCGATTGGCTCTGTCAGATGGAGAAAGGTTATGGTTAAACGGAGGCTATATATCTACGCGATCCAACTCAACGGAAAATAATCACGAATCATAAGCAGGCTTCTTAAACAAATGGTGCCGCAGATGTTATCGGCAAAAGAGCTCTCAATCTAAACGATGAGGCTCAGTTCAGTGGAAGCAAGGAAGCGCAACAACAACACAACAACAAACACCGACACTGTTGACAAACTCATTACTCTTTTGTCCTGGCACATCACATCACCACCACACATCTTGTAACGGTGCAGATGAGTCGGCAATCACCCCACACCCCCCCCTACATCCCCGCCCTGCCCCCCCACACCCCCCCACATACAAACTCGCACGACACGAAGGGAGCCAGCGAGGTTCGCACACGCGGCACTTGCAACCTCCGGTTCCTCTCTCGTCACCAACGGTGGGCAGACGCCTCCACGCGCGTTCGATGAACCACCAGCAGTTCATCAAAGTGTGATTCACAGCGACCCACCGGCAGTTCATCAAAGTGTGATTCACAGCGAACCACCAGCAGTTCATCAAAGTGTGATTCACAGCGACCCACCAGCGGTTCATCAAAGTGTGATTCACAGCGAACCACCAGCGGCTCATCAAAGTGTGATTCACAGCGAACCACCAGCGGTTCATCAAAGTGTGATTCACAGCGAACCACCAGCAGTTCATCAAAGTGTGATTCACAGCGAACCACCAGCGGCTCATCAAAGTGTGATTCACAGCGACCCACCGGCAGTTCATCAAAGTGTGGTTCACAGCAAACCACCAGCGGTTCTTTAAAGTGTGATTCACAGCGAACCACCAGCGGTTCATCAAAGTGTGATTCACAGCGAACCACCGGCAGTTCATCAAAGTGCGGTGAACGGTAACCCACCGGCGGTTCATGTGGTGACCCAAGTGACAACATCGATTTGGTGACCCGAGTTAAGGGTCAACTCTCTTGACCCTTGAGCCACGTGGTCACGCGGCTCGGATAAATGTTTTGTAAACTCAAATAAGAAAACAGATAGCTTATCAAAATCCAAACTCTTGATCCACGTATCTCCCCAAGCCAAAATCTTTTATTTGTCCGCGTGTACAGCAAAAAAAAGAGAGATAGTGCGGCCACGCCGCCCGCTACACTGCCTCGTTGTTTCATGTCGTGCCAAGCCGTGCCAAGTCACAAGACGGCACAACGGGGTTTGGGGCCACGCATCGCTCACGTGACGGGGGCGGGGGAGGAGTCGTCAGCAGAACGAGACTCGGTGCAGGGACACAAAATAATCGTAATCAAAAAAATTTGCACACTTCTGAAGGGCGTGGGAGGCTCTCCCCCCTCCCGGTTGCTGTGCGCCACCACGGCCACGAACTCCAAAACCACGCGGCGGAAAAGAACCTCGCACTGCCACTCAATATACATGTGGAGGTGGGTTAGGGTGTGGCTGTGGTAGGGTGGGTTAGGGTGGGTTGGTGTGGGTGGGCGAGTGGGATGGGTGGGTTAGGGTGTGGGTGGGTTAGGGTGGGTTGGTGTGGGTGGGCGAGTAGGATAGGGGGGGTTAGGGTGTGGGTGGGTGAGTGGGTTAGGGTGGGTTGGTGTGGGTGGGTGAGTGAGTGGATTAGGCTGGGTTAGGGTGTGGGTGGGTGAGTGGGTTAGGGTTGATTGGTGTGGGTGGGTGAGTGGGATAGGCTGGGTTAGGGTGTGGGTGGGCGAGTGGGTTAGGGTGGATTGGTGTGGCTGTACAGGCGGGCAAGTGTACCTGCAATTCTCCACCTCGGACAAACGAATCGATTGGCTAAAAATTGCTTAACGGAATCTCTCCCCGAGTTGCTCCACATTGGCCATACGACATCATCGCCATCAGACTATACACACACACACACATTATTATACACACACACATTATTACTACACACACACAGATTACTACACACGCCACTGGATGCGCACGTCATACCTGCTGGGAGCCATCTCCGGCGGGAATGAGGGGGATCATGGGGACGTCTCCGTTCAGGAGCGAGGGCCCATCGCGGTGGTGCTGCTCACTCATCGCCACCCACCGAGACATTCATCGAGGCCCCCGGCTCTCCTGCACGCACGCAACAAAGACACAGACAAAGGTCCCCCGTGTAGCAAGCACTGCTGCTGTTGTTGGAGAGTGACACCTATGAAGGCCGCCAGCGCCACGGTCGGCCGCACCACGCCGGGTACTCGTTTGAGGCCGAGTCGACCTAGGGGAGGCCCAGAACCGGTTCAGATAATCGTCACCGGTGTTGGCAGCCGCGAGCGGGAATCGAACCCCAAGTGGCAGTGTTCGTTGCGCAGCGCGCCGACCCACTACACGACCGCTCCTGCAAACAGGACAAAGACAAAGATCCCCCGTGTAGCCTTAACAGACTGTTGGGGCAAGTGCTGTTAGCGAGCACCTATAAAGGCCGGAACGGCACACGAGGGGGTGGGTGGCCAGCACCACGCCCCGGCCGCATTTGGCTCCCCAGTGCTCATTGAAAGCTGAACCTGACCTGGGCTATAGACACATTAGATTGGTGACACACATGTATTACTTAAAAAAAATATTGCTGGACATCACGAGCCGATAATCGGTATTTTTAGCGAGAATCTATGGGGTAGGGGGTGGGGGGCGGGGTGGGGAGAGAGGTGGGAAACCGGGCCTCTCGCGCTCCCAAGAACGATCGCTTAAGCGCGCTTCATGAATTTTAATTATTATTAATCTCATTCCATCCCATTGTGGATGGAGATGCCCCGGTTGCCCACCTTCATTGCGCCCCACGCAAAAATAAAAACGCATTATTGAACCACGAACACGTTGGTCGGTGTGAAGCCCTACGTCATGTCAAAATCTAAATTCGGTTGAGGTTTTTGAAATAAAAGCAACGACATTTATGTCGACAGTACATCTGTAATAAATAAAAACGCATTATTGAACCACGAACACGTTGGTCGGTGTGAAGCCCTACGTCATGTCAAAATCTAAATTCGGTTGAGGTTTTTGAAATAAAAGCAACGACATTTATGTCGACAGTACATCTGTAATATGCTCACATTGTATTTACAAAGGTGCGTGTTTGCGGGAGGGGCATTGCCCCACCGTGTTCCATGGAATTGTTCCACCCCCCTCCCTCCCCCACCCGCAAATCCCCAACACCTTTGCGCGTGAATTGTCACGACAAGTGGCAGCCGGAACAACGACACGGAGCTCCGAGTGCCTACCCCCCCCCCCCCCCACTGCTGCCCCCACTGCCCCCCTCCCACCGCCACCCCCCTGCCCCCCCCTCCCACCGCCACCCCCTGCCCCCCCCCCCACCGCCACCCCCTGCCCCCCTCCCACCGCCACCCCCTGCCCCCCTCCCACCGCCACCCCCTGCCCCCCCCTCCCACCGCCACCCCCTGCCCCCCACTCCCACCGCCACTCCCCCGACCCATTAACAACAGCCACTCGAGGAACAAGCGTGGCTTGATTTAGGGGCACCACCGCGTGTGAACCCAGACTCCCATGGGAAGAGTCAACACAGCCACGGCGGGGGCCGGCGGCGGGGGGGGGGGGGCTAACCCCCCACTCCTCCAACGACGTCACCGTGGGTGCATCTTGGTGCGGGCGCCTTCGGTTTGGAGTTTGGTGGATCGCGGCGTTGCCAGACGCGCGTTTAGAAGAGGTGGCGATGCCGTCTTGGTGACGACGGGCAGAGCGGGAGAGGAAGTCTAACGCGTCGGGCTTTCACCACCAATATCAGCCACGATACAGGTGTGTTTTTATATTATCAGGCATAACAACTTTGATAATTGTTTTTTTAACCCTTCTATCTGGCAACAAAACTGACACCTTTTTTTACAAGGAATCATGTTTGCATAGACCACAATACCTGCAGTCATAATGCAAACAAAAAACATAACTCTGATAATGTATGCACTGTCCTTGAAGTTGATTGGTCCACACCCGAGACAGCTTTCCTTAGAGCCTAGTCTCACATGGTGTTGGACCAGATGACGCCAAAAGGCGCACAACTCAAAGACAATGCACCATCAGAGTATGAGAGCTCAGGGTAAGCATTTACACCATTGGAACCTCATTTGCCAGTAAAAATTTTAAATGTGTCGTAACCCTCCACCACCCGACACGGCCAATCAGTAAAAAAAAAAGTGTCACGTTGACAAAAGACAAATAGTTCACTGCTTTAGCCCACCGGTGTGTTGAAGCGTGAAACCACAACAATTTACAATTTGAGTACGAAGTTTCGCTGGTAATTGCATCCAGCATCATCGGGCAATTCGCCAAAAACGTTGATTATGAATAATATTGGTCGCGAAAGCCTACGTGTTAAACTCGCAAAGCCACAGCATGCGACCCGTGGCCTTGCAACCCCAAGCTGTGGGGCCGTGTGGTGTCAACCCAGCGTAGTCCACGCTCCTTCAACACCGGAGGAGTCGCGAAACCACTCAAACTCTCGCTCGCTCTCTCTCGCTCTCTATCCTGAAGCCCCCTCGTCACAGCCATAATCAACCATAATCACCGCTTGCCGCCGCCGCCGCCACCGCCATCGCGGGCAGCAACGGAATTAAATATCTTTTATAAATCGCGAGCTGCACGCAGTAACAGAGCCGCGACCGTCGACTCGCACGGATGCCCTCCCTGGGGGGGGGGGGGGGTGGGTAAGAGATTCTAAACTCGCCATGCATTGCTCGGTGAATCCCAGTGGCTTGAGCGTTGCAATTTAATTGAATTATTGATTCTTTTTTTCTCGTTTTTGTATTGCTATTTCTCGTGTTTCTATTGTTGCTCATCGTGTTTGTATTGTTGTTTATGGTTTGCTTTGTTGTTTCTCGTTTGCATTGTTGTTCCTCGGTTTTTCTTCCACCTCACCTGTACAAGTTTAGTTCGCCCCATTAACTCACTTGTTACGCAATCGCCCACGTGGCGATTGTGTTTTTTACAAACGGCAATTAACGGAGCGCGAGACAAACCCACCGAGACAAACCCACCGAGACGTAGACGCGTCTCTTCACCAAGAAAAACCCGAAACAACGACAAAAAAGGGGCAAAAAAACCACAACGAAGTATAATCACGAAATAATTTTGGTACGACAAGAAAATGAATGAATCGACGCGACTGCAACGATGGTGAAGTAATAGGACCGCACCGGTTACGAGGCCGGGGCGTTCGATGACGCAGGATGCACAAAACGCGGTGTCGCACCCGAGGAGAGGCAGCGCGCGTGAGGATTCATTTGTCCCGACCCTACAGCAGAGGTCGCAAACGGGTTTTGATTCCTTACCCGTACCCGGCCACACCAGGGTCGCAAACGGGTACCCGTACCCGGTCGTACCCGTACCCTACCCCCGTACCCAGCCGGGTACGGGTATCGGGTACATGATTGCGACCTCTGGGATGAAGCCATGTTATAGGCGCGGGTGGGGTGATTCTAGGAACTTGAATTGTGAAGAGACAAGACGTTGGGAAATGAGTGACAAACAGTTACTCACCAGTGACTCACGGTCTACCCGTACCTGTACCCGGCCGCACCAGGGTCGCAAACGGTACCCGTACCCGGTCGGGTAGGGTACGGGTATCGGGTACCCGGTTTCGACCTCTGCCCTACAGCGGAATTGCGTACACCATGGAATGAGCCGCTATCGCCACTTTTTGTGCGTTCTCTTTCGGCTGGAAGAGGCTGGCTCCCCCCGCTACGTCCGAATCCTTAAACCTTCAATCGTTTACATCCCTCGGTCGATCCAGGTCGTATCGGGCCGCGCGGGGGCGAGGGGGGGGGGGGGTGTTCGACCATACTTCACCATGCGTGGCCATTGCCGATGGGGAGGGGCGGTGATGGCGTTGGGAACACGTTGGCGGCCCGCTCACGGACCGCCAACACCGTCGGCGATTATCCGAAACGGCCTTGGGACTCCCCCTAGGTCGACTCGGCCTCAAAATCGAGCACCCGGTGCGAAGCGCGAACGTCGCTGGGGGCGCGGCGCTGGCCGCCCACCGCCTCGTGCGCCGCAGGACTCGCCTTCACAAGGCGCTAGCGCCTAACAGCCCTTGCTCCAACAGCCTGTTAAAGGCTGTACGGGGGATCTTTGTCTTTGCTTGGTAGGGGGGGGGCAACGTGATTGGAAGAAAAAAAAACGCCGGTTGCTGGCGACGGAGGCAGCGGATTAAATTGGGGGGGGGGGGGGGGGAGGTGTGCGGGGGGTGGGGAGGAGGGGGGGGCCCACACTTAGGCAATGATGTAATTAAGTCTCGGAGAACGCCAGTCAGACGGAGACCTTCAAACAATCGACTGTGGCGCAGAGTGGCAGTCCCTGCCCGCCCCGCCGACCACCCCCGTAGCGCCTCAACGACTCTTGGCTCAGACGAGAGGTGGGGGGGGCCTCCTGGGGGGGGGGGCCCTCCTGGGGGGGGGGGCCCTCCCGGCCCTCCCGGCCCTCCCTCCGAGGCCACGGGGAACTGCGGGCGGCTACCGTCGGCACATTTAGCTCGTAGGCCGAACTCAACAAACTATTTCCCCGGCTGTTGATGGCAACGTAAAACGGCGAACCACTCCCGTCGACTTGCCGCACGTTCGACGCTGCGCCGTCGCTCATCGGCAACTTTGCGTAGAACTCAGCCGAGGCGTCACTCCCCCGCCGGCGGTTGCCGCCACGCGTGAATTTGGCGTTCCCGGCGTGCGCGCCCGTCGCTCCGTCGACGGCGTTTGAACGTCGCCTGCGCAAAAAATCTGCGACGTGCCAACCGTCGCTCTCGTCCCCGCACTTTAACCCCCCCCTCCCCAACACATTTGTCCACCCAGCAGGAGCCAACCGTGCGAATCCGCACGTCCGATTAGCACGGTTGGCCAAGTACGGTGCGGAAGAATTTCAACGTACGTACATCACCATCACGTCCGATCGGCACAGCCGGCTACGTACGGTGCGAAAGAAGTTCAACGCACGTGCGTACAAGAACATGGCAGCACAGGCGGGAGGAGATGGAGGGGGGGCGGGTGTTGGGGAGATGCTTTCCAAGAAAAACCTTTCTCCCTGCGTTCACCTGAAACGCACGCGCGGGGACAACGCGCCAATTGTTACCGGCAAAAAGAAACGCGGGACTTCCGCCTGACAAGCGCGGTCTTTGTCTTCGCCAAGATGGGCACGACTTTTATACTTTCTCATTCCTCCCAGCACCACCCTCCCTCCCCTGCAAACGTTTCACAGGGCTCCAGTATCATCGTTGTTTTTTTTTTACGAAAAAAAACCTCCCACGTTGGGCCCCCCACAATCAGCGGCGCTCCTTTCAGCGGAGGGACCAAGCACGGCCGAACGGAGAGAGGAACCAGTTTGCTCATTCAGTGGCATTGCCCACGCACGGGCAGACAGAGACCAAAGAGCGGGCACACATTGGTGTCGATCCCCCCCGTCCGTCTCGCGCAATGGCCAAGGCGACACCCGCGACCAGATTTCATATCTAGCGGGGAATCTTCTGACACCTTAACGCCGGTCTTCTTCGGGGGGGCGGGGGCGGGGGGGCACTTTCGCTGACGAGACATCATCATCCGTAGCGCGAGGGCCGCAGCAACACATTTGAAACAACATTGGGGGGGTACGACGGCAGCCGAACAACGACGATGATGCAGCTGGGGAGGGGGGGGGTGTTGTCACTCTGTGTATTGTCGGGGGGGCCGCACTAAATGGCCACCAGGGGGCCGCCAGTGACCCGCGGGGCCTTGTGAATGAAGAGCACGCTGCCCGACACGCCGCCCGTTAAACGAAGACCACGACGGCTGTGCCCCTAGCTTCCGACTCACAAGTCCCCCCATAATCCTCTTTCTGGGATCGCACCGCAGTCACCAACCCGGAACCTGGAAGACCGCCGCTGCCGCTGCCGTCGCTGCTGCTGCTGCCGCCGCCGCATGAACAGAGTGGAACGACGCGGACCCCCACAATATAAACACCTCCTGATCGGAGACCCGAGCGTCGTCAAAGCACCACCGCCTTTGGCTTTGACATTCCTCCTCCTCGAGAACACGGCTGGCAGAAACCATCAACGGCATCAGATCGTCATCAACAGGCCGATGCACACGACGCCTTCGTACCTGGAATTTCTCTCCACTTTTTTCCACCCCTACTACTATAAATTTCCACGCGATGGTAAGCCACTTCGTGGAGACATCATTTGCGGTAGCCGGCTCGCTTCCGAAAAAAGAGCTACGTAACTCAAGTGGACCTTGCCCTGTACAATAAAAACACAGCGTCGTATAATGGAATAGTAAATTAATAAATAGCTGCCGCAAAAAACAAAAAAAAACCCCCGTTGCGAGACACGAGCCTCTGTGAATCCTACGCGGCCCATTCTTGGCGAGACACCCAACGCATCGGGTGCAGTGGGGATGGGTGGGGGAGGATAAGGGCATCGATGCCAGGTATCGTTTATCAGACAGCTGGCATGCGGGGTCGCCCGCATCAAAAGCTCCGCACAGCAGGGCAGGCAGCGGAGCCGCTGGGTGGCTCGCAAGCTTCGGAGATCGGCAACAGCGATGAGCAGAGGTCGCAATCGGGTACCCGATACCCGTACCCTACCCGATACCCGGCTACCCGTACCCGGCCGGGTACGGGTACCCGTTTGCGACCCTGGTGCGGCCGGGTACGGATACGGGTAGACCGTGAGTCACTGGTGAGTAACCGTTTGTCACTCATTTCCCAACGTCTTGTCTCTTCTCACAATTCAAGTTGCTAGAATCAACCTACCCGCGCCTACAACATGGCTTCATCCCAGAGGTCGCAATCAGGTACCCGATACCCGTACCCTACCCGTACCCGGCCGGGTACGGGTAGGGTACGGGTACGGCCGGGTACGGAATCAAAACCCATTTGCGACCTCTGGCGATGAGGGCCGTCACCATGAGGAAGGGCCACAACTTTGTGTTTGGACACCACTGCCAATACCGCACCACCGGGCAAGGAGGTTTCACGGCGGACGCCGTTTGGCGTCTGCCACCGAGTTTTGGGGGGAAGCTGTAGATCCACGGTGGTTGGGTTTCCTGTTCGCTAAATCTCCGATAAGAACGCAACACTGATAACTCTAGCAAGGTGTGTACTTTGAGCGATATTTAAATGGTTCGTATTACGATGGTATTCTTATTGTTATTTTAGATGTTCATCCGAGTTTGAGCGGACCGTCTGCGAGAGCTATGAAAGCCGACACAGACGGACATTGGCCATGTCCCCCCCCCGTGCATTGACGCTTTGAACCCGAGTTGAAATCCTCGCACGGTGCAACTGGCTCCGTATCCAAAACGTGGCGTTTACAAAGAGTTTGAGCAGTACGTTGCATTTGTTACACGGATAGTCCCATTTAGCCAGTTCAGCCGGGGGGTGAGGTGGGGGGTCCAGATATCTTGTGACCCCAATTTACATCTCTAGAACTTAATATTGTCGAAGTGATATTCTTTGGGTCTTTCGGTAAAGTCACGTAGATAGGTTCAAATAAAAAAAACTACAACGTTTCGATCACAACACAAGCGTTCCTGATAAAGCCCCCCCCCTCCCCCCATTGACACTTCAAACCTGAGTTGAAATCCCCGCACGGTGCAATTTATTTGTTCAGCGGTCAGTCGGTGCGGGCACTAACTTTGGTGAATATTCAACAGAGTGGAGAGGGGGCTCATTTTGACAAGGTCGACACGCACGTGTGTGTGTGCGTCAATGATAATAAATGGTGATTATATGATATTTGACCTTTCACCTAAGCCTAAAAAAATCCACAGAAGACCCCAATATCAGTTTAACACGTAGGCTTTTGCGGCCAATTACCCATAAGAGGTTTACTGGTTAGATCGCGTACATTTAAAAGCGTGTCGTTAAACCCGCCACGTTTTATTTACGTGACAAGCCCTTACGAAACCGGCCGCGTCGGGTGACGGTGGCGGGCTTAGCGACACACAACATTCACGTTCACGCGGTCCAACCCACACAAACCTCTTGATTGCGGCGATGGAGGACCCCCAAATTGGTCCCGGCAATGCCAGATGAAGATGGGAGCGGTGGCGCCACCTGACAGACGAAGCGCCGGGATTGCACCTTTGGGACAATCACGAGGCTTCGGGGCGTTTAGGATTTGAAGTTAAGGATTCGAACTATGCAGTAGAACCACTCTTCTTCACGACGGTAATTGGTTACACGGGACCGGTCGTTAAGCGATCTGGTCGTTAAGCGAGTATGGCAAATACACGTTCAAAAGGCTCGATTCGTTCCGATAGCATCGAAAAGTTTACCCTTTTTCACCCACAAAACGTACTTTATCATAGTTAAACAACGGATATTAATATGAAAAGATACTGACAACATTATAGACACATAATATTAAAACAAACGTGGTTAATCGATTCATCAATAAAAATTTACTGTACCCACAACAGCCCGTTGTTAACAGGAGAATGGTCGGTAACCGAACACAGTGGGCTCTATGGAGGCACTACACCACTATACACTACACTATACACTACACTAATATACACTACACATTGGGCTCTAGAGGCACTACACTACCATACACTACACTATACACTACTATACACTACACATTGGGCTCTATGGAGGCACTACACTACCATACACTACACTATACACTACTATACACTACACATTGGGCTCTATGGACGCACTACACTACCATACACTACACATTGGGTTCTAAAGGCACTACACTACTATACACTACGCTATACACTACACTACTCTACACTACACATTGGGCTCTATGGAGGCCCGTCGTTAAGCGATTAGTCGTTAACAGCGGTGGTCATTAAGAGGGGTTCTACTGTATCGCTCCATGTGGGCCCGTACCTGGTCACATTTTTAAATAAATTGTTTCGTTTTTAGTTCAATGCCACGTGAGGCTCTCTCGCGGAGGCTGCTGCTCATTTTTAAATCCTTTATATTAAGTTCACTTGCTTGCTTGCTTGCACGCTTACGACCGTGCAAATCTTTCGGTCGTTTTTTAACCCACTTCCCGTGATCCAATCGAGCTGACATTTTGCACACAGACTCGTTGTGCGTGACAATTTATTTTCGTGAAAAAAATTTCCTAAATTTTCCACTTTTTAGGAAAAAAAATATGTCATATTTAATTTAAAATACCAATGTGATAAAAATGAAACTCTTACTCAAGAAAAACTGAAATGAATAATAAAATAAAACCGATGCCACGCATATAAAGGATTTATAGTGAAAAACGTTGTTTTTACGGGTTAATTTTTTATAGAGTGCAAATAAAATGTACGAAACGGGTTGGTCGGCAGGTCTCGTTCAAAAAGCAGTCAAATAACAGGGGGTAAGCGATTGCTCACTCAACACTTCCTCTGAAGGTGGAAGGGACTCGAAACGAATTTTTTTTTTTAATAATTACCAGGTAAGGGCCTCCCCAACTGAGCTAAGTAGCCTATTTTAACGGTAGCGACCTGGAAAACGCAAATGACAGCTCAACGAAGTGGGCTTAGCGTCAACGTGGAAATTTATTGCAGCCAAATACTTTGAACGCGTGACGTCGATTCTAAATGTGGAGGGGGGGAAAAAAAGCGGAGGACCCGGAGAAAATTCACGCGACCACGGGGAGACACACACACTCCAAATGTACAGTAAACGTCGAACCCACGACCTCCTGATTACCAGGCGAGGTAGTCAACATCTCCTAGCCACCGTGCCGTCAGGGTCCAGGGATCGAACCCACGACCTCCTGCATACGAGGCGAGGTAGTTAACATCTCCTAGCCACCGTGGCATCAGGGTCGGGATCGAACCCACGAACTCCTGTATACCAGGCGAGGTAGTTAACATCCCCCAGCCACCGTGGTGCCACTCTAGATGGAGCTCCAAGCAAGCATCATCTCCGGGCTTTGCAACCTGCTTAGCTTTCGAGATCTGACAGGATCCGCTGTGATGCAGCTGTAAGGGGGGGGGGGTGGTCATATTTTGCGTATTGTCGGGGAGGGGGGGCACACGTCAGGGGCTGCGCTAAATGCCACCAAGGGGCAGGCAGCTGGTGGCCCGCTGAGCCTTGCTAATGAAGAACGGTGGCCCGAACGCGCTTGGAAGCCGCCGCACGTGGCTGAAGAATCCACTTCGTGAATGGGCGATACCGCAACTCACTGCTGGCGCTCTCTTCGCTGCCAACCGGACGACGGGGCGTTACCTGGGGACGCGAGCACGTCAAGGCCAAGGCTAAGTTTACTGCCTGGCAGCAGCTGCCACCGCACGCATCACCACAAACCCTCAGGGCCACAGCACGTACCACCACAAACCCACAGGGTAACCACACGCACCACCAAACCCGCAGGGTAACCACACGCACCACCACAAACCCACAGGGTAACCACACGCACCACCAAACCCGCAGGGTAACCGCACGCACCACCACAAACCCACAGGGTCACCGCACGCACCACCACAAACCCTTCAGGGTCACCGCACGCACCACCACAAACCCGCAGGGCCACCACACGCACCACCACCACAAACCAGCAGGACCACTAGGCATCACTTGTGGCTAGGTGCCGGGTAAACTACCTTATTTTGTCCGGTTTCGTCAAGAGACAGGGGCTAGGGCTTATTTTACACCGGTCCTGCCTCACCCTCCGATTCGCACGGTTGGTTACGTGCGGTGCAAAAGAAATTCAACATACGTACGTACACCCGTACACACGTACACACGTACACCCGTACACACGTACACACGTACACCCGTACACACGTACACCCAGGATCGCCGCCCTCTGTTTTGAGGCAGCTGCTATCATTGGACATCTGTAGGGCTTCCGGGGACATTGAGAGGTCCTGGTGGCAGTGGTGGTGGTGGAGATGATGATGATGGTGGTAATAATGCACCACTCAAGGACAAAGCATCACCGGGCCAGATGGCGCAGTGGTGGGAGCGAGCGGCTTGCAATCAAAAAGGTTGCGAGTTCACATCCTGTTTGAGGGTTGACTCTGAATAATAATAAAGGTACGGCATTAGCACCGAACATGCACGGCCATCGCTCCGTCGCAGCCGAGCAAACGAACGCTCAAAGTGGCCCCCCCGTGGGAGTCCCAAATTTTAAATCCCCCCACCCCCCCCACCAACTGTGCGCTCATAAAAATGGAAATAAACTATTTAAAAAAAAAACACACAATTTTTTTTCTTTTACAGGTAAGCGACCTGGCCATCACCAACGATAGCTCAACAAAACGCGGCTTATCGTCAGGTGGAAATTTTTTGCAGGGGCCAAAGACTCTAAAACGCATGACGTCGATTCGGAATGTGGAGGGGAAAAACCGCAGGACCCCGAGAAAAATCCACGCGACCACGGGGAGAGGGAGAGAGACACGAAAACTAAAAATATACAGCAGCTGGCGCCAGGGTCGGGATCCAACCCACGACCTCCTGCATACCAGGCGAGGAAGTCAACATCTCCGAGCCACCATGGCGGATGTCCTGCCGATCACCCAGGGGCCAGAGCACCGCGTCCTCTCAGGCCGCTACAAATTGTCATTTTTTTTGTAATTATTTTTTTGGTAATTTGTTTGTAATTTTTTTGTTATTTTCTTCCCCCAACAGGCACCGGCCTTGGGTCGAGGGAAAGCGGTGGCAGCGGCAAACGTGGCCGTCGGCAAAATCCGGTGAAACGGGCCGAAACGACGAGTGTCTGCCCGGGCCACGAGAGGCCCTCTCCACACGAGCAGCGGAGGGTCAAAGGACCCGGGGCCACTCCTTCAAAGAGCCACATCCTGGAAACAACACGGGGGCACAATCTCCAGGCACGTGTTTGTACGCTTCATGTTCCACGGGGCCAAGTGTGCACAGCCCAGCCGACCACACGGCAACGCAAAGTGCATTTGAGGATAAAGAGACTGCGTGTGTGTGCGAGTGTGTGTGTGTGTGTGCGTGCATGTGTGTGTGTGTGTGCGCGTGTGGGGAGCGCGATGGGCGCAGAGGTTAGCGCACTTCACTACGAAGGCGGCGACCCGAGTTCGATTCCCGGTCGACACCGGTTACGATTATCTGAAACTCTCCTGGGCCTCTTCCCCTAGGTCCACTCGGCCTTAAACGAGTACCTGGTGTAGTGTGTAAACATCGCCACTCGGGAGACAAAGGCGGACGGGCGTGGCGTTAGCCTCCCACACCCCTCGTGTGCCGTGCCAGCCTTCACAGGTGCTACTCGCTAACAGCACTTGCCCCGAGTCTGTTAAGGCTACACGGGGGATCTTTGTGTGTGTGCGTGTGGTAGTCCGAGTGGATTTGTCGATGACTCGTACCAGCGGTGTCAAGATCGGCCTCTGTGGAGGAGGCTCGTGAAGGACGCTACTGGGCAGTTGGAAGCAGTCGCCCTCCAACAACAATGGAGGGCGGAGGAGCGATGCTCACAACAACGAGCGGAGCGCCGGGTGGCTAAAGCACAGCAAGTTGGCACAGTAGGGGGCACAGGTGGTGCATCAGCCAGTCATTTCGGTCATCTCAGTCAGTCGACCCGTGGCACCTGGGTCTGCCCCGTGACCTCCTGCCAGCGGGCGTTCGACACTTCACGTGGTAGCCTCAAGGTGCACATGGCCTGGCACAAGCGTCGTGGTGACGTCACCGCCACTTAGTGGCGAATGGCGGTTGTTGTTGTGGTAGTCCGCAAGGCACCACGGATTGAGGGACTATCCTCCAGGATGATGCGCAATCTACTTGACCCACATTGACCAATGCGATTGCTGCAGTTCTGCTGCACCACAAGTAGAGAAACGAACAGGTGGCAACCCGTACACCTCCACCTCCTCGTGCAGGCCTTAATAGGCGCTCGCTAACAGCACCGGCCCCAACAGTCCGTGCAGGCTACACGGCGTGAGGGTCGCGGATCAAACCCACGACCTCCCGTATACCTGGCGAGGTCGTTGGACATTTATCACCACCGTGATGCCACATAAAGCAGGCATCATCCTCCGGGCTGCAACCCGCTTGGCTTCCGAGATCCAACGAGACCCGATGCGATGTAGCTGCGAGGACTTTAGTACCCGTGTCAAAACCGGCGCAGATGGGGGGGGTGGGGGGGGCGAGTCGGTGCGTGCGGTAAGTGTGGCGTAAAGTTTTTCCTTCCTTCATTTTTTGCCTAAATCTTTGTTTGCGAACGAGCCGGTTTCTCCGCCTCGGCTGCAGCCACTGCCAAGCGCGCGACGTCCGCACGACACCCCGGTGCACAATACACACGGGTCCCGGGTCACACCGTCCGTCAGCCGACCGCGCTGCGGCCTGACCGCGCGGTCTATCAACGGGGACATGGCGGCACACGGGCCTTTGTCCGGAGGATCTGCGTCTGCGCCCCGGGCGATGTCGTCAGTTAATCCTCTTCGTTCCCCGATGGGACAGAAGGCCCCTCGGCGACGGAGACCTTTCTGCGATGCGGCCTGTGTGCGCAGCGGTGTGGTGGCATGGGTCTCGGCGCAAGGAATTCAATGCCCCCCGGAACCCCCCCAGAACCCCCCCCCCCGCTCCCTCCTCCCCCCGGCGTCTGCGTCACTCCGACCTGCGAGCCCCCCCGGTGCAGTTTAACTGCCTGCACACTCGAAAGCTTTCGCCACCGACCCGGTGACATGCAGGGTGTCTCCGTGCAGAACAAGTGCAGCCATCGGGGTTTGCAAATGGCCCATCGGCCAGAATAAGTGCCCAGGCCACACCACACTCAACCACGATCCTTGGCACCGGAGCCCGCGACAGCCAAGCTGCTAAGCCACCCGGTCTGGACCAGCGCAAGAGCCAACGGTGTAGAGTTTTTACAATGTCTATGCGCAGCAGCAGCAGCAGCAGCTACTCACGTGTACAAGCCATGCGTGTGACCTTTGATCCGTGTTAAAAAAACAGACAAAAAAAGTGTCACCTCGCACGTCACAACGGATGGTGGTGGTGGTTGTGGTGGTTCTGGCTGTGTTGATAGAGCCACAGGGCCACCGTGCCACAGTGGGGAGATGTTAACTACCTCGCCTGGTGTACAGGAGGTCGTGGATTTGATCCTGACCCTGACGCCTGCTGCTGTATATTTGGAGTTTGCGTGTCTCTCTCTCTCTCTCTCATCATCACGGTGGCTATGAGATGTTAACTACCTCGCCTGGTGTACAGGAGGTCGTGGATTTGATCCTGACCCTGACGCCTGCTGCTGTATATTTGGAGTTTGCGTGTCTCTCTTGCTCTCATCATCACGGTGACGATGAGATGTTAACTACCTCGCCTGGTGTACAGGAGGTCGTGGGTTCGATCCTGACCCTGACGCCTGCTGCTGTATATTTGTAGTTTGCGTGTCTCTCCCCCTCTCTCTCATCACGGTGGCTAGGAGATGTTAACTACCTCGCCTGGTGTACAGGAGGTCGTGGGTTCGATCCTGACCCTGACGCCTGATGCTGTATATTTGTAGTTTGCGTGTCTCTCTCCCTCTCTCATCATGGTGGCGAGGAGATGTTAACTACCTCGCCTGGTATGCAGGAGGTCGTGGGTATCGATACCGACCCTGACGCCTGCTGCTGTATATTTGGAGTTTGCGTGTCTCTCTCTCATCATCACGGTGGCTAGGAGATGTTAACTACCTCGCCTGGTGTACAAGAGGTCGTGGGTTCAATCCTGACCCTGACGCCTGCTGCTGTATATTTGTAGATGTTAACTACTCGCCTGTGTACAGGGGTCGTGGGTTCGCATCCTGACTCCTGACGCCTGATGCCTGTATATGTAGTTTGGCGTGTCCTCTCTCCCTCTATCTCATCATGGTGGCGAGGAGATGATTAACTACCTCGCCTGGTATGCAGGAGGTCGTGGGTATCGATACCGACCCTGACGCCTGCCTGCTGTATATTGGAGTTTGCGTGGTCTCTCTCGTCATCATCAACGGTGGGCTAGGAGATGTTAACTACCTCGCCTGGTTGTACAGAGGTCGTGGGTTCAATCCTGACCCTGAGCCTGCTGCTGTATATTTGGTAGTTTGCGTGTCTCTCTCCTCGTCCATCATCACAGGTGGCTATGATATGTTAACTACCCTCGCCTGGTTTACAGGAGGTCGTGGGTTCGATCCTGACCCTGACGCCTGCTGCTGTCGATTTGGAGTTTGCGTGTCTCTCTCTCTCTCTCATCGGCATCACGGTGGCCAGGAGATGTTAACTACCTCGCCTGGTGTACAGGAGGTCGTGGGTTCGATCCTGACCCTGACGCCTGCTGCTGTATATTTGTAGTTTGCGCATCTCTCTCTCTCTCATCATCATCACGGTGGCTATGAGATGTTAACTACCTCGCCTGGAATACAGGAGGTCGTGGGTTCGATCCTGACCCCTGCTGCTGTATATTTGTAGTTTGCACGTCTCTCTCATCATCACGATGGCTATGCGATGTTAACTACCTCGCCTGGTGTACAGGATGTCGTTGGTTCGATCCCGACCCCTGTTTGCACATTCTATCTCCCCGTGGTCGAGTGTATTTTTCTCCGGGTCATCTGGTTTTTTCCCTCCACATTAGAATCGGCGTGTGTATGCAGAGTATTTTGGCTGATATAAATCTCCACGCGATATCGCCACTCCGTTGAGCTTTCATTTGTGGTCAGGTCGCTTCTGAAAATAGCTACATTAGCTCAGGTCGGCCTAACCTGGATAAATAAAAAAAAATTGTGTACAGCTTTATATTCTTGGCTCTTTCGGTAAAGTCTCGTAGAAGGGAAATAATAAAAATATAAAACGATAATATTCTCACGACGTTTCGCCTGCAACACAAGCAGTCAAAACGTCGTGAGAATGTTATTGTTTAATATTTTTATTATTTTTTTACAGCTGTCGTGGCTGTGACGGTTCCACCTGAAGACGGAAGCTTGTGTTGCCTCCGAAACGTCGTGATTTTTATTTTATTTGACTTTTATTCATTTAATGTTTTACCTACGTGACTTTACCGAAAAAACCTAAGAATATTAATGCAGTTACTTTATTCATTGCAAAAGGGATGCACTTGGTGTTTGAACATCTTAACACAACTCCTGTTTTATTGCCACAAAGGATAAACGCCAATTATTATTTCTCAGTTTCTTCCCCGAATTCTCTTCGCCCCGTACTTTTTTTTCTTCCACGTTGAACTTCTTTTCGCGCCGTACGTAGCCGACCGTGGTAAAATTGGAGGCGTTGGTGCCCCAGGTCGCGCTAGCAAACCAGATTTAACGCCGGCCCTTTTAATCCTTTCCCTTTCCGATGACGTATGTACGTGGTACGTGGTGTAACGTCATCGGAACAAAAAACAAATCACTTTATCGGTACCGTGGCTCCCGCAAGGGTCACGCGACAGGGCGCGTGGCACAGTTTGGAGCCAGCTTCCGTAGAGTGCGACGTGCATGTCGCTACGGTTCTCTGCGGCCTCTCTAAATAAAATGTTACGCTGCGCCGCTTGCACGTTCCGAGATTCGGCGGTGACCGGGAACATGCACCCACCCACACCCTGCAACTTGCAAACGTCTCGGAACGAGAGAGAGGTTCAAAGTTATCACACGGTTAAAACAAAATAAACTCCAAACTAGATTTCTTTTTCATAATTCGTTCAACCTCGTGACGCCGTCCGACTTCAAACACCGCGCCGTGAACCCGGCGAAGCCATGGGGGCTCTGAATAAAGGGGTCGTCGCCCGAAAAGTCCCCGTATTTTGTACCCTCCGAGGCCACGGTTTGAAACGACGAATTCGTCGAGTGATAAATGGCGAGCAGAGTTCAATTCCCAGCCGCTGCGAACATCAGCAGCAAATGATATATGGCACATTAGGAATGGATCACTCTTTTAATTATGTCCTTGTGCAGCAAGGGAGTAAGTGTGCCTTCCGTGAAAGTCCTGATGTGCTGTGCAGTGCATCAATGCATGTGTGTACAGCAGCATGTGATGACTGAGTTGGGCCTGTAGGTGGCTGGCAGGGTTAATGAATACCGCGCGTGTAGACCAGCCACGTGGTTAATGGCGACTCGGAAGAATTGCTGCGTGTAACACGCGCTGTTGCATTTTACAGAGTGACGGTGCTGTTCTTCACAAGATTAATATTAACTACAATAAATAAATGTGCTTGCCTCGTCCTTCATTTCGAGTGTGCAACAGATACAACTCTTCCCCGACCACCCGAACCCCTGACGAGTGCGGTGGTCAGTGTGGGGATCTCTTCATCCAGCAGCAGATCGATTAAAGAGGACTGCAAGTCGCCATTGTTATGATTACTGCAGCAGACAAAGAGATCACTCTTTTCCGTAAGGCGGCAAGAGATCTGTGCGCGAGGGCAAAATGCGGTCCATTTTACAACATCGCACAACGATTACTGGTCACACTTTTTCTGGTATTCCAACTGTTTTAATTTAATTTTGGGGTGCCGATTCCAAATCTGGCATCAGGTTTTTGAGATTATCAAATATTGCATTTTCAATAAAAGTGCAGAAGAAAAATATTAATAAATGTGGATATCTACATAAAATGATATTATAAAACACACTATCCTAAAAATACAGCACCATATTTTAACACCAAAGCAGTCACTGACTCGCAACAACTTGCAATCATAAGTGACAGAGTTAATTTCGGGTAAAATCAATGAAAATGGGTATGCCGATAGCATAAAAATGAGATGTGATAGAGCAAATCTGAGATCAGATTTGGAATCAGCACCCTGAAATTAGTCTAAAACAGCTGCAAAAGTCCAGGCCAGAAAAAAAAGTATTTTTTTTGTCGACCCAGTGATTGTAATCGATTATAATCGATTATAATCGTTGTGAGATGGTATTCACGTTGCAGGCAAATAAACTGGCACGCATTACAGTGCTGTGCCCCCGTATTGAAGTGACTGTACGCCAGCCATATATACGGGTAAAACCGTACGAGTTGATAGGTATGCACAACACTCCCCCATACCTGTCAACCCCTTATCAGTGCCTACCTTGTGTTACAGACCAATTCAGACCTCATTGGTCAACCGTGTGGCCTTAGAAATATCGACGTTCATCCTACAAAGTTCCATCACAAGGGAGAAACACAAAGACACGTTTCGATTTAAAGCTTTCGTGACTGCAGGGATTCATCTTCTTGGTTCTTTCTGTAAAGTCACGTAGAAGGGAAGTAATAAAATAAAATTAAAACATAATAATGCACGGGCATAATGACTTTGAAACCCCCCCGCCCACCTCCTACGCATTTCCCATAAATATGCTAAATTCCTCTTGATATGCAAATTATGTTGTCAAGGCGCTCTTCTTCCCCCCTCCAACCCAGCTTAAATATACACTCCAAGCTTGGTGGTGTTTCATTCTTCACCTGACGGACGGCTTGCGTTGTGGCCGAAACGTCGTGAGAATTATTTTATTATGTTTTATTTTTATTATTGTATTACTTCCCTTCTACGTGACTTTACCGAAAGAACCAAGAAGAAAGACACGTTGGTTTTTTTGCCCGTATTGAAACGGCTGTACACCGTATGGACATGAACCTACACAGGGCCCAAAGACCTCCACAGGACTTCAATGAATGAGGAACTCGGGGCAACTTTACCCCAAGACCAAAACAACAGTCAGCAGCTGATAAACAATATTGTACTTTTATAAGAACACATTCTATAATGAACAAAGACAACCGCAGGGAGATATAGGGGATGGTTTTTTGTTTAAGTTGCAATATTAAGGGATGGTTTGTGTTTAAGTTGCATAGTCTGAATCAGCCATGAGCGCAACTTTCAGGGTTCAGGAATATAATCTCTCTCTCATCACTTTGTCAACTTTTTTAAAAGGCATTTAAAACAAAAAACACCGTGCAAGGTACACAATAATAAGAGCGCAATGTTAACTCCCTTAAACCTCGATTTAAAGCTTTCGTGACTGCAGGGATTCACCTTCTTGGTTCTTTCGGTAAAGTCACGTAGAAGGTAAATAATAAAAGAAGGGAAATAATAAAATAATAATAATAACGCACGCTGCTGATGACACTATTTAGAACATCACAGGGTATAACTCACGCTGCTGATGACACTATTTAGAACATCACAGGGTATAACGCACACTGCTGATGACACTATTTAGAACATCACAGGGCATAGCGCACGCTGCTGATGACACTATTTAGAACATCACAGGGTATAACTCACACTGCTGATGACACTATTTAGAACATCACAGGGTATAACTCACGCTGTTGATGACACTATTTAGAACATCACAGGGCATAACGCACGCTGCTGATGACACTATTTAGAACATCACAGGGTATAACTCACACTGCTGATGACACTATTTAGAACATCACAGGGTATAACTCACGCTGCTGATGACACTATTTAGAACATCACAGGGCATAACGCACGCTGCTGATGACACTATTTAGAACATCACAGGGTATAACTCACGCTGCTGATGACACTATTTAGAACATCACAGGGTATAACTCACGCTGCTGATGACACTATTTAGAACATCACAGGGTATAACTCACGCTGCTGATGACACTATTTAGAACATCACAGGGTATAACGCACGCTGCTGATGACACTATTTAGAACATCACAGGGTATACTCACGCTGCTGATGACACTATTTAGAACATCACAGGGTATAACTCACACTGCTGATGACACTATTTAGAACATCACAGGGTATAACTCACGCTGCTGATGACACTATTTAGAACATCACAGGGTATAACTCACACTGCTGATGACACTATTTAGAACATCACAGGGTATAACTCACACTGCTGATGACACTATTTAGAACATCACAGGGTATAACTCACGCTGTTGATGACACTATTTAGAACATCACAGGGTATAACTCACGCTGCTGATGACACTATTTAGAACATCACAGGGCATAACTCACACTGCTGATGACACTATTTAGAACATCACAGGGCATAACGCACGCTGCTGATGACACTATTTAGAACATCACAGGGCATAACACACGCTGCTGATGACACTATTTAGAACATCACAGGGCATAACTCACACTGCTGATGACACTATTTAGAACATCACAGGGTATAACTCCCGCTGCTGATGACACTATTTAGAACATCACAGGGCATAACTCACACTGCTGATGACACTATTTAGAACATCACAGGGCATAACTCACACTGCTGATGACACTATTTAGAACATCACAGGGTATAACTCACACTGCTGATGACACTATTTAGAACATCACAGGTATAACTCACGCTGCTGATGACACTATTCAGAACATCACAGGGTATAACTCACACTGCTGATGACACTATTTATAACATCACAGGGCATAACACACGCTGCTGATGACACTATTTAGAACATCACAGGGTATAACTCACACTGCTGATGACACTATTTAGAACATCACAGGGTATAACGCATGCTGCTGATGACACTATTTAGAACATCACAGGGTAACACACACTGCTGATGACACTATTTAGAACATCACAGGGCATAACTCACACTGCTGATGACACTATTTAGAACATCACAGGTATAACTCACACTGCTGATGACACTATTTAGAACATCACAGGGCATAACTCACACTGCTGATGACACTATTTAGAAGTAACATCACGGGGCATAACTCAGGCTGCTGATGACACTATTTAGAAGTAACATCACGGGGCATAACTCAGGCTGCTGATGACACTATTTAGAAGTCAACATCACCACCACCACCACCATCATCGGTAAGGGCACACGCGAACACAACAACAAAAATTGTTGTTGTTGTTGTTGCAAAGACGGAAACCTCGCGGCTCAGAAACGAAAGTGACACAACAAGAGAGAGGGGGAGTCACGTGACCACACTCACCCCCAGCAGGTCGTGAAACTTTGTTGTTGTTGTTGTTGTCGTCACGAAACTTTGTTGTTGTTGTGGTTGTGGTCGTTGTTGTAGTTGTGGTTGTGGTCGTCGTCGTCGTTGTTGTTGCGAAACTTCAACGCGGCGGGAAAGAACTTTTACTGCGCCACTACCTCCACCACCACCACCAACTACCTCCTCCACCACCACCACCACTACCACCTCCACCACCACCACCTCCACCTCCACCACCTCCTGTTGCTGCTGCTACTGCTGCTGCTACGACTGTTGCTGCTGCTGCTGCTGTAGATATTGTCCGGGGTCCGTGATGATGGTGATGATGGTGATGGCGACGATGTGCGGATGCGTATGAGGAGCGGAGGATGGCGGCTCAAAGCCTCCTCTGCATTTCATACAAAGACGCCCCGAGCCGCGGCATTTAACCCAGCGGGGGGGGGGGGCCTTAGGGTACCTCCCCTAAGCCCCGCCCCCTCCTACTACAAGCCCCGCCCCTCCTATAAGCCCCGCCCCCTCCTACTACAAGCCCGCCCCCTCCTACTACAAGCCCCGTCCCCTCTTACTACAAGCCCCGCCCCCTCCTACTACAAGCCCCCCTCCCACAAGCCCCGCCCCCTCCTACTACAAGCCCCGCCCCTCCCCCTCGCCCTCCCCCTCGCCCTCATCCTCCCCCTCCCCCTCGCCCCTCCCCCTCATCCTCCCCCTCGCCCCTCACCTCCCCCTCGCCCCTCATCCTCCCCCTCACCCTCCCCTCATCCTCCCCCTCGCCCCTCCCCCTCATCCTCCCCCTCGCCCCTCATCCTCCCCCTCGCCCCTCTCCTCCCCCTCACCCCTCCCCTCATCCTCCCCCTCGCCCCTCCCCTCATCCTCCCCCTCGCCCCTCATCCTCCCCTCGCCCCTCATCCTCCCCCTCGCCCCTCCCCTCATCCTCCCCCTCGCCCCTCCCCCCTCATCCTCCCCCTCGCCCCTCATCCTCCCCCTCGCCCCTCCCCTCATCCTCCCCCTCGCCCCACCCCCTCATCCTCCCCCTCGCCCCTCATCCTCCCCCTCGCCCCTCCCCCTCATCCTCCCCCTCGCCCCTCATCCTCCCCCTCGCCCCTCCCCTCATCCTCCCCTCGCCCCACCCTCATCCTCCCCCTCGCCCCTCATCCTCCCCCTCGCCCCTCCCCTCATCCCCCCCTCGCCCCACCCCCTCATCCTCCCCCTCGCCCCTCATCCTCCCCCTCGCCCCTCCCCTCATCCCCCTCGCCCCTCCCCCCTCATCCTCCCCCTCGCCCCTCATCCTCCCCCTCGCCCTCCCCTCATCCTCCCCCTCGCCCCACCCCCTCATCCTCCCCCTCGCCCCTCATCCTCCCCCTCGCCCCTCCCCCTCATCCTCCCCCTCGCCCCTCCCCCCTCATCCTCCCCCTCGCCCCTCATCCTCCCCCTCGCCCCTCCCCTCATCCTCCCCCTCGCCCCACCCCCTCATCCTCCCCCTCGCCCCTCATCCTCCCCTCGCCCCTCCCCTCATCCTCCCCCTCGCCCCTCCCCCCTCATCCTCCCCCTCGCCCCTCATCCTCCCCCTGCCCCTCCCCTCATCCCCCCTCGCCCCACCCCCTCATCCTCCCCCTCGCCCCTCATCCTCCCCCTCGCCTCCCCTCATCCTCCCCCTCCCCCCCCTCCTCCTCCTCGCCCCACCTCCTCCAACCCTCTCGCTCCTCCCCCTTCTCGCACCTCCCTCCCCTCCTCCCTCCCCATCTCTCCACTGGGGGGGAGGGGGGTCTCACTCACACGGGGGCTGGGTGGTGTAGGGCAGTGTCATGTGTGTGTGTCTGTGTGTGTCAATGTGTACAGAGTTAGAC